>NC_138732.1:26485761-27018261 GCF_965113295.1 Leuciscus leuciscus
TGAACTACAAAAACATAAACTACATTCACATTATTTATTGCAGTGGAAAAACGGATGCGTTTACTTTAACCTGATGATATATATGATGTGTATTCTGTGTACACTCCTGTTCAAAAGTTTGGGGTGTGTAAGATTTTTTTATGAAAAATCCTTATGCTCAACAATGCTCAAAAATACAGTAAAAACTGTAATTGTGTGAAATATGATTACAATTTAAAGTAACTGTTTTCTATGGAAGCTTTTTTTCTGCTAAATTTTTTCTCACAGTTCTGACGTTTTTTTCCCTCAGAATTGCGTGATATAAACCCGCAATTTTGAGTTATAAAGTCAGAATTGCGAGATACAAACTCGCAATTCTGAGAAAAAAGTCAGTCTTTTTCCCCGTCAGAATTGGACTTTATAACTTCTTGCATTTATAATTCTGAAAAAATGTGTCATAATTGTGAGATAAAAACTTGCAACTGGGAGAAAAAAAGTCATAATTGCGAGTTTATATCTCACAATTCTGACTTTATAACTCGCAATGCAAGTTTAGGCCTAAATCTCGCAATTCTGAGAAAAAAAGTCACAATTATCTTTTAAAGGGGTCATCAAATGCAAAATTCACTTTTATATGGTCTTTGCAGTGTGTGGACACAACCACCACAATGAAAAAAATCCATTCACTCCTTTTTTTTTTATCCTCAAAAAGCCTAAATAATCTCAATAATCAAGCCATTTGGATTTTCTGAGCAATATGATGTCATATTGCTCATGCTCCGCCCACGACCACTGACGGACTGTCCCGTATTAGCATATTTCCGTTCTCAGCCATTTGTATACTGTCCACCAAGGCAGCACTTTATGTGTCTTGTGTGTCAAAGCTGTATTTTCAGCATCATTACTCCAGTCACATGATCCTTGAGAAATCATTCTAATATGCTGATTTGCTGCTCAAGAAACATTTATGATTATTATCAATGTTGAGTTCATATGCCTCATATTTTAGTGAAAACACTTTTTTCAGGATTCTTTTATGAATAAACAGGTTGAACAGCCTTTATTTGAAATTAATATCGTTTGTAACATTATACATTTTTTACTGTCCCCTTTTAATCAATTTAATGCATCCTTACTAAATAAAATTATTTATTTATTTATTTTTAAATCGCACTGACCCCAAACTTTTGAATGGTTGGGTACTTCAACTACTATTGTATTGTATCCTTTTTACATCCATTTTTAGTCTATAAATGAAATTACATTTTAGACAAGCCAAAAATATGAAAGATGTTCTAAGCCAATGAGCTTTAAGCTGTGATGTTAGTAATTCATTTCTCATCACGCCTTCAGTTTGCTGTGAAAATCAACTGCAGCATCTGGCTCTGAAAACTGCAGCTGTCTTGTAATCACATGTGCATTGTGGAACACGTTAGCATGATGTCACATCAAGTTGGGCAGCATTGCAAATTTTATCTTAAATTAGATTACGTGAATTGATAGGCTATCTTGCAATGGCAGCATGACCTAATTAATATTCATGAGTTGTGACATCACAATGTCATGAGGCACCCCATACTTCACTGCTATATGTTTTAATGTGACTGGTTTGAGAATATATCTAGGTTAAGGTTATGTCAAAATTACATTTCAGTTGCTGCCCATTTCACTGTTACATAAATGGCTTATGAGTCTATCATTTTCCACACAGATTTCTATTTGGGGAATAAACTAATATACAAGATGATGACAAATAAATCTTGTACCTTAAAAAAAAAAAAATACTACTTGGACAACAGAAAGAGAAGGTTTTAGATGCATAAGATGAGGGATTTCATAAAATGTGTGTGAAACAATATGTGAAAGTCTTCAGTAAGGGATTTAATGTTGAAATGAAACTAGAACGGTTTCCTGCCCTCCTCAGAAGTGTGAAAATGGGATTACAGAGCAGCAATATGAGCCATTCAGAATGGTGAATGCACTTTTTCTCAGCTCTCTTAAACACAGACTCAGGCAGACATGAAATGAAAAACAGCATATCTGACAAATTATTGCAAGCGCATTTATGTGTTTGAACACGCTGTGTAGAACTTCACTCTTGAGGGGATGAAACTGTGTAACACTGAAGGCCTCTGTTGTCCCAGATAAACCAATTAACCCTTTTCCTTTTGTGCGGGTTCAGTGTTTTAATCCAAACACATGAAAAACCATCAACATGCTCATATTGAGATATGGTTGATCCTGTTGAAAAGACTCGATTTATGTTAATGCGATGTTGAGTATAATTTTTTTGATGAAAGCTGGTTGACTAATGGAGGTCAAATCATTGGAAGGAGTGTCTGGTCAGATCAGTTATAAAAGCATTAGTTAGTTGGCACCGAATGGCACAGTGTCAGATCAACTACCTTCCTGTTTGTGCTGAAGGTGAACACCAGGTCTTCATGATCTAGCAGCTTGCAGGAGTATGCAATGTTGATAGCCGTCTCAGGTTTGTCCCCTGTCAGCACCCACACCTGCATCCCAGCCCGTCTCAGGGCCTGGATGGTTTCTGGGACACTTTCTTGGAGACGGTCCTCAATGCCGGTGGCCCCTGTGGGCATAAGAGTTAAACGAATTAAAGGGTTAGTTCACACAAAAATGAAAATTCTGTCATCATTTACTCACCCTCATGTCGTTCCAAACCTGTATGAATTTCATTCATCTTCGGAACACAAATCATAGACAGGGTCAATTTTCACAAAATCAGAACCCCCGAAGGCATTTTGTGATTATTTATATTGTACAACATTTCTAGGGGTATTAAGGGGTGCTGAATCCAAATCTGCTGTATATGAAGCTAAAAAATGTCCCAAAATGCCTCAAAATTGAGAAATTCAAAATGGCCGCCACCACCAGGCTTAAATCTATTTTTCAGTATATCTTTTTGAGTAAACAAGGTTCAAACATGAAATAAATGTGCTTTTGTAAGTTTTCCTACTTGGGCAATTCAATGCCATATTCAGATTTGAGATGTAATGTGAAGAAACTGCTTAGATATTGCAAAAATAGTTGTTTTTTAACTATGAACTATTATTAACTAGCCTAATTAATAATTAAGTTATTATTATTAATATTATCAGGCTACTTTTACTTAGTTTGTATTTTGTTTTTGAGGTCAAATGTGTCAAATGTGCTGTAATGCACTCCCCCACCTTTGCCCTCCCCAATATCACCCCACCCCTCCCCGAGCTTAGCCTTTCTCACACTTCTCAGAACGGCTGATCGGAAACATAAGACAGCTAACAGGTAAAGTCATTTCCAGTGTATATTTTCATAATGTGACATGTTTTCATAAACATCCCAAGGGGATCAATAACGTTTCTATCTATATATCTATCTATGTAGTTTAAATAATTGCAGTATATATATTAGCATTTTTGATCACTAAAAGAAGCCTATTAGTGCGATTAGCTAGATGACATCAAAGTCAGTAAACTTAACACACTTGCTTTTACACTGACTGATTGGAGGAAAAACTTTAAATTTATTTCATTTAAATGTGCTCTAAGTGATGTTTGGGTGACGTCACTTCTTGTTGACGCTTAAAGTATAGGCCTTATTCGCAAACACCGGAAGTAGCTAACCGCGGCCATATTGTTGACATGACATCTGTCCTGCCCATAGCCGCACGCAGATTTGAGTTGAGGGGAGCAGTAGCCTAATGGCTTCATCTCTTCGGTATCAAGAGAAGATAAGCTTGATTGGTGTGGACCCATATCAAATAGACCCAATAGTCTTAAGTAAAGAAAGATCCGTCCTTATTGCCAGCCGTAACTTATGCTGCCAACTCTCACGCATTCACCGTGAGACACACGCAATTGACACTTTTCACACGCTCTCACGCCCCACATAGATTTTCTCACGCACAGAAAAATCGTGAAACAAAGAGGACACGGAGACCGACAGACTAGACAGGGCAGGTTACTTATGATAATAAAAAAAATCTCAGCTCTCAGATTCTGTCACTTTTATTACGAAATTCAAACAATAAACACAGTTTTGGCGCTTGTAAATGTGACGCGACAGATCCCTAGCGGCCCGTGAACCGATCATCTCTAGCTAGTAAATAAACACGAATGAACACTGAAAGATTCAGTACAACTTACCGAAATGTATATTCCTCATTCATAATATCGACCAATCAATCAAACAAAGGGGTCAATAAAACAGTTGGAGAACAATTATGTCACATAACATTTACCTCAGGAAAGCCATTTGATGACCATAATATAGGCTATAGCACGTTAGTTGGCTAGAAAAAAAGAGCTATAGAGAGTATTTAGCTAAGTATGTGTACTATATTACATATTTATTATATTTTTACTTGTATCATTAAATAAAGTTGTTATTATAATTAAAAAAAAAACGCATTATATCTCTCTCTGTATGTTTACAGCATTAGGTGAGTTGTTTTTTTCTTGAGAAAAATTAACGCCTATCTTATGTAGCCTACCTAATATTTATCCAAATGAGTCAATATTAAATCAAATCACAATAATTGAATTGAATTGAAATAATAAAAAAAGCGTAACGTTAGCTTACCAGAAATTGTACCATGTAAACATTGCAACATGTTGTCACTAAACCTAAAAAAATTCAGTTTAGTTACTAAAATGTTTTGACAATCACAATACACTTATTGTCATGCAATATTTTTTTTTTACATCCCCCCAATCCCCCCTAACATGTGGTAAAATGATGGGAACAGACTTTGCTGTGGGGAGTTAGCTGAAAGTTTAGCCTATATTTATCCTAGCTAGCCACAAGTCTCTCCTGCGCTGGCTCAACTCCTCTGTTTCCTTCCCTTCACGTTTTCTGACAGTCAGTATCGCATAAAAACTAACTCCGGCGTTCTTATTGCTGTTGTTAGAACAGCCGTGTATTACATAACACACCATCGTGCTGTTTAAAAAAAAAAAATACAGCGATAATGCCATGGATAATACCGACGCTGTCTCGCTTGTCAATTGACAGACTGACAGTTGCCGTGGTTTCTATGTCAACAACATGGCCGCCGCGAACATTGATGACGTAGATCGAATAAGAACTATTGTCAAACAAAACGGAGACTAGCTAGACCCTCCCTCCTCCTCATCCGCACACTAACTCCCCAAACCCCACCCCAAATCCTTCTTGTCGGTTATTGGCTGGAACAGTTTGTTATTTTTCATGGTGCGGGTGAGCCCAGTTTGTTTTTGTTGCCGTTTGTGGAGAAATTTAATTTCTTGTATGAGATGTAGTTTATTTTTCTGATCTTGTTGGCAAAAGATACACTGCTTCCAATCCATTGGAGGTATTTTGCTCCTTAGAGTAACATTTTGCAGAGTTGGGGTGGATGCAGATGAACTTCGTTTGGTATCTATTGGTAACTTGGGCCACGGAGGTATTGTAGGTGGGCCGTGGGAAGCCTTTCAATAGAAAAAAAATTTATAAATCATGAAGGATTACTAAAAGGGATTGAATGGTTCAAGTAGAACAATACCCAACGAGATTTACATTTAAATAAATTAAAGGTGCTCTAAGCGATGTCACGCGTTTTTTAGGCACATACAGCAAACATCTCCTCACTATCCGTAGCTACCTGTCCCCTGAACACACTGTAAAAAAACGTGGTCTCTGCAGACACCACAGGCTCCACAAACAGCAACAAAAACAAACTGGGCTCACCCGCACCACGAAACACAACAAACTGTTCCAGCCAATCACCGACAAGAAGGATTTGGGGTGGGGTTTGGGGAGTTAGTGTGCGGATGAGGAGGAGGGAGGGTCTAGCTAGCCTCCGTTTTGTTTGACAATACTTTAAGCGTCAACAAGAAGTGACGTCACCCAAACATCACTTAGAGCACCTTTAAATGAAATAAATTTAAAGTTTTTCCTCCAATCAGTCAGTGTAAAAGCAAGTGTGTTAAGTTTACTGACTTTGATGTCATCTAGCTAATCGCACTAATAGGCTTCTTTTAGTGATCAAAAATGCTAATATATATACTGCAATTATTTAAACTACATAGATAGATATATAGATAGAAACGTTATTGATCCCCTTGGGATGTTTATGAAAACATGTCACATTATGAAAATATACACTGGAAATGACTTTACCTGTTAGCTGTCTTATGTTTCCGATCAGCCGTTCTGAGAAGTGTGAGAAAGGCTAAGCTCGGGGAGGGGTGGGGTGATATTGGGGAGGGCAAAGGTGGGGGAGTGCATTACAGCACATTTGACACATTTGACCTCAAAACAAAATACAAACTAAGTAAAAGTAGCCTGATAATATTAATAATAATAACTTAATTATTAATTAGTTAATAATAGTTCATAGTTAAAAACAACTATTTTTGCAATATCTAAGCAGTTTCTTCACATTACATCTCAAATCTGAATATGGCATTGAATTGCCCATGTAGGAAAACTTACAAAAGCACATTTATTTAATGTTTGAACCTTGTTTAGTCAAAAAGATATACTGAAAAATAGATTTAAGCCTGGTGGTGGCGGCCATTTTGAATTTCTCGATTTTGAGGCATTTTGGGACATTTTTGAGCTTCATATACAGCAGATTTGGATTCAGCACCCCTTAATACCCCTAGAAATGTTGTACAATATAAATAATCACAAAATGCCTCCAGCACTTTAAATAAGCACATTTTCAGAAATTCTGCCTAGTCTATCAAGATGAAATTCTTTTTTATGAAATCTGAGAGCTTTCTGTCCCTCCATTGACAGGTACGCAACCACCACTTTAATGCTTCAAAAAGTTAATTAAGAGATTGTAAAACTAATCCATACGAATCGAGCGGTTTAGTCCAAAAGAGACATAATCTCTTTATATGATGAACAGATTTAATTTAGGCTTTTCACATATAATTCACATAAACATTGATCAGCGAACATAAACAGAAGCTCAAACAAACCTGCTTGACGTGCGAGAACAGAAACTCAAACGTGCTCCATAACACACGAGAATAAATCCTATTGGTTCTTGCTGAAGCTCAAACGTGCTGCGTAACACAAGAATGAACCTTATTGGTTCTTGCTGAAGCTCAAATGTGCTGCGTAACACGAGAGTGAACCTCATTGGCTCTTGCTGAAGCTCAAACGTGCTGCGTAAGTCAAGTCAAGTTTATTTGTATAGCGCTTTTCACAATACAGATTGTATCAAAGCAGCTTCACAGTATTCAATTTAAATAATACAACAAAGTTTGTTTCAAGAGGAATTTATTGATTGATAAAATTAAATTAAATATCCCCAAAATATCCCCAACTGAGCAAGCCAAAGGCAACAATGGCAAGGAACCGAAAAACTCCATCAAGTGACCTAATGGTGTCCTAAAACTCCATCAGGTGACCTAATGGAGAAAAAAAAACCTTGGGAGAACCCAGGCTCAGTCGGGGGCCAGTTCTCCTCTGGCATTTATGAGCTAGAGGCCGGATTGTAGTTTGAACGGTGGGATTATATGAATGCCTGGCTGAAGAGATGCGACTTTAATCTAGTTTTAAACTGGGAGAGCGAGTCTGAGCAACGAACAGTATCAGGAAGACTATTCCAGAGTTTTGGAGCCAAATGTGAAAATGCTCTCCCTCCTTTGGTGGTTCTGGATATCCTAGGTATGACCAAAAGCCTTGAATTTAGTGATCTTAAAGAGCGCGATGGATTATAGGGCGATAGAAGATCCGTTAAATAGACTGGAGCTAAGCCGTTTAGGGCTTTATAAGTCAGTAGCAATACCTTGTAATTAATACGGAACTTTATAGGTAACCAATGCAGTGATGATAAAATCGGTGTTATATGATCATATTTTCTTGATCTCGTAAGAACTCTAGCGGCGGTAACACAAGAATGAACCTCATTGGCTCTTGCTGAAGCTCAAACGTGCTGCGTAACACGAGAATGAACCTCATTGGCTCTTGCTGAAGCTCAGACGTGCTGCGTAACACGAGAATGAACCTCATTGGCTCTTGCTGAAGCTCAAACGTGCTGCGTAACACGAGAATGAACCTCATTGGCTCTTGCTGAAGCTCAAACATGCTGCGTAACACGAGAATTAACCTCATTGGTTCTTGCTGAAGCTCAAACGTGCTGCGTAACACGAGAATGAACCTCATTGGCTCTTGCTGAAGCTCAAACGTGCTGCGTAACACGAGAATTAACCTCATTGGTTCTTGCTGAAGCTCAAACGTGCTGCGTAACACGAGAGTGAACCTCATTGGTTCTTGCTGAAGCTCAAACGTGCTGCGTAACACGAGAATGAACCTCATTGGCTCTTGCTGAAGCTCAAACGTGCTGCGTAACACGAGAATTAACCTCATTGGCTCTTGCTGAAGCTCAAACGTGCTGCGTAACACGAGAATTAACCTCATTGGCTCTTGCTGAAGCTCAAACGTGCTGCGTAACACGAGAGTGAACCTCATTGGTTCTTGCTGAAGCTCAAACATGCTGCGTAACACGAGAATGAACCTCATTGGCTCTTGCTGAAGCTCAAACGTGCTGCGTAACACGAGAATTAACCTCATTGGCTCTTGCTGAAGCTCAAACGTGCTGCGTAACAATGAAATGGAGCTCATTGGTTCTCGCATATCAAGCAAACATGATTGAGCTTCCGTTTACCACAACTGATGTGTGAGTTGATCAATGTTTATATGTGAATAAAAGCCAAATTTCAATCTGTTCATCAGATAAAGAGACAGCGTCTCTTTCGAAAATTATGACTAAAACGATTCAAATGAATTTGTTTTACGATCTCTTGAACTTTTTGAAGTGGTAGTTGCGTAACTGCCAATGGATAGACAGAAATCACTCCGATTTTATCAAAAAGATCTATATTTGTGTTTCGAAGATGAACGAAAGTCTTACAGGTTAGAAACAACATGAGGGTAAGTAATTAATGACAGAATTTTCATTTTTGGGTGAACTATCCCTTACAAAATATATTTCATGTCACAAAACTGTCAATGATTTAACGTGTTTTCAAAGACACTGTGACATTGAATGTTATTTGGAAGTTTAGGATGACACTCATTAGTAGTACTTGACTGTACCCAGCAGAGTGAAGTTGTTCTCTATGTAGGTTGCAGTGTCCATAAGACGCTCTTCTTTCTCATCAATGGCTGACAATGCCTCCTGTCTGATAGCAAACCAGGCCTTGAACTCCTTTTCACTGATAACCTTCAGAGAAAAACACAGAGCTTTTCATGAGCAAGACTGTTAAACTGTTTTCAGATAGATTTAGCCTTACTACATTCTGCAAAACTTCTACCTTTTTGGCAAAGCACAGCGTTCGTAATCCATCCCTGGCGTACATGTCAAGGTCTTTTTGAGTTTTTACAGCAATTTGCTTCGCCACATTATCCACTTGTGACATGTCTGTGGAAAACAAACGACACAATTCAAATCTGCCACATTGACTACATTTCAATTACAACATATTTCAATGCTGGTTTTCAATGATTTTCATGAATAAAAATTTAGCCACTTCACTATCATAATATCATATGAGACTTGGAATATAGTGCACAAGCCATATGGAACATTATTATCATGTGGTTTTTGGAGATTGTTATTCATCAGCATCTTTTCATTTTTTTCTCTATTTGTGTTCCATGAATAAAAAAATTTAAAAAACATTTTCTATAATTAAGCTATTTCCTTTATTCAACATAAAAAGACAAAAGTTGAAAGAAAAAAATCTAATGATGCTGAAAATTCAGCTTTGTCTCAGGAATAAATTAAATTTGAAAAGAAAAGAGCTATTTTAAATTGTAATAATAATTCACAATATTACACAGTATTTCACAATAAATGTAGCCTTACTGACCCCAAACTTTTAAATTATGTATGTTGGTTAATTTTTTGATCAGGAATGGCCTAACCTAAATGATTCTGACTCAGTCTTTCATGCTCACCTGAGAAAACGTTCCCCAGTCTCTCCATGATGGCTGAATCAGCTCCTTTAGTATACATGATGATTTCATTGGTGTGTGGGTGTCGTACTATTATGGACATCCTCCTCCGGGTCGAGTCGAAGGTCAGGACGTCCAACACCTCAAACTTCAGCAGCGTATCATCAGGCAGCTTGACGGTCACGTAATAAGGAGTGCGTTCCACCATGGTGAACCCATAAGCCTTTGCTGCATGTATCAGAGCGGCCTCATCTGGGCTGTGGGACTCATAACACACCTCCTCTGTTCCAGACAGACTGCGTTTAACCTCACTTTCACTTGAGATGACCTTCTGCCCTGTGGTTGAGTCTGAGACATCAGAGCTGTGAAACATGTCAGGCTCGTCTTCATCTTTGGCGAAAGGATCTGCGAGTGTGTCCTCGCCTCTCTTGAAAAACTTCATGGAGCTGAAAACGTTCCTCAGAGAACCCTTTCTGAACCACTGTCCCATAATATGAAATGAACCACCGGAGTATGCAGAGTTACTGCGCCCTTTGACCTGGAAAAGTACATACATTTATTTGCTTGATATATGCTGTATACTAGAATACTGCTGACTGCATTATTACAGCATTATAACTGCCTTATTGCTGCATTATAAAACATTTTTTAAAGAGCATGTAAGACCTTGCCAAGTTGCATGTCAATTTAGTGAGTAGAGTTATCACATCTGAACTAAATACGGCTATTTTTATTTCAAGTGTGCTTAATCTTTTTCAAAGTCTGTTCAAATGATGAATCAAGGAAGAAGTTAAAAAACGCCTCGGTTACGACTGTAACCTCGGTTCCCTGAAGAGGGAACGAGCGTTGCGTCGAAAGCTGACGCTATGGGAACGCTTTGCGTGATGACGTCTTGAAGCACATGTAAAATCAGTCCAATGGTGTGGCGGAACGTCAGAGGCGGGTGACGTCACGTACCAGGAAGCTATAAAAGCCAGCCCGAAACAGAAAACGAAAGCTTCGTAAAGTCTGAAGTCGCGCTGACAGGCATGAAGGAGATATGGCAAGGCGACGCAACGCTCGTTCCCTCTTCAGGGAACCGAGGTTACAGTCGTAACCGAGGCGTTCCCTTTCAAGGGAACTCCCGTTGCGTCGAAAGCTGACGCTATGGGAACGTCTATACCAACGCCTCCATAGCTGCAAATGTCTGTCCTGTGTGTAATCATGTGAGCAGCACTAAGAAGACAAAACATGAGACCCTAGAGTAGAGTCTAAATCCAGAGAGTAGAACCTGACGAAGGTGTGCGGTGAGGACCAGCCTGCCGCATCACAGACGTCCTGTAACGATACTCCTGATATAAGGGCCTTAGAGGCCGCCATACTCCTAGTAGAGAGCGACCGGACAGCCAAAGGAGAAGGCTGTCCAGCCGCCTCATAAGCCAGTGAGATAGTCTCAACCACCCACTTGCTCATCCTTTGCTTAGACACTGGACCTCCCTTGTTAGGGGAGCAAAAGTCACTTTTACGCCACAGGGCAGCTCTGTGGACATACGCGTCTAACGCCCGAACAGGGCAAAGCAAATTATTCGCCTCCTGGTCCGATTTCGAAAGGGAGGAGGACCTCCAAGTGCCACGAAGGAAACGAGATACCAAGGGGTCTTTCCCCACAGACATTCCACCCAAAGGACTGTGGTAAGCACCTATGGCCGCCACATAGACCTTTAAAGTGGACGGGGTCAGACCTGCAGTGAACCGTTCCTGCAGGAACTCCAGCACTGTACCAATTGGGCAGTGGACTGGGTCCAACCGACGGTCACTACACCAAGAAGTGAATACTCTCCACTTCAGGGCATAAAGTTTCCTCGTGGAGGGAGCTCTGGACTGTAGAATGGTCTCAACAACCTCGGTTGAGAGACCTGACTCTATGAGCTGGGCCCCCTCAGAGGCCAAGCCCACAGGTTCCACAGTTCTGGCCGAGGGTGAAATATCGAGCCCTCTGCCTGGGACAGAAGGTCCCTCCTGACGGGTAACTCCAGAGGATGCCCGTCGAGGAGGGACACAAGATCGGGAAACCATACTCTGCCCGGCCAGCGCGGGGCTATAAAAAGCAGGCAAACCCGGTCCCTGCGAACTCTTTCCAGAACTCCCGGGAGCAGAGCAACTGGGGGAAAGGCGTACAGACGTAGCCTCGGCCACGTCTGTACCATAGCATCCAGTCCCAGAGGAGCTGGATGCGTGAAGGAGAACCAAAGTGGACAGTGAGACGTCTCTCGAGACGCAAACAGATCCACTAATAATTTCCATATCAGCTCCACCACCTCAGGGGTGGAGCCACCATTCCCCGGGCCTCGGCCCCTGTCTCGACAGAGTGTCTGCTCCTATATTCTGGACCCCGGGGATGTAGGCTGCCTTGAGTGACAGCAACTTCCCCTGGGACCACAAGAGGATATGGCATGCCAGCGCAAACCCCCTTGATATAGGCGACTACCGACGTGTTGTCCGTATGTACTACACATGGTGTCCCCTGAGACCTGTGATAAAGCTCCTCAGAGCCCGGAAGACAGCTAACATCTCTAGGCTATAGAATGCCAGGAACGATGATGGTCTTCCCACAGACCTTGAGATGAGCGACCCTCAGGATCGCTCCCCAACCCGTGAGGGAAGCATCCGTCGTTAGCAGTTTGCGACGACAAGGAGCTCCCAGCACTGGGCCCTGGGACAGGAACCAAGGTTTCTTCCACATAACCAAGGCACGTAGGCATAACCGCGTGACCTTGATTGTGCGAAATGGGTTGCCCCTCGGGGGGAAAACCCTCTGGTCCTGAGCCACCACTGCAGGGGCCTCATGTGCAGCAGTCCAAAAGGTATCCCGTTGGAAGCTGCTGCCATGAGACCCAACAGTCTCTGGAACTGTTTGACAGTGAGTAGCTGGCCTAGCTTTACACTTCTCACAGCTGCCAGGATGGAATCGAAGCGTGGCGATGACAGGCGCGCCTGCATCGACACTGAATCCCAAACCACGCCTAAAAAAGTGGTCCTCTAAAATGGAGAAAGCACACTCTTCTTGGCGTTCAGCCGTAACCCCAACTCTTTCATATGGGCGAGAACAACATCTCGATGTTGAACCGCCATCTAATGCGACTGAGCTAAAATCAACCAATCGTCGATGTAGTTCGTGATGCGAATACCCCGGAGGCGCAGAGGCGCCAGAGCTGCATCCACGCATTTGGTGAAAGTGCGGGGTGATAAAGCCAGGCCGAATGGAAGAACTCGATATTGGTATGCTTTGCCCCCGAAAGCAAACCTCAGGAACTTCCAATGACACGGACGGATGGAAATATGCGTCCTTGAGGTCTATCGTGACAAACCAGTCCTCGGACCTGATCTGTGGCACGATTTGTCTCAAGGTTAACATTTTGAACTTGAGCTGCATGTACTCGTACAGAACTCGAAGATCTAAAATGGGACGCAATCCCCCGTCCTTTTTTGGAACTATGAAGTACCGGTTGTAAAACCCGGTTTCCCTGTTGGAGGGGGGTACATATTCTATGGCCCCTTTCTCTAACAGAGTGTTTACTTCCTGTTCCATAACCAGAACCTGCTCGGGGCCCACCACTGTGGGCAGGACCCCCATAAACCGCGGTGGGCGTTAATAGAATTGTATCTAATACCCTTTTTCCACGGTCTGCAGGACCCAACGAGAAACATTTGACAGTAGCTTCCACGCTGTCAAAGATTCTACTAGAGGTACCAGTCTCTCGAGACTGGTTTCTGGATTTTGTTGCTGTTGAGTAGTCGGTTCGTCGCCCTGTAACGGCGCACCGGCAGGGAACGACCAAACAGACTGCTCCAGCACCCTCCTCAGAGGGGGCGGGCATCCCGAGGCCACTACGTTTCCGGGTGGACCTTGAGATATGTGCTCGCCGGAGACCGCTGCGCCCTGTAACACCGGAGGCGGCAGGGTTGGCAGAACGGTCCCCTGAGGGCACCGAAGAGAGACGGCACCGTATTTTTCTCCTGCTGTTGAGTAGTCGGTTCGTCGCCCTGTAACGGCGCACCGGCAGGGAACGACCAAACAGACTGCTCTAGCACCCTCCTCAGAGGGGGCGGGCATCCCGAGGCCACTACGTTTCCGGGTGGACCTTGAGATATGTGCTCGCCGGAGACCGCTGCGCCCTGTAACACCAGAGGTGGCAGGGTTGGCAGAACGGTCCCCTGAGGGCACCGAAGAGAGACGGGCACCGTGAAAAGAGGTGTTAACCGCTCTGCTTCGGGGGGACTACCCTCATTTGTCCCGAGCCCTCAGACATCAGGACTTTTTCCCAGCAGCCTTCTTGGCGGTAATAACGGTCCGCAGATCCGTTTTACCCCTCGAAGACTGCTGGGTTTGAGAGCGCCCTCCGTGTCCCCGAGATTTTTGTGGGGGAGCACGAGAGGACACACTCTGTTTTTGAGTGGCACGATGTTCAGCGCTCTTTTTAGAGGAGTGAGGCTGCTCCCGCTCAGCAGCCTCAATGAAAGAACGGCGGGGGAGAAGTTTTTGTAATGCAGCTGCCTGTTTAGCAGCTTCCTGAGATTTAGCTACCGCACTGTTTACTGCATCACCAAATAAACCAACAGTGGAAACCGGAGCATCTAAGAGAACGTGCTTTTCTTTCTCTTTTATATCGCTCAAATTGAGCCACAGATGCCTCTCAGTGGCCACCAGGGCTGCCATAGACCGCCCGATTGATTTAGCGGTCTCCTTGGTGGCCCTGAGAGACAGATCTGTGGCTCTGCGTAGTTCAGCCACTGTGTCAGGACCAATTCCCCCGCCCTCCTCTAAATCCCCCAATAATTCTGCCTGATAGGCTTGCATAATAGACATCGTATGCAGACACGCTGCAGCTTGACCAGCGGCTGCATACGATTTATGAACCAGAGATGATGTGAATTTTACTGGCTTAGAGGGAAGTGAAGGAGCTTTCAGGGAAGATGCCGTTGCTGGAGAGAGATAGCTCGCAAGCGTCTCCTCCACCTTCGGCATCTCCCCATAACCATATTCTTTATATTTGTGAATGGAAGAATAGTGGGATGTTTGTGGTGCATACACTCTGTATGAAACCGGTTTTCCCCACGATTTCGACACCTCGGTGTGGAGATCGGGGAAAAACGGAAGGCTTCCTCGCTGAGGCTGTGTACGAGATGGCAGGAAGCGTTCGTCGAGCTTACTTTTCGAACGAACGTCCTGCCTATCCTCTGGCCACTCAATAGATAATCTGTGAACTGCTCTCGTGACAACATCGAGCAATTCCTCAAAAGCGTGAGACTGAGGTGGCGAATCCTCAGACTCAGCTTCAATACTAACAACATCCAACTCCTCAGAGCTGGACAATTGCAGTATTGGTGCCTCCATCGGGGGGGAAGAAACCGCAGCGCGTGCTTCCACACCCTGATGAGAGGCACTGGATCTATCAGAAGGATGTTGAGATAAGGCAGAGCCCGTCTCAACATCCACTGATAAATCCATTTGTGAACCCCAGGTCTGAGATCGACGCCGTGCCTCGGCAGCGGCGGGACCCAAGCCCTGGGGAACGTGATCGGGATTGAACCGAGCCAAGCGGGATCGGAGCGTACGCAATGGAAGCGCCTCGCAATGCACACAGTCACCACCCTCGAGTGCTGACTGGGCATGCTCCTCACCCAAACAAACAACACAAAGAGTGTGAGTATCACCTCCCGTTAAATAACGCGGGCAGGGATGGACACACACTCTAAACTGCTGCTTGCTCGCCATACTGAATATATATATATATAATATAGACAGACAACACCAAATAACAAGGACAGATTCAACACAGAGCGCAACTGAAGACTCAGAAAGCTTTCGTTTTCTGTTTCGGGCCGGCTTTTATAGCTTCCTGGTACGTGACGTCACCCGCCTCTGACGTTCCGCCACACCATTGGACTGATTTTACATGTGCTTCAAGACGTCATCACGCAAAGCGTTCCCATAGCGTCAGCTTTCGACGCAACGGGAGTTCCCTTGAAAGGGAACTATGGCTAATGTTATTTCACAAGTGCATTGCATTGTGGTATACAGTATCCATGCAGTGCATTGGGATATATTGTACACTACACATTTAGACAAATGCAGTAGTTATTTCTCATTCTGTGCTAAGTATACATGTTACAGAAATAGCAATGCATAGTATGATAGCATGCTTTTTGAACACAGCCTTATTCTTTCTTAACAATGCATGTGCAAATTGGATGTGCAGTGAAATATTAGATCAGCGTTCAAAAGTTTGTGATCAGTAAGATTTTTTTTTAAAGAAATTACTACTTTTATTGACCATGGATGAATTAAATTGACCGAAAGTGACATTAAATACATTTATAATGTTACAAAATATTTCTATTTCAAATAAATGCTGTTCTTTTGACCTTTTGACCCTGAAAAAATGTATCAAGGTTTCAACAAAAATATTAAGCAGTTTTCAACATTAAAATCAGCATATTAGAATGATTTCTGAAGGATCATAACACTTAATCTTAAGTAATGATACTGAAAATTCAGCTTTGCATCACAGGAATGAATTACATTTAATATATTAACATAGAAAAGTTATTTTAAATTGAAATAAAATTTCACAATATTATTTTCGATCAAATAAATGCAAAAATTGTACTAACCCCAAATGGTAGTGTACATATTGATTATTTGTAAAATTACAAATCGATTTTCTGCAAATACAGCTGTAGAAGAAGTATTTATTTGCACTATATAAGTCACAGTTATTTTAAATCAATTTCAAAAACCCATTTCTGAAATTAATCAGTTAAATCAGATTTTCTGTATAACTGTGTTCTGCTAATTATGATAAAACTGAAATACATTGCAAATATTGAAACGCTCTAATAATCTAGTTCTTCAGGTACTGTGGGTCTGCATACACTGTGACTGCCTCTTAAGTTGTGATGGACCCAGGGTGATACAATCATGCTCCATTGGTAATCAACTTAATTAACGTTGACCCAATGTCTTTGAACGTCTCAGTGCTACAGGTCTGAGGCCAAATATAATTTCTTCCCTGGACAAAGTGCTTTGCTCGGGGTCCTCAAGTGCAATTTGGGAAATTAGCACTGACCAGCAGTGAAGGATACTCAGCTACACTAAACTTCTCTCTCAGACTCAACTCATTACAGACGTGTGGGGTGGACTTGGGGGACGCCGTCCGTCCAACTGATGAAAAATCTAATTGCCTCCACCAAGTGAGCCATTGGTGCTTGCTTGAGAATTAAAATGTAGTAATTATAAAACATACCACTGGGCTGCGAAGCACTAGCCAAAGAAGTATTAGTCATGCAGGGGCAGTAATAAAATATCTCTGGGCAACGAGTCTGCGGCCACAGGTACTAATTTACATAATTTACATGGTGGGCTATTATTGTTATTGCTTTGACATGAGGGCAGTTTTTGTGTTGTGAGTCAGAGCCCCCAACCCTCTCGGCTCCAGCAAGGTCAGTGCCGTCGCACGCTCTCACCCTCTCTCTCTGGGCCGTCACTGTGGAAACCACAACTGTGTTGCAGATGGCCAAAGCCAGAAAAAAGTCCAGGTAGGGCCCGCTCAGGATGCTCGTCATCTGACGGTCCACCTCCAGCATCAGCTTCCTGTCTGGAACCACCACTGTTTCCTGTTTGAGGAAATATGAATGGTTAGGCGCGATTACATCATTCACAGCAAGACCATGTGGTATGTTTCCATAGGTGGAAAATGACATGATCATACAACAACAAAAGACGCAACGTCATACGAGGAGGCAGCGGGACGCGAGACAATCTGTACAGTATCAGTAGCCCATGTTTAATGCACCCCAGCAGCCCCATATGTCAACAGATCGAAACATAGCGGATCAGAGCCAGCATTGCTGTGCTCATAACTGACACCAAACTGCTCGGCCATCTGCGGGGCAGACCGTGAGCGTGCAGGGGGATGGAAGGAAGATGGGTCAGGGACGAGACGTCAGACATCACACACTTCAGCTCTATTCAAAAGATTTAACCATGGGGAATTTATGGTGTCATTTCCATTAATTGATCATTTCATTGACTGGGTATCTGAGAAGACAGCCACACTGCAGCTAAATTTGGTTTGTCAGTTTACCTTTTAGTGCTTAATCCTGTACTGTATTCACAGAGATCAGTAGTTTACGGGAGTGACAACTGCATTCTACAACAGAATTAACTCCTGAAAAATTCAGGTAGTGACAGCTTGCATTTACAAAAATTGTCTGCGATGCAATGTTGTTTTCGTCAACGATGACGATAACGAAATGATTTCGTTGACGCACCTTTTTTTTATGACGATAACGCGACGATGACTAGCTAAAAATGGCTCTAAGGTGACTAAAACATGACGAGACGTTTTCGAGTTTTCGTTGACGAGACGAGACGGAACGAAAATGATTAAAAGTCTGACGTTCACAATGCATGTCATTTCTGCCTATTTTGCGTGAAATCTGTCTGTTTTGAGCTAAAAAAAAAAAAGTATCAGCAATGCTGCCGCTTCCTATCCTTGTTTTGGGTACGCCCACCACCCGGCTGCCGCCATGCCGCGCATCAGATTCCACACAACAACAACACACCTGCGGCTGCGGCTAGTCACTCGCAGTCGCCACACATCTTCGATATGAGGCGCCGGACTGGACAAAAGCGAAACGAACTGCGCGAGCGAGAGACAGTGCGCGAGAGAGACCGAAAGTGCGCGAGAGAGAGTGTGTCTGCGCACGAGAGACCGAGTGTGTCCGAGCATTAGTTTAGTGGGCTAATTGGTACAAAGTAATATATAATTATTATATAACTTAGATTCTAACATAAATTATTATTTAACTAATTATATAATAAAGCCACAATTGCCAAAGTAAGAATGTTTTTATTCCTGGCTTTTTTTTTTGTAAAACAGTGATTCCACTGAACCACTTTATCTGTGTGTAATGTTGTAGTAGCTCAAAGTTTTTTGCTGTTTAAACTGTAAACTATTCCTTTATTACTGTGATTACTGGTGAAAATAGCCAATGTGCTGAAATTTTAGAAGAGCATCAATTCATGGAAAAATATAACTTGAAATATGGGGATAAAAGGTTTCTGCCCAATGCGACAATGAAGTAGCCTACAGCTTGGCAGCACTGCATCTCCATCAATGAGAAAGTCTAGTTTATTATGCAAAGGTTTTAAGGTTAACTGTTGTTTTATGAATTGCAACACTTGCTACAACCTGTCAAACCTAAGCCCATTTCCAATACTTTTTAACCTAAATTAATTTGTTAAAGACTACTTTTTTTTATTTTTTTACTAAAATTGACTAAAACTTGACTAAAACCTTTTTGCGTTTTCGTCGACTAAAACTTGACTAAAACCTTTTTATGTTTTCGTCGACTAAAACTTGACTAAAACTATAAAGTTTATAAGTGACTAAAATGTGACTAAAACTAAAAAGCATTTTCGTCCAAAAGACTAAGACTAAAACTAAAAGGGCTGCCAAAAACAACACTTGTTACAGAACCAAACTGAAGGACTAGTTGTTAATGACTTATTTAAATGCGTCTTTTTTTGTATGCACAAGAAAAACTAGACTAGAGCCTCATTTGTGTTGCCAGATTTTGCTAGCAAAAAGAACAGGTCCATTATAAGCCTTAACAAATCCAAATGCTTTATATTAAAAAATATCCACCTGCCTACTTTAATAGGTGCTCACTACAATGTCAAATGACGTCCCGCTCCCCCTCTCTAGACATAATGGGTGGAGCTTAACCTACTTAAAGGAACACTCCACCGTTTTTTGAAATAGGGCTTATTCACCTTCTTTCCTACATTTAGATAGGTGGGCAAATGTATTTTTGTCTCAGTGCATGCATTGTTTTAGTTTGACGGGGTTGGCGCTAGCTTAGCTTAGCATAATGAATGGAATCCTTTGTTGCCAGCTAGCATGTCCTGAGTAAAAGTGATAAAAAAAAAAACCCCACCTAATTACTTCTTGTGGCCTGCGTATTCACAACAAGTACAAATAGCGATGCAGATTAACACTAGGCGATTTCCTATGCAGATTTTGACTTGGGACTATATTAGGGGGAAGCACAGGCGAAGCACTGCTACTTGGCCGCAGAGATATCACGCCCAAGTAGCAGTGCTTCGCCTGTGCTTCCCCCTAATATAGTCCTTAATATATAAGTCAATATCTGCCTAGGAAATCGCCTAGTGTTAATCTGCATCGCTATTTGTGCTTGTTGTGAATACGCAGGCCACAAGAAGTAATTAGGTAGGGTTTTTTTTTTTTATAGCACTTTTATTCAGGACATGCTAGCTGGCAACAAAGGATTCCATTCATTATGCTAAGCTAAGCTCACGCCGACCCTGTCAAACTAAAACAATGCATGCACTGAGACAAAAATGCATTTGCCCACCTATCTAAATGTGGGAAAGAAGGTGAATAAGCCCTATTTCAAAAAACGGTGGAGTGTTCCTTTAAGGTGCATTCCATTCGACCGTAAATGCTCTGCGAAGTGGATTTCACAGGGGTTTCCGTCACCTTAACTAAGATTGCAATGCCATAGAGAATTAGGGAACATTGAAACATCACGTCACAGGAAGTGGAGAGGGAAATTTACACACCAGTAATTGCACATCATTCCAGCACTTGAAGTTAGACTAAAATAAGTTTTGTTTAGGGATAGGATTATGGGTAGGGTTAGGGTGTGGACCAAAATGGACCTCTTGTTTCTAAGGGCACGTTTACACATCACCGTTTTCAACTAAAAACAGAAAACTTTTTATGCATTTTGGCCGTTCATTTACACAACAACATTTTGGGGGCTTGAAAACGCGAACTTTAAAAAACGGGATTCAAAGTGCAAGTTTTTGAAAACGATACCGTTATCGTCTCCAAAACAACAAAACACGAATTTGTGAAAACCGTGACGTCATGTGTATGCGTATTACGTGTTCAGTCTATAGGCACGTTTGTTTCTTTACAAAGTGACATTGCCAACTAGTGGCCTGGCATGAATAATACAGCATTTTTTGTCATTTTTGCGGATCTGTGTGAACGGGGATAAAATGGACAACGTTGTCATTCTGTACACGCAAAACACGAAGAAAAAACATTTACGTTTTTAGTACATCGTTGTCGTGCAAATGTACCCTAAATTGCTGTTACATCGAAATATCCAGCCAATTTTAGGAGAGCATGAAAAAGACAAATCATCCTGAATTCCCAATCTTCACCCTGAAACACAGATATCAGCATCTTCTGATCTATGATCTCACCAGAGGAGTGCTGAAGGCCATGTCACTTTGGGCTCCCGCTGCCACTCTTGATCTGCGCCGATTGGCAGCTGTGACTTGAGTGTTGGCGTGATTTTTGTCTCCTGTGTGGCTGTCCTGTAATTCTTCCAGAGGGAAGAGAGGAGGAAGCTTTGTCTGTTGGTAGAGAGTGTCTTCCTCCTCTTCATTTGCTCCACTGACAACCGCCAAGCGAGCAGCTGAGGAATGCCAAAAATAAAACCTGCCCCTATTATTCCTTAAGTTAACAATAAACAGCAAAACAGAATGAAACATATAACTAAAACACAAAATAGTCATAAATAACAACAAAATGGTCATGAACAAAATCAAAATAGAAAAGATAAATATTGTAGAACAATAAAAACATATAAAAAAGAAAAGAAGAATGAAGCTGTAAACGCACCGTTCTCATTGTGACAGAATTCAGTCCCCAAGATGGTGCAGCGTCTGAATACCATCTTGTTTTCTGTAAGCGTCCCTGTCTTATCTGAGAAGACATATTGGATCTGTCCCAAGTCTTCTGTGATGTTCAGAGCACGACACTGGACCCGACGGTCCAGTTCCTCATCGTAAAGCTCCACGTCCTGAGTGATGAAGAAGATCTGCCCCATCTTCACCAGCTCAATGGACACATACAATGACACAGGAATCATCACCTAGAGAGAAAGTCCTGGAATAATTAGTGTTAAGAGCCAGACAAACACCTGCAATGTCAATGAACAGGGTACAATATAAAGCGTAATAAAAAATGTATTAGCAGAAAGAATTGTCAAGATATTTATATTTATTTTATATGAGATTGGCAATATTGTTAACAAAATGAGGGATGTCTAAATAGAGTTTAAAATCATAATCAATGAAGGTTCCAAAAGGGAGTTTTCGCAGTGATGCATAGAAGAGCCATTTTGGGTTCCCTAAAGAACCTTTCAGTGCACCGTTCTTAAAATAACCATTTACTTCTTAGTGTGAAGAACATATAATAATCTAAAGAACCTTTTTTCAACTATAAAGAACCTTTTGTGCAATGGAAAGATTCAATTGATTTTAAAGGTCTTCATGGAACCATCAATGCCAATAATGAACATTTTATGGTACATTTATGTAAGTGTACCCTATTGGTAGAAACTGGCCATTACTTTCACTTAATGTCTTTAACATATGCCGTGTGTGTCAGATTGTGTACCTGTAGTAAGATGATCATTGTGAAGAACATGTAAAATCCCGCTAGTACTGAAGGAGTATAATTGCCATTCCTGTCAGGGACGATGTATGAGGGCATGGTGGTAAAAGTTTCCAACCAGATAGAATGGCCTGAGAGACATTTACATTAATTAATGACATTGCTTTTGACAGTACTGTATTTCAATAAAGCACATATTCCAATAAAGCATCACTGAACTTGAACCACAGAGAAAGAGAGCGAGAATAATCATTGCTTTCATAAGAGACCAGTGTATGAGTGAGCTATTCTGGGTATCTGTAGTGTCCTTCTTTGACTCATGCCTAACAGAAGGAAAAGAGAGCATGAGGGTTGTGTGAGGTTGTAAAAACACTTTATTCTTTATCTCTGTAGACTGTTGTGAGATCAGAAGAACAGACACAGACCGAACACAGCCTCGTTTTTTTGGAGTTCAGAATCAAAGTGTCATTTTGGAGCTTGTATGTTGAAGTAATGTGCGTGTAGTGCGTTTTGAATTATCGAGGGGGATGTTCCCCGTACTGTACCCAGGGCTCCGATGAGACACATGAAAAATAGAAGAAGCACACAGAAGAGAACATCCGTATTCATCTTCCTCTCAATCTTGCTGCGTTTGTACCTGGGCCCGCTGTTGTTTAACATGGATTTGGTCTCATGGCCTGTAATGAATAACTCACGATGTAAAAACAACAACATTTGTAAAATAGTAGCACTCATTTACAAGCCATACCGTGTGTATAATTTATCAAGAGAGAAATAGTGGGCTACAGAAAATGCCATTTTCAAGACACAAGTACACTGCGAGTGTGCGACGCGACAGAACAAACTATAATACCCCCATTATAATCAACTAAGCTGTTACGCACGTTTGCACTATAGACGGCTTCATTGATTATAATGGGAGAATGTTCTAGTTTTTTGCGTCACTGCCAGTGTAAATGGGATGTTAAAGACTTAAGAGAAAAAAAAGAGTCTGGATGTATAGCATGGGCTTATTGCACTATTAGATGTTAGAGTCACAGTATATTAGGCTTTATCATTATGAATGATGATGAACGGAAATGTACAATGTGATTTATAAAAACAAAACAGCTTACAGATGATATATGGGGAAACTTAAGAAAAGAATGTGAAAGTGATTAAAGTTTGGGATTGGTGATATTTTTCAATGTTTTTTTATATGTGTCTCTTATGCTCACCAAAGCTGCATTTATTTGAAGAATTTTTTATTTTATTTTATATTATTATAATTTAAAAGAACTGTTTTGTATTCCAATATATTTTAAAATGTAATGTATTCTGCAAAGCTGAATTTACAGCATCATTACTCCAGTCTTCAGTGTCACATGATCCTTCAGAAATCCTTCTAATATGATGATTTGATGCTCAAGAAACATTTCTGAATATTATTAATGTTGAAAACAGTTGTGCTTTTTTTTTGGGATAATATATATTTTCAGGATTCTTTGATGAATAGAAAGTTCAAAAGAACAGCATGTACTTGAAACAGAAATCTTTTGTAACATTTCGAATGTCTTTAATGTCACTTTTGATCAATTTTAACGCATCCTTACTGAATAAAACTATAAAAAATTTGAATGGTACAATACATTTTACATTATCCAAATTAATAATGAATTTACTATGGTAATAAAAGGTAATGGTATGGTAATAATGGACATTTAATATCACAAAAAACAAGAAAGTGCCATGTTTAACATTTAGCACCATGACTAATACCACACTGTAAAAAAAGAAAAGTTGACTTAACTTAAAATTATAAGGCAACTTGCTGCACAGATTTTTTGAGTTGACTCAACCAAAACATCTCTATAGTTGAGTTAACTCAACTATAACATCTCCAGTTGAGTAAACTCTATTAGTTGAGTCAACTAAAAAAATCTGTGCAGCAAGTTGCCTTATAATTTTAGGTTAAGTCAACTTTTCTTTTTTTACAGTGCAAAATATTCTTGTGTGGTACATCCACATTACTATATGACGTTACTATGATTCATTATTTTATTAAAAACAATAAATGTTTAATGTGCATCTCCACAAAAAAAATGTGTATATGTAGTGTATTTTAGTGTATCCCATGTGAACACACAGTACTGTGGAGGGTGTGTGAAATGTGATGATGAAATGTACCTGCGTACACCACTATTCCAGCTGCGTCATCAGTATTTCTCACTGTGCACCCGCGCAGCAGAAGACTATCGATGCCGAAGCCCGTTCTCCTCTTATCAGGCCTCTCCCTGTGACATCAAACACAGCATCTTCCTTAGTCACCCAGACTAATTACCTCAGTGTGTGCCACGTGAGTAACGGGCCAGTCTTTGAATGGAAGAGCAGGATAAGAGCTTTATAATGCTTGGGAACATCACAATCATCTCTCAGCGTGATAAACCAGTTAATATGACTGCAACGGGACCGAAAAAAAGGGCTAAATCGGTTTGTCAGCCTACTTTATTTCCAGGCTGTGTGGGGAAACTTTGCAATGGTAATTCAAACCTCTGATGTTGGTGTAGATGTAGCATCTATGATCTTTGAGCCTTACCCATTATTGTAGACGAATTTATATTTTGTATTTATTATTTATAACAAGATGAATTCAACATGCATCAACCTCTGAAAGTATATTGCAGTGGACTATGGAAGCCCATTTCATGCTTTGGTAAATCATAATAATGACATAGTAAGTAATTATGAGATAAAAAGGCAAAATGATGAGATGAAAAGTCAAAATTTCATATTTATGAGATTTAAAAGTTGAAATTATGAAAAAGCTGACATTATGAGATAAAGTCAAAATTATGACATGCTAAGTCATAATTATGAGACAAAAACCTGTAATTATGAGATACTAAGTAATTATGAGATACAAAATATGAGATACTAAGTAATTATGAGATAAAAAGTAACAAATTATGACATAAAAAGTAAAAAATTATGACATAGTCATATTTATGAGATTAAAAAGTACAAATTATGAGATAAAAGTTAAAATTAAGTCAGAATTACGAGGTGTAGACAAAATTGAAAATTATGAGAAAAAGTGAGAATTATGACTTTTAATTCTCATAATTATGACTTTTAATTCTCATAATTCTCACTTTTTATGTCATATTTATGATGTAAAAAGTCAAAATTATAAGATAAATTAGAAATTATGACATGCTAAGTAATACAGTTATGAGATTAAAAAAACTATTAGGTATAATTAGGTAATTTAAATTTAGTTCTTAATTCTTTGTTTTTATGTCATTATGAGATAAAAAGTCGCAATTATGACAAAAAATGAAATTATGACAAAGTCATAATTTTCACATTTTATGTAATAATTATGATGTAAAAAGTATAAATTATGAGATAAAGTTGAAATTATGACATACTAAGTCATAACTATGACAAAATCTTATTTATGATATTATAACGTCGACATTATGATAAAAAGCCAAAATTATGACTTAAAATAGGGACTTTTTATGTCATAATTTTGACTTTTCATCCCATAATTATGACTTAGTATTTCATGATTTGACTTTTTATTTCGTAATTTTTTTTTTTTCATTTTTATGTTATGATTTACAAAGCATTTTTTCATATGTGGCAGTAATGGGTTCCATAGTGGACAAATGTGTACCTCTCACAAGAAAACTGGTAATGGTTATGTACTTGTTTTTAATTTAAAAAAAGAGAGACGTTAACATGTTTTCCTTTGTGATGCATCAGAGGGTTTAAGAAGTTTCCCTGATTAGGAAATGACAGATGTGAAGGCCAAACAAATTCTGCTCATTGGTGTGGATCTGACAAAAGAGGCAGTCACGATAGAGTCGTGATGTATTTAATCGAGCATGAAATTGAGTGAAATTGATTTCAGATACTCACACATAACCTTTGAACACGTTGAGGTTGTTGTTGGGGTTTTCACACACGACAGTGCTGGAAAATGTTTGAGGTTGGAATGGTTTGCCCTGAAACACATTAGAAAGATACATGCATGATTTCCTCCTTCTATATCCTCATTTTTTAAATTATATTGTAATTTGAACTGACTATCAAGGGCTGTCTAACAAGTCCTACTGTTTGACAGCTACAGTACACGTGGCAAACTGAGCAGTCAGGAACACATGGCCAAAAAAAACATCAACAAATCCTGTACATGTTTGAAGACAGAAGGCAGTGTAACGTGTTTTGTGTGTCACTCAGACTTGTATGTCAGGTATGTGGGTGTTTGGGAGTTTTTAGTTATCTATTGACATGACTCATAATGAAGAGTTATGCTTTTATAAACTTTGTGACCTGACGTGTATAATGAAACTTCAGAAGCTGTCAAAAATAAAGACATTTAAAAGGGTGGTGATTTAAAAAACAAAAAAGATATACACTTCTCTTAAAATTTTTTGGCTTGATTAAGTTTTTTGTTGTTGTTGTTGTTGTTGTTGTTTTTGTTTAGTTTTTTACAAGAAATTAATACTTTTGTTCAGCAAGGATGCATTAAATTGATTGAAAATGGAAAAAAAAGATGTTACAAATGTCAAGAGATGTTACAATGTTACAAAAAGGTTTCTATTTCAAATAAATACTTTTTTATTAAATCATCCTGAAAAAATGCATCATGGATACCATAAAAATATTAAGCAGCACAACTGTTTTATTAACATTATTTTATTCTTGAAACTTCTGGAATATACTTCTGTTGGCTATACCAACAGTCCCGGTAATTATAGTTCTATAGTTATATTATATAATACTATATATTCCACTTGATTTAATACTTTAAACACCTATTTTTATGCATATTTTGTGAAATCGCATGGAAATGCAAAGACGCGCATAAATTCTAAAAATGTGCATAAAAAACGCATGTGCTCGTTTGAGTCGGATTAAAAAAATTATCTGATGGGAAAACATGCGCAGAAACTATGATGGAAACACATTTACAGAATAAATTCCTTGATGCGTTTCAAAACAATAATTTCAGACTCTGCAAAAGGAACGACCTAACTGGACTAACCAGCGGACCAATTATAATTTTTTTGCATAGCATTTTGCATTTGCGTCATCAAAGTGTTTCAGTATAATTCCTTCTCAGAACTCTCTTACACGACTGCATTCCCAAACAGCAGCATCTGCCTCCGAAACCAAGATAACTTTATTGCATTTTATCTGCACGCTCTAATTTGTTACATTCAAAAATGATTATATACAGTGGCATCTCCTAATATTCTAAGTGAAATTTAGCGCCAGTTTATCGAATGTGACGATTTTGTTCTCTTCGACTCGCTTGGATGTACTGTAAAAAAAAAAAATTGCAGCCTTAAATTTGTAAGTACAATCAACTTGGATGTTTCAGTCATTTCAACTTAAATTACATTGAACCGACTTTTGAGTTGAAAAATTGAGTTGAATCTTCGCAAATGTTTTATGCGCTATTCCAATTTTGCATGGAAACATAGCTACTGACATTTATGAATATTTAACTGTGGCACACATTGAGTGTCCTAATGGGCTCATTGTAGCTGTAAGCTTTAGACTTCTCCCAAAGGTATTTCGTGATCGGCAGCGCACTTACCAGAGTAGAAAAGCCAGGCACCACCCTCCTCTGTTTGAGGTTGGTCTCTCCATCCAGATTGGCTGTTTCCATGTGGCACACTCCATTAGGGTCGGACGTGTGCAGGAGCAGGATGTCAGCTGGGATGATCTGGTTAGAGAGCACTCTCACAAAATCCCCCACCCGTACATCCT
Organism: Leuciscus leuciscus; assembly: GCF_965113295.1. Classification (NCBI taxonomy): domain Eukaryota; kingdom Metazoa; phylum Chordata; class Actinopteri; order Cypriniformes; family Leuciscidae; genus Leuciscus; species Leuciscus leuciscus. The sequence continues at coordinate 26,513,925 of NC_138732.1, forward strand.
TCCATCTCCTCTTCACAAAACGCATCTGTTTCCTGTGAGAGGACGAGAATTAATGCCTCACACGGACCTCTTCTGAAGCTGCATGGGGTTTCAGTGTTTGTGCAGTACATATAAATGCACAGACTTGGACTCTGTTAATATGGGTAAGAATACACAGATGTAGATGGCATAATATATGTACAGTATGAAAAATGAATGATTATGAAAAGCAATCACATTCATTGCTAATTTGAGCATGTTATGCCAGGCATCTCACTCCTCAGGTTTTTTATGTGCAACCTAAAACAATAAAACTATGAGTTTGCATCTTCAAGTATGGTTTAATGTCAGCTGTCAACACAGAGCACAAAAGAAAGAAAGAAAGAATAGTGCAGTCACGACGTGATCGTCAGGTATGCGGTTCTGGGTTGGGTGGGTTCTTCACAGACTGACGGCCCTCTTGAGAAAGGTCACTGTCACACCTCACACACAAAGCCTGATGTACAGCTGAGGAGAAGCTTAACATAACTTCAGGGTGCAGCGCCCATGTTCTCTTTACATTGCTGTCAAGTTACATGAATGTAGTCTGACTAAAAACATGTCCAGGTCACATTAATTAGATTCAGTATTTTTACTGTATTACAGGTAAGAATAATATTATATTTTTTTCAAACTACAGGAGTATGAGATTTTTTGCATTGTGACATTATTTTTTATAATAATTAAGCACAATTAAGGACATTAGATTCACATTAAAGTAATATAATATTTTACTGTATTACAAAAAAACAATAATATATATTTTTTCACATTACAGTAATATGATATTATTTTGTATTGTGACTATTTTTTTAATAACAATTAAGCACAAGGACATTAGATTCACATTAATGCAATAATATTTTTTATAATATTATTTTATAAAATTTATAATATAAAATATATATTAACAATTAAGCCCAATTAAGGACATTATATACATATTGGTGTAATTTATTTTTTACTCTATTACCAAAAATAATAATAATATATAATATATTTTTTCACATAACAGTAACATGAGATTATTTTGCATTGTGGCATTGCTTTTACAGCAATTCATTTCAATTAAGGACATTAGATTCACATTAATGCAATATAGTATTTTACTGTATCACAAAAAGTAATAATATGAAATTTTTTTTTTCACATTACAGTAATATGAGATTTTTTGTATTGTAATTTTTTTTTTAAATAAGCCCAATTAATGATCTAAGATTCACATTATTTCAGTGTAGTATTTTTTTACTGTATTACATAAAATGCTATTTATTATAATTTTTCACATTACAGTAATAAGAGATTTTTTTTTTTGCATTACAATAATGAGCAGGGAAAATTATACTTATACTTTTCCTTATGAAAAAAGATGCTGAGTAGTAGTAAGATGATGTTGATTTTCTTTAGATGTTGAGGTACAGTATGATACAACTTGCTGCTGTCAAATTATGGATACATTTACTATTCAAACCCCACTGCTGGCAAATATTGCCCACAAAACAACTTATTTTACCTCATGCAAACCCAGAGGTGGAAAGAGTACTGAAAATTTGTACTCAAGTACAAGTACCGTTACATTGCTGAAATAATACTCAATTACAAGTAAAAGTACTGGTGTCAAAAAAGTAATTAAGTAAAAGTACAAATTACTCTTCTCAAAAACTACTCGGAGTACTAGTTACTAATTACTTTTTAGCTGGCGATAGTTAATGCATTACCAATAAAAATATACAACCAAATCATAGATTTATGTAGAAAATAGCTACTTTTAACACATTTTTACCTTATTGTCGAAGGACATTAATTAGTGGATACTGGAATTTCTAACTTCAATATGACACCTTGAAATATGTCAATATTCAGTAGGCCTAGCCTATAATTTTTAATACCATCGGGAAAACTACTACATACTAAATATTTTAATATCTACATTTTTGTCCATCCATTTTGTCAAGGCAATCATTATTTTCAAGCATTGAAAAGCACAACACTCATTGTAACAGTAATCTATTTGAATGGAAAAGTTTAATTCAAGTCTTCTGAAGAGACACGTCCACTTTATAAGGAGAGATTTTAATTCAGGCTTTTGTTTACATATTTAAACATTGATCAATAACCATTACAATAATCTAATATTTACTCAGTGTATTTGTCTTTACAATAGGGTAACGTGAACTGTTGCAATAGCTCACACACAGCACGAGGAAGCTTGATTTCAATTCAAACTGAATTTAATTTGCAAAAAGACTAGATTTTTCATAACTTTTGACAGCGTTTAATTCAAGAGCATGGAGAGATTGGAGCTGGACGTCATTTGAGTCTGCAGTGAGAACCACTTGGAGAGATTCGCGATTACACATGATATGACACACAGTCCGAGAGCGCACACTCAATATCCGAGTCCAGTTCATTCGTAGCCTACATTTGAGAGCTCGCGTCCAGTTTTCTGCGATTACATGAATGTGCCCTCGCGTTATAATATTGTTCGTGACATTTGCCATTAAAATATGCAATAGAAACTTGCAGGTATTAATAAAATTATGCGTAATAGGCCTACCTGCAATCCCGCGCTGAGGGGAGGCGGGTGTGTCAAACTCGCTGTCGTTGAGATGAGAGAATGAGAACACGCAGCTGGTATCGTATTGGTGTATAGGCCAAAATGAGTATTGACAGATATTTCAGTATTGATATGTATCAAAATATAGATATTTTGACAGTACTACTATGTAGTTTGTTGTTCCAAACTTTCAGTCCAGCCATTAATCACTCTGAGCTCCTCGTCTCCTTCATGATCAGCTCTTCAGAACCTGCTGCGACTGCGGCGGCTTTCATTCAGTCCAAATATCAGGGGTTTTATTGGTCCGTTTACGATCGAATATTTTTATTGGCTACCGAAATGCCATTCAAAGATTTGAATATCAATTCAAATTGTACTCAGTAACGAAATGTGATTTTACAAGTAGCGAAGTAGATTACTTAGCTTAATATGTACTTGAGTACAAGTAAAATTACAGATTTAAAAATATACTCAAAAAAGTACAAGTACCCAAAAAAACGACTTAATTACAGTAACGTGAGTAGTTGTAATTCGTTACTTCCACCTCTGTGCAAACCTAAATCAATTTCAATTATACCACCAAGTGAAGCAAATGAACTAATTATGATGGTTTTTTTACTAATAAAATGGCTGACAAAAGAATATTAGTTCCCCAAATCAGGCAAGACTACAGTTTTGTGCCAAGCAAGCATTTCTCTGAATGAAGTGCCTGATGTCTGTTTCAGATAGTGGCGTGAGATAAATCTTGCGAGGAGCGCTCCTCCAGAAGGACTCACTGTTTGCAGTCTGTGATTAGCGAGACGTCTATTTCTGGCATTTAACTGTCAGTCAAAATGTGTGAGTGTGAAGAAATGATGATGTGTGAGACAAACACCTGCTCTTGAATACTCTATTTTGAACGAGAGTCAACACCTTATGCCATTTCACAGCATTCCACTGCACGCTCAATTTTAACTCAGTTTGTGACGTTCACACAGCGTCTTTAAAGTGAAAAACTACAGTGGCTGAAGATAAAATATGATCGTGCGTGGCAGGCAATTTCATCATGATCATTATCATTTCATCATAATCAATCATAATCACCGGTTCTGCTCTCTAACAGAAAGTCCTCATCCTATCATCTGAGATATGTTTTGAATTCAAGTGTCTCTGGTTTGATATTCATGGCACCTGTTAACTATGAACGACTAGGTGAATCCACAAGCTTTTGTGAGCATTTCAAAACATATTTTTTCAATCTAATTCACCAATATATCTGCATTCCTCTCTGTTAAATGGCAGGGGAGAGACCACAATTTCTTCTAGTTCTCATGACAGGCATCAGACCAGAGAAATGCATACAACACATTAGGTCATGTGTGCTCTAGCAGAAGCGTGACGACCCATACAGTATGTGGGAAAGGTGCATGTACTGTGCTGAAGCTTAACCATTTGTACAAGGTCGGCGTGACTCAACAGGAAGGGAGGCATTACTTACACTGCATCCTACTCACATTTTTGTTATACAAATGCATGTCATGTAAACCTCAAAGCTTGTGAAGTCGGCCAGCCCGACAACTATTTGTTAAAGTTTGCCATTGTTTGCAGCAGATGTATTTCTTAATGAAAGTTTGGGGGCAGTATGTTCTATCACAAGGAAAGGGATCTATAAATAACTACCTGCCACACTCCTGACAATTCTTCCTGGATCCCTCCTCCACACCAACTGCCCCTCTCCTCTCCACACATATTTCCAGGAGCCTGATTATAGACGACAAGCCCAAACCTGCCTTTTTTTTTAGGTATTAGGGGTGTTTGGTAAAGCATGCATCACTATTAATGCCTCCTCAGAATTTTTGAGCCGAATGGATTTTGAACTGAACTGAAATTGTAAGTACAAAATTAATGGTGCCCCAAAGTCACCTTTTTTGATGAATTTCACCATTTTTAAGCCAAAATATTTCATTTAGTAATTTGTGCAGAACCAAGGAGTTTTTGAATGAGTTTGAGCTTCCTCAAGAACCAATGAGGTTCATTCTTGTGTTACGCAGCACGTTTGAGCTTCAGCAAGAACCAATGAGGTTCATTCTCGTGTTACGCAGCACATTTGAGCTTCAGCAAGAACCAATGAGATTCATTCTCGTGTTACGCAGCACGTTTGAGCTTCAGAAAGAACCAATGAGGTCCATTCTCGTGTTACGAAGCGTGTTTGAGCTTCAGAAAGAACCAATGAGGTTCATTCTCGTGTTACGCAGCACGTTTGAGCTTCAGAAAGAACCAATGAGGTTCATTCTCGTGTTACGCAGCACGTTTAGCTTCAGAAAGAACCAATGAGGTTCATTCTCCTGTTACGCAGCGCATTTGAGCTTCAGCAAGAGGTTTGTTCTTACGCGTTAAGTAGGTTCGGTTAAGCTTATGTTTATGTTTGCTGATCAATGTTTTTATGAATAAAAGCCTAAATTAAATATGTTCACCATATAAAGCGATCGAGTCTCTTCAGAAAATTTGGACTTAACTGCTCAATTCATATGGATTAGTTTTAAGATCGCTTTATTAACTTTTTGTAGTGTCAAAGTGGTGGTTGCGTAGCTGTCAATGGAGGGACAGAAAGCTCTCAGATTTCATAAAAAAATAACTTAATTTGTGTTCCGAAGATGAACAAAAGTCTTACGGGTTTGGAACGACATGAGGGTGAGTAATTGATTACAGAATTTACATTTTTGGGTGAACTATCCCTTTAACTGCTTCTACTTACTATATAGTTAGGGTTATTTGCTTGTAATTATGCATAATTTATAGTTATTACTATAGTTACTACATGTAACATGTAACAAGGACACTGTAAAACAAAGTGTTACTAAATAAAATCAAATACATTTTAAATATAAATTTTACAACAACATAACTGCAGAGATTTCGCATTTAATTAAATATGTACACGTTAATAATGTATGTTCTCACTTCGGTTCATAATTAAGTGAATAATTCATTCATTATTCTATTATAAATAATAATAGTTGTTTTTATTTGGGGTTGGGGTTTTCATAACACAAGCAGTGTTACCAAAAAGTTAATTCTGATGTATTCCATGCAGGGCGATCACTGGAAGTCGAGATCAGTTAGATCATACTTAGTATGGGATTTGAAAACCACTCTAAGTAGGCCTGTTACACTTCATTGAGTAACCCATCACAAATCTAGGCAGCAACCACCTAGCAACCATCCAGCACACTCTAGCAAAACTCAAGCAACCCCCGAGAACATGTTAGCAACTGCATAGCAACACCCTGGCAACCATTCACAACACCCTATCATCATGGTGGTTAGTTTTGCATGTATAAGCATGACTCATGCTTTCTTCAGAAACTGTAAAAATCCTGTTTAAATGAATGTGATGACTAGCTACTTATTTTCTTAAACATTCCACAGCAGTAAAAATTCACAGCAGGAGAGAATTAAACAGCTAAGATGGAATAAGCATCACTTTGTCTGTCCTGAGCTGTTTTAATGAAAGGGGGTTTGACTATGTGTGTGAACAATATTATAAAACTCTCTCCCTTTGGGGTAGAATAGGAACTAATCAATCATAACCGCTGGAGGAAAGCACCACGGTTCATTCAGTCCGAATATGGGAGGGAAACGTGCACATTACAAGCATTAGTAACACTGTACAGTGTAAAAGCGTGTGAAGTATTAGATTAGCGTAATGATATTGTTGCTTTCAGACAGACGGTTCCCTTGTGGAGCCAGTGGAACGAGGGATTGTCTGACTGCTGGGAACCGTTGGAAATTGAATTGTTTATTTATGGGTATGAAACTCCAGCATGATAAAACAATGTCATAAAGAGAAAGCAGCCCTAGCAAAGAAACTGAATGAAAACATTGCTACTGGTTGTCATGCATCATGGTGCATAAGCGCAATAGATGTTGCCTGTATATTTATTCTCTTGAAATCACATGCAAGACTAAACAATGCATTTTACTTACGAAATGTGGCGTACTTAAGCAATATCACATTATTGTGATTTTAATATTGCTTTTATGGCATAACAATTCAATAAACAAGAACTTAATATTGAGCTACTTCCATTTTAGACACTATATTGCCAGTTACTTTGTCTGTTTTTATCCCGCCAACAAAAACACTTCAAAGCAAAGCCACAGCAGATTCAACTGACACTGTAAGCAACACATTGTACTGGTATTTCGTTCCTGAACGAATCAGCGAATGAACCGGTTAAGTAAATTATTCAATGACTCACTCATATGAATCAGAGTTTTTGAACGAATCAGTTAAAAAAAATACGATTTAATGACTCACTAATAAAGACTTGTCGCCACCTACTGGCATAACATAAGTGACTGAAAATCATGATTTTGCAAACTGGTGTTTGTTACAATAATATTTTAACTTATCATCATGATCATCAACACATATTTGTTGCTTAAATAGTTTTACAGTTTACTACACTTGTTATTCTTCTAGTTATTTACTCATAGCTAATGACGGGAGAAACTGAGAATTTTTAAACTCTGAATCAATTGAACCAATCGCTTCTCAGAATGAATCAGTGTTTCGAAGCGCTCAAAACGCCAGAAGCTGGCGACCTGCAGGTCAAAACAATGTAAATACTACGAAAACTCAACCCAAACATGCATACATCTTTTACTAACCAATTGCAAATGTTTTCTTGAAAGTCTAATCTATTAAATGTAATTTACAAAATCACCAAATAACTTTAAATATGAAATATTTGTTCTTTTATTAATTTGTCTGTCTTGTTTTGTGTGTTTTTAGAGGGCTTGGCTAATCAGGCCAATAAGAGACAATTAATTACTGCTCTTCCCTTTTTCTTATACAAATACGCCATTAAAAATGTCTACACAACAAAACTGATCCAGATAACCCTAGAAACTGGTTCAAGGGTTACCTGCAATGTTTCAAAAGATTTTGACGCACAGAACTACGAAGCTTCACAAAGCAGTGTTTCAAAAGCACCCATCACTACCTATAGCAGCTAATGAATCTGAAGCAAATAGTTGATACTTTCACATTGAAAAATAAGGTGAAAAATGCCATATTCTAAAAGAAAATTTTCAACAGCTGGAAGAAACTGCTATCCAGGCATTCTCTGTACCTCATATAGGCTAGCATTTAATACAATCATGCCAAAATGCTACAATGGTTGATCTGATCACAGATAGGGTTGCAGGAATGAGGTCTCATCTCTAACTGAATGGTGCTGTGCTAACAACCGTGTGCTGAAATGAACTTACATCATCAAAAAAGCTCACCAAAGGCTCTTCTTCCTATGACAGCTCTAAAAGTTTTGAGGTATCAAAGACGGATGGAAAGCGTATTAACTTTTTCAATCACACAGTGGTATGGAAACTCCACAGATCAGCAGAGGAAGTTGGAATACGGTTTTGTGCTCCCTGCTTCAAAAAGTATTGACTACGATCTCAAAGTAAGGCCGGAAAATTCAGGATTCTACACACAATAATACCTACCGCAACATCGCTTACTATAAGACTGTCCAAAATCCTAATTCCTTCACTTACACTGTAAAAAGTGGCAACCTACAGTTGTTACCGTAAAGAGCTACTTATACCTGATTTAAAAAAATAAAAACTAGTTTGTTTTGTATAAATAATGGGTAAAACTTAAGTTTAGGGTCAAATTATCTCTATTAACTCGTTGCGTATTAGCATGCATATTACTCTAATACTGGTTGTTTATTAGTACTTGTACAGAACATATTAATGCCTTATTTTGCATGACCATTATTCTACATCCTGTAATCCTACCTAATACCTAAACTTAACAACTTCCTTACTAACTATTAATAAGCCGTAATTAGGAGTTTGTTGAGGCAAAAGTCGTAGTTAATAGTTAGTTAATAGTGAGAATTGGACCCTAATCTAAAGTGTGACCAAATCATGCATTTAGGTTGAGTCAGTGATGTTATAAGGATATTTTGACCATTTTTAGGTTACCATTTTTTTCAGTGTATGAACCTGGATATATTTTATGTAGCCTATACATACAATGGTCAGAATTATTGGCACCCCTGGTAAATATGATCAAAGATGGCTGTAAAAATAAATTGCATTGTTTATCCTTTTGATCTTGCAGTCAAAAAATTCACAAAAATCTAACCTTTCATTGAAGTAAAAGAGTAAAAGTAAAAGGAATTGGGGGGTACATCACATTATGAAATAAATGTGTGTTTTTTTTTCCCAAACTCATTGGCCATAATTGGCACCCTATTATTAAATACTTTTTGCAACCTCCTTTTCCAAGATAACAGCTCTGAGTCTTCTCCTATAATGCCTGATGAGTTTGGAGAACACCTGACAAGAGATCAGAGACCATTCCTCCATACAGAATCTCTCCAGATCCTTCAGATTTCCAGATCCATGTTGGCGCTTCTTCTCTTCAGTTCACCACACTCATTCTCTATAGGGTTCAGGTCAGGGGACTGGGACGGTCATGGCAGAAGCTTCATTTTGTGCTCAGTGACACATTCTTGTGTTGATTTTGATGTTTGTTTTGGATCGTTGTCCTGATGGAAGATCCAAGCGCGGCCCATTATAAGATTTCTAGGAGATGCCGTCAGGTTTTGATTTTTTATCTGTTGGTATTTGCTAGAAACAATGATACCAAGTGTCTCAACATGAAGATGTCCAGGACCTCCAGCAAAACAAAATAGACCCACAACATTAAAAATCCAGCTGTTTATTTAACCGTGGACATGGGGTACTTCTTATCCCTGTTTGCACCAAATCCATCTGGTGTGTTCGTATTCGCTGCCAAAAAGTTATTTTTTTAAGTTTCATCTGACCACAAAATCCGGTCCCGCTGAAGTTCCAGTCGTGTCTGACAACTGAATTTGCTGGAGTTTGTTTTGGATGAGCGAAGAGGATTTTTCTTGAAACCCTCCCAAACATCATGAGGTGATGTAGGGGTGTTTGGTTTGTATTTTTAGGCTTTCTGACCCCAAGACTCAACTAATCTCTGCAATTCTCCATCTGTGATCCTTGGAGAGTCTTTGGCCCCTCAAACTTCCCTCCTCGCCATGCATTAAGACATTATAGACACTATGATAGACATAGACATAGACATTATAATCTTCCTGGCAGATTCGTAACATCTTTAGTTGATTGATACTTCTTAATTATTGCCCTGATGGTGGAAATGGGAATGTTCAATGCTTTAGTTATTTTCTTACAGCCAATTTCTATTTTGCAAAGCTCAAGAATCATTTGCTGCACATCAGAACTATATTCAGTGGTTTTACTCATTGTAATGGTGATAATGTGATAATGTGAGTTTCACCCCACTTTCCATTCTTTTACTTCAATGAAAGGTTAGATTTTTGCGATTTTTTTTAATGAAAAATCAAAAGGATAAACAATGCAGATTTATTTTTACAGCCATCTTTGTTCATATTTACCAGGGGTGCCAATAATTCTGACCAAAACTGTATTTTATGTACCTGCATCTGTATGATTACAACTTATATTTAAGCTACAATTCAGGCTGCATCCACTGTAATGCCACTCCATTTTACTGACAAGATCTGAAGACAAACAATCATGCACTGATATACTACTATAAGCCCAGAAACAAATAAATGTATATGGTCAGTGAATAAATACATTTAGAATTCATGTTAAAATGATCTGAATATAATATAACCCAGCTGTCCAAAACTGAGACATGATTAAAACAACAGCAAAGCACATATTGTGAATAATAGAAATGGTAAAATGGGTAGTTTTTCCAACACCCCCTCTGGGCATGACAGGCACTTCAGGACAGTTTGAGTTTCGACTGACCCGAGCCAGTTCCTGCCCCTGTGTTGCTGGGCCACCTGGGCTCCCCCGTATGGAAACACTTCGGGAATCACAAAATGGAGCAGCGGCTTAGCTCAAAATAAAATGAAAGAGACTAAGTAACCATGGCAATAAGTGATGGATTTGGAATCTCTTTTGGAAGTAAAAATATATCTCAGGGTGTACCTGTGACTGCAGCGAAATCTCTCTCCCTCTCTCTCTCTCTCCCCCTCTCTCTCTCTCTCTCTCTCTCTCTCTCTCTCTCTCTCTCGCCCCTAGTCTCTCAGTCCTTCCACCTCTCAAGTGTGGTGAATTACTAATTTTTTCCCACCAGCTATTCAGTCATTTTAAAATAGATCTAAATGATGCCTCTCTGTCTACCCCTCTGATGCAACACAATGATGAGGATCTCGTCAAAATGCACACAATGCGTTGGATGCAAGACATTGTGCTGCTCTTCAAAAGAAGGAAAAAAATCTCCCACACAAATTTTATTTCTAGGTCAAAAATTCCCATGGGGTTTCGAAACACAGATGAAGTGAAACACAAATTCAAGCGAGCCTGCACCACGACACTGCTCACAGAAAGATGGGGCGAGAGAGAGAGAGAGAGAGAGAGAGAGAGGCAAGAAAGAGTGCAGAGAGCAAGAGAGACATTTGATGTAGTCACTGTATAGTCACCAGCAACTTCATCTTATTTATTTTTATATATTTATAAAAACCTCTACCAATTTTCCAGTGTAATACACCCAACAAGGAATGCAAAAACCGTTCTGTTCAGACGGCTAAATGATTAATGAGCACCCATCTGCACTACAGTATTCATCAAGTATGTTAGTCTATGTAAATAAATCCTAAACGGTCGCATTTTTAAGATGCTATGTAGGCTTATAGTGAAAAGAAGATTCACTTTTTAAAATGTGTCTTGCAATTGACCCTTCGCAAAGACCCCTCCCCCTTAGTTACTGTTGCTAGGTTCGACAAGCTTTGATGCTCTCTCACGTCACACATAATTATCTCACGCAGTGAAAAATACATTGCGGAGCAAAGAGGACACTAACAACGCACCGACAGACAAGACACGAGTTTCAAACACGAGTTAAATGTTACAATTCCCCCGGGTTAGTTGTAACATACCCTGGGGTGAGATGTAACATTATGATATCCAGCGTTGTGATATATAACATTATGAAATTATAATATAACATTTGGTTTTGCTGCTCCAAATGATTGGAATGCGCTACAACAGTCATTGGAATTTGAGTCATTTATTTCAATCTCTGCTTTAAAAACTATTAGGGAGTGTTTTTATCACAACTTGTAAATGTTTTAAATGAATCTATATGTCTGTCTGTGTGTGTATTGTAATATGTTAGTATGTTCTGCCAGGCTGTTATTGAAAATAAGAACTTGTTCTTAAATGACTTGCTTGGTTAAATAGATTAAATTTAAATGAAATAAGGATTATGGGGGAAATGTGTTTGGGAACCCTTGCATTAGCATCATCAAACTGAATAATCTGCATGTGTGTGTGAGAGAATGTTTGTTACTGTCTGTCATAATTGGCATTAATAAAATGCCATACAATTTTGCCACAGATCTTACAGACTTTCCCAGCTCTTACATATCATCTGATGCTCTCTTCAAAATGCTGAGAGACACCCCTCAGTTAGACCTAGGCACACTGAAATTCAAAGAAAACATATTAATACAACTAAAAATGTACTTGGGCTAGGTTGTAACATGCTTCTTTGATGTTACAACTAACCCATGTCTTGTAGCCATGAACTAGCTCACCTTACATCTGACAGCCAAATCATTAGTACTAACAACTACACAGATACGCTATAAACATAAAGTGAAAAAAGTTACTTTCTTACATTAAAATGAGTTCTTTAATGAATTGGGACAGATCGCTGTAGCACCTCAGTTCAAGCGGCACGTGAACCGATCATCTCTCCCTACTAGTTATAGCACAAAATAAGCATGAAGATGAATGAACATCAGAAGGTATGTTGATTCAACCATGAAAATACGTCAATAGACACCATTTTTCAAAATTAAGTCCACCGATCGTTAATCTTTGAACTCTCCTGTCTGGTTTGTTTGTCAGACAAAATGGATTCAGTGTTATGATTGGTCAGATCACCTGCCAACCAGACTCTCAGCGAAAGGTGAAAAGAGTGCATTAGCGCCAGCCCTCTTTTTCATCTGTGCTGGTTCCAGAAGTATTTTTCTCTTTCATGTTTCCCAATGGGATTTTTTAAAGTCTTTGTTAAAAAGTTATAAGCCATGATATCATTTTATACCTTTATAAATTACCGTTCAAAATCAATTTCCCTATGGAGAAAATGAATGACCTTTTTACTTCCAGACTGTTGCTCTCTATTCCTATGTTCTATTCAAATTTTTTTTAAAGGGGTCATGACATGAGAAATCAAATTTGTACAAATAAAATCTACATATAAGAGGTCTTTGTATCATCAAACCATCCTGCAAGTTTCACAGTGGGGTCTGTGGCTTCATATGGGCAAGTATATTTGCATATGACTGCCTCCAGAGCTAGACAATGACGAATCATCGCACCATAGTGGGGCGCCCACTAGCATTCAGTCACTTAAAGGATAATTCCGTTATTTAACATCTTGAGTCTATTTTGTAGTTTGTTTTGGATGAACTAGAGTGGTGGACACAGAAATTTTGACGATGGGTCCTGTCTCGACTTTTTGACTCTTTTAGAATCGCCTTTGACCGCTTCAGAGTGGCTGTCTATGGACATGCACGAACATGTCCTTAAAACAACCCTTAACGTTCGTTTTCAAAACTGTGCAACTCACCGAGTGGTTAGTGGTGTTCGTTGATGATTAAAAACAAGTAGCGTAGCGAAATACAGTTTCTGTCGTGTTTTATTTGTCATTTTCTAAAATCCCATTGATTTCTGTTGGAGGACTCATTGCTCGTTGATATTACTGCGCTACCGGAAACGGAAAAGGGGGCTGTTTACATTTGGTTGTAGTCTTTTTGCTCAGTTCTCCGTCTCTCAGAAGGTTAGCGTGAGCAGAGAAACTGTGCTCTATGCGCTAGACACCGAGTTCAGTACAGCGTCCTTGTACGGCAAAGTGATTGTCGCCATCAAGTGGTCAGGAGTGTGCTAACGCTTCAGACTCAAATATCGAGCGGAAGTTTATACGCGGTTGTGAGGTATCTGAAAAAATAGTTCCACTATAGCAAATAACACGGATTGAAATCATACATTGCGCCGATATATTTGTTTTTAATCATCAACGAACACCACTAACCACTCGGTGAGTTGCACAGTTTTGAAAACGAACGTTAAGGGTTGTTTTAAGGACATGTTCGTGCATGTCCATAGACAGCCACTCTGAAGCGGTCAAAGCCGATTCTAAAAGAGTCAAAAAGTCGAGACAGGACCCATCTTCAAAATTTCTGTGTCCACCACTCTAGTTCATCCATAACAAACTACAAAATAGACTCAAGGTGTTAAATACCGGAATTATCCTTTAACGACTGATACTTGCCTGCACTGGATGTGAGCGTCACGTCAGAAGCAAATAGAACCCATTATAATCACTGACGCTGTCTACTCTGGATACAGTTTACAGATCCGCGTTGAGTTTCTGACAAGTGTATGTTCGTTTTATATGCATAATGTTTTCAAAACACCAACTCGTGTACAATAACGAGTGGGTATTGATACTGTTTCCTATGCAATGATGTTAGCCAATCACAACAGTGGCCGTTTACTGACAAGCCTTAAAGGAGCTGCCCCTTAAAAAACGGATCATTTCAGACAGAGGGTCAAAATGAGCATATATATATGTGTGTGTGTGTGTGTGTGTGTGTGTGTGTGTGTGTGTGTGTGTGTGTGTGTGTGTGTGTGTGTGTGTGTGTGTGTGTGTGTGTGTGTGTGTGTGTGTGTGTGTGTGTGTGTGTGTGTGGAAAAAGTATTAACATTATAAGTGAACCTCAGGGAGCATATTAAGATAATAATTTAAAAAATCAATGTCATGACCCCTTTAATGCAATTTTTGAATGTGTTGTGTAAATGAACCATTTAAATGTTTCATCTCACTGTTCGTTAGTATTCAGCATTAATTTTTAGCACCTTAGCAGTTTTTCAGCATTTCAGAATTGATCCGATGGTAGGAAAGTGCCTTATGGAATGCAGGGTGCATGAATAAATACATTTTTATAGTGTTCATTTTGCTTGTTTTAAAATAATTCGTTTTAGTTCAAATGAAGCATGGCTAATTTATTTAATAAATACATTTTATTAGCTACATTAATTCAATATGTCAATAAAAGTTTGAAAATAATCAGCTTTATCATAATTACAGAAGAAATAGGCCTGGGCTTGGAATATTATGTTCTACAACAGGGGGCAATAAGGTTGAGAACTGCTACATTAAAGTAACATGTTCAACTGCAGCCCTATAATATATTTTAATAGTAATATTTTATGAATATTAACCATATACTGTATTTTCACTTCACAGTTATACACCAATGACGTGCAAGCTGTTTACCTGCTGAATATGAAGCAAGGCATATTGTTGAGCTGCTGGTCACTCTGGTACCTCCGGAAATCCTCCCAACCATCCTTGACAGCAGTCAGTGCCAGGATGACACAAATGGGAATGAGAGCCACCTCCGGCTGGAACGCGTTCACCACCGGGACGAAATTCAAGATGGCCAGGCCCACAAAATAAACGTTGGCCATACGGTGGAACTGCTCGAATAAGTTCATAGGGATGAAAGACCAAAGTGTATATTTGTTGGTTTTGATCGTGTTGCCCTCATACTGGCGGTTCGGCTGGTCACGCTTCTTCAGATCTTCAAAGGGCAGGTTGGAGACCACCTTCCTGATGGGTCTGTCCCGGTCCCTGTGCCTCGCCCAGCCCTGCCAAAGAAGGGTCAAAGGGTTTGTCCAGGTCATGATGTCTCAGCCAAAATAAAGATGCCCCGCATGACACTTAGATCTGGTGCTTTAATATGAATCCTGCAGCTACTAAAATTTATAAGAAGCTGCCCTTTATGCCTCTCACATCACCTGTACGAGTGAGAAATGCGGAACAAAAGAAAGAGAGAGTGAGTCAGAAAGCGAAAGAGAGAGAGAGAGAGAGAGAGCAAGAAAATGTGGGTTGAGACTACACCTGTTAAACTCCCCTGACCGCCCTCTATGGGAACAAACACCTGTCTGAGGTGAAGGTATGCTGTCAGAGCACCGTATGCCACAGATACAGCGCCAGAATCAAAGCTTGATATAAAGATTCAAAGACACAACGGCACCCCAGTGACCCAATTACATTAATCAAAGCTCTGAGCAGGATATACTCAAGCTCACTGCAGTCATCCGCATAAATAATAGTGCATGTTCACTGCAGACACAGTGTTCACATCAGAAGGACATTTTGTTAATTAAGTTAAAAAGAAAATTATAAAATGATTTGATTTGAAGATTTATGCTTAAATGCTTGAAATTAGATTTCTACAGTACACTCTCAGAAAAAAAAAAAGGTACAAAAGCAGTCACTGGGGTGGTATCTTTTCAAAAAGTGTATGTTTTTTAACCCCTGAAGGGTGCAAATAAATACCTTAAAGGTACATAATAGTACATAAAGTGTACCACCCTAGTGACAGCTTTGTATCTTTTGGTACAAAATGGATTTCTTTTCAAAACAATCATTTCTATTATATATACAGTATCTATATTTTTTTTAGTTGAGGAATTTAATTGAAGATTGTGAAGGAAAAAATCTAGTCTTCATGTGAACTTTCAGTGCTGTTTCAAATGCATCCCAGGATGCACCTTGTGATGCTGGTTAGAGAAAGAGTGGCTGCATCTGAAATCGCATACTTCCCTACTATGTAGTGGGCGAAAAACAGTATGTGACAAAAGAAATACTCATAAAAGAGTAGGCAAAAAGTACCCGGATGACCCACTACTTTCCGGTGAGATTCTGAAGTGTGCATATGATGGACACTTTACTATCCCATGAGGACACGGGAGAGGATTTGTGAACGGAAGTGAAGCAACGTATCTGACGTTGGTAGGTCACATGACAATGCATGGCGAATGTAGTACGTCCAGATTATATTCACACTACATAGAACATACTTTTTTCTTGTCGTGAAGTAATTGCTTATTCAAAATAAGTACCTACTCAAAAGCTTGTTTAACATTTTTGAGCGCTACATTATTCACATAATTCCATTTTCGTTTCATACTTCAATGACTTTACTATGATTATAAAATGTGGAAAATAGTCATGATAAGAATGAAATGTCTCAATCTTTTTCTAGCTGTGTATTTTGAGGATTAAGCCAGTCAGTGATGTCGTGCCAATGCAATGAAGACAAACTTGTTTGCAGGCGGATGTCATCATTTCCTGCAGTATTTTTAAGACCTACAGTATGTGTCACTTCACCTGAAACGAGTACAAAAATAAAATCCTGTCTATCATCACCTCCACTCGGCCCATACTAATACAAAACATCTATACATTACATGTGTGATAATGATGAGGTTTGTCAAGTCTTACATCAAGAGAGAAGTGACGGATGAAAATGTAAAGATTTTAACTAGATTTTGTTCTAAAGTGTTCTGAGTGGCTTCAAGTGCATTGCTATGCAGGGTTAAAACTTCACAATTAGATTTCATTTGTTTACATAAAGGGGTAGTTCACCCAAAAATTAAACATTACTCACCCTCATGTCATTTCAATCCTGTAAGACTTTCGTTCATCTTCGAAACACAAATGAAAATCTTTTTAATGAAATCAGAGAGATTTCTGTCCCTTCTTTGACAGCTACACAACTACCACTTTCAATGCCCAGAAAGGTAGTAAAGACATCATTAAAGAAGTCCATGTGACTCCAGTGGTTTAACCTCAATTTTATTAAGCAAAAAAACATAATTTATCACTTTATTAACCAACTATTAATCTCCAATGTGCATTCATGAGAGTACCACAATGCATATTTTGTAAATAAAGTGGCATATTATGTTTTGTTTTGTTTTTTTTGCAAACAAAGCAAACGTTGCTTCATAAAATTGAGTTTAAACCAAGTCACATGGATTACTTTAATAATGTATTTACTACCTTTCTGGGTATTTAAAGTGGTAGTTGTAGCTGTCAATGTAGAGACAGAAATCTTCACAATTAGAGTGATCTTCATTTGTGTTCCGAAGATGAATGAATTCCTCATGGGTTTCAAACAACATTAGGGTAATTAATGAAAGAATTTTCATTTTTGGGTGAACTAACCCTTTAATTGCTTTAATTTACATGAACTAACAAAGAAAAACATTTTAATGTTAATTTCAGCATTTACTAATACATTATTAAAGCCATAATCGGTTAATATCATTTAATACTAATAAACTTGCTCTAACATGAACTAACAATGAATAGTTTTATTTTTATTAACTAACATTAACAAAGATTAATAAATACTGTAACAAATGTATTTCTCATTGTTAGTTAATTACTAACTACTGATCACTAATGAGACCTTATTGAAAAGTGTTACCAGAAAAGCAACTGTGCACCAATTTGTGACACAAATATATGGGACATGTTAGCAAAGTTTAGGCCTAATATTTTGACTTATGGGTATGTTCAAAGTATGAGCAATGGTGATGATGCCTTAGCAAGAACAACTACTGAACTGTGGGTAAGTATAGACCTTATGTAGCCCCACCCCTTTTCATCGCTGCGCTCGTTGTGTTCTGTCTTCCGGTTTGTATTTCCACAGGTCTTATGGATTTATGAAATAACCGCTCCTTTTAAAATCTTCTCGGTTTACTAACATTTGTTATGACATCCGCTTCAAACATTACAATGCTCATGATAACTTTCGTTAACTCTACAAAAAGTAAATCCACTTCACCAGCTAATTACTCTTCGACAGCGATGCCATAGAAATGTAGAGCTACTGCAAAAACTGAAGTTCAAACACAAAATTCTAAAGAAGCTGCACACTTGTTTCTCTGGCGCATACGGTCTATAGACAGTGTATATGAGAGCGTTCAAAAAATTACACCTTTAGGTGCAGTCACATTAGCTACATTTCTGCAAAATTTCTGACACAAAAATATATATTTTGCCTATTGTCAGTAGTGTTGTGATGTACACTGATCAGCCACATCAATGACGCTGATTATTTTGAAATGTGGAGGATTTTTTTAATTAAACAACTAACATTTATTTTTCTTGAAGGAATAACATTTATGTGCTTTTGAATACTAAGTCCCCAACACTTGGGACAAAGTGTGTCTGAATATAAAAAAAAGGGGAAACGGAACTAGACAGCCATCTAGTTTTATTATCTAACTTCATGACCCCAACAACAAGCTGAAGTATCAAGGAATCTAAATTTGCTTTTACCTAGTAACAGAGAGTTATACATGTGAAGAACAAATCATATTGGAGAAACATTATGTAATGAATCATGTCACATTTGTCATGCTCCTATTCTATAATAACTGTTGTACTCTTTATGGATTCTCTCTGAAATTCGTCCGAGATCCTCCCGGCCGTGATTAAAACATATTGAAAGGCATTGTCTGGAGTCTGTCTGTAGGCTGCACAGCAGGTTAGTGGAGCACTAGAGACCTTATTCCCAAGTGATAGTGTTCATAAGGGGCGAGACGCCATCCGACTCAGCAAGACATCGATCAGGAGATGCACTAGAGGATAAATTTGTAAGCATTGATTAGGAAACTCTACGCTTGGGTGTCGAATAGGAGATGCTTTAGTCAGGTGTGTAGGGGAATTTATACCACAGTAATAATGGCACCTTTCAAGTGGTGAGATATTCTAGGCAGCAAGCGAACAGTCAGTTCTTGAATTTCATGTGTTGGAAGCCGGTAAAATGGACAAGATCTGAATGACTCTGACAAAGACCAAATATAGTGATGGCTAAACGACCGAGTCAAAGCATCTCCAAAACAGTTCTCGGTCCCAATGAACACCAGGTTCTGTTCATTCTGCTACAGCAATATTATGATGCCCATAGGGATTTCCTGGAATGACAGGCATTATCTGTTTCTGCGGGGCATATTTGGTCGCGCGAGAGCCGCGCTTCACTGACAAGCTGCGCCTAAAATAATCGCAGCCTTTACCAAATCGTGTGCGGTTACATTTCAATTAATCGTGCAGCCCTAGTTAGTACCTACCAAAAGTGAAAGGAAGGACAACCGGTGAACCAGCATCAGGGTCATGAGTGTCCAAGTCTCATTGATGCACATGAGGAGCGAAGGGTAGCCCGTCTGGTCCTATTACACAGAAGAGCTACTGTAGCTCAAACTGCTGGCAGACATAATACTGCCCTATGGGAAGAAGGCAGGTCGGTGGAGGGAGTGATGCTCTAGGCAATGTCCTGCCGGGAAACATTGGGTCCTGACATTCATGTGGATGTTATTTTGTCACGTACCACCTACCTAAAGATTGTTGCAGACCATGTACACCCCTTCATGACAATGATGTTCCCTGATGGTAGAGGCCTCTTTCAGCAGGATAATGCAGCCTTCCACACCGAAAAACTGGAATGGAATGGTTTGAGGAACATGACAAAGAGTTCAAGGTGTTTCCTTGGCCTCCAGATTCCCCAATCTCAATCCATTAAGCATCAATGGGATGTGTTGGACCAACAAATCCGATCCATGGAGGCCCCACCTCGCAACTTGCAGGATTTGAAGGATCTGCTGCTAATGTCTTGATGCCAAAAACCACAGGACACGCTCAGAGGTTTTGTGGAGTCCATGCCTCAACACATTAGATCTGTTTTAACAGCACAAAGGGGAACTACAGGGTAATAGGCAGGTGGTTTTAAAGTTGTGGCTCATCAGTCAGCTCACACAAAAGTCACTTTCAAACCACAAGCAGCTTTCTTTTCCGCATGACTAACTTTCGCCCTAACTCAAAATTCCTAAAACACATGGATTCCCAATAAAAATGACCGGATTTCACCTGCAAAAATTCGCTGAACAACGCTAAATGTGACCGCACCTTTTCTCTGCGAGGAATCATGCCGACATGAACCCAAGCGTTGAAAATCCAGCAACTTCTGCTATATAATCACTGCACCTCAAGCTACTGCATTCATGTGAAGTGACTAATATATAAATACCATACTGTGATTAAAAGGAGTGAGCTCATATATCTGTCTCGGTGCAAGTATGGCAGCGCACACACACACACACACACACACAGAGAGAGAGAGAGAGAGCCCATTCTGCAGCTGTCACTAGCTGACATGGCCCTGCAGCGCACCATGTGTTGTGTAAGTCTGATGAAAGCAGAGGTTCAGTAGTGGAGCGTACGGCTGCCTCGTCCCAGGATGCCTGGCCCTCTTGTTTCGTGCAGCGCGGTGGAGCAGCTGTTATAGTAGAGCATCACCCCTCTCCCTCCATCCCTCCATCCCTCTCTCTTTCTCTGTTTCCTTCCCCTCTCTTCCATCTCTCCACTTCCTGACAAATAGGACAAAGATCTGTGAATCCTTAATTCCTCCAGTGGCACAGAAGCATTGAAGAGAGGAAAGCATCTGGTTATTCTGCTCTTCTTTTTTTTCAACCCTCTCGCATCTCAACAACACTAGGGCCCTTTCAGAGAGGAAAAGAAAAGAACGAAAAGGGGAGGGAAACGAGATCTTGCTTTAAATGCTATATATAAGCGAGTACGATGTTCTGTGTTGAAGGGTCTCTTGTTTTCCCATGTTTTTGTTATGTTTGCTTATAGGTCTCATGTGCATTTCTATCTTCCCTGAGGAAAATATTATTGCTCAGAGGTTGCTCTTTCTTAGCCCAGGAGACAGCTCAGTTATGTGCCAGGATTATCTGCAGGATTGCCGAATGACTAAAGAAACGTTATCAGCAAGATGGTATAAAACTGTACATTTCTTGTCTATTACCACCCACTTCTACTTATCCCAACGACGGAAATAAGCGCAGTTATAATAGCAAAATATGTGGGAGAGCGTTGCTTTAGTGACGATATTGTATTGCAATATGTAATGCATTAATGTTAATACTGAATCAAAACTAGTTAGCACATCATTTTTCATTGAAAAGGTTTAATGACTATATCTTGCTATTGGTTAAACTTAAACAGTGTTGGGGGTAACGCATTAAAAGTAACGCGAGTTACATAATCAGATTACTAACGCATTACTTTTAAATTTACAACAAAATATCAGAGTTACTTTTTCAAATAAGTAACGCAAGTTACTTTATTTTCCCATTAATTGACTGACAGCTCTCCTGTCCCCATGTTGAGAGAAATCGTGAGTAAGTGCAGAGGCGTTGTGTTCGCTGTGTGAATAAGATAGTTATTGTAGTTCTTACACATTAATTTGTTGCTGTTTTATTGCTGCAGTAAGTGTTGAACTTTTCTATTAAAAGTCAAACAAGCAAGCCCAACTTAAATGATCAAAAACTAACGCAAAAGTAACGTAACGCATAGTAATGTAATTAGTTATTTTTTTGAGAGTATCACAATATTTGAATGCATTACTTTCACTATCACTTAAAACAAAATAGATGTATGAGATGATAAAAACTTATACCATTAATCGTATCCAGCATATATGTAGAATGTTTCCTGAGAGATAGGAAGAGAGAAAGAGCGAGAGAGAGAAAGTGTAGAAAGAAAGAGACAAAGAAAAGAGGAGGCAAAGGAAGAGTGCCCTAAGAAAGGGACCCAGAGGGAAAGAAGAGCCAGCGAAAAGAATTGACTGAGCAAATAGTTACAAACTTCTTTTATCCCTTCCTTGCCCATGTGACTGAATACCAAATGTGAGACATTCAAACTGACCAATCAGAAGATTTCAACTTCCCCCACTGTACTAAAGTTGTGACAATTAGCAGACCCTCCATGTACACACGTCTTGACCTACAAGCCTTGATCACTATCAACACATCTTTGTCTTTAGGAAGTCCTTGTGGTAAGAAAAAGAGGGGACTGAAACAGTAAAGCAAATGTCTTTGTTCATTTTCAAATATATTTGATTATTTTCAACCCTACAATTTCCCTGTGTGAATACTGTGACTCTGACATTGCTCTGTTTGAACGAGCATCCCAACCAGCCTGACACAGTAATACACAGCAATGGGGTTAGGGTGGCTATCTATCCATGAGGTTGGGGCTAACATAATTTGACTTGGGGAAAAACATAATTATTTGATGTTTGATGACAGTACTTGTGCATACTTATTATTATTATTTATGCATTACTTATTACTTGTTTACAGTATTCTTACTACTTATCTAAGGTAAATAAATGAGATATGTAATACCCATTCACACTGTATGTAAGGGTAATCTACAGCTATGACGTGGAGGCAAAGAACCACTTGACGCAAAGTGGAGTGGATTATCCTGTTTATACCATGGTCATTTGCCAGCATTGACAACTTAGGTTTTCAGCGCCATATTTGACCAGAAAGACAACATTCACAGTTATTTTCATCAGTTATGGCTCGTTAGATCTAGCTTTCTGTACACTTTGAACCCAGACAGAGATAAAGTAGTGTGGTAAGACTGCATTTATTTGAATGAATGAATTATAGCATTTATTTTGATTAACTATCACGAGAGAGAGAGAGAGAGAGAGAGAGAGGTGTACATGTGATACATTGCTCAGGATTCTCTGATGAATAGAAAGTTCAAAAGAACGCAGCATTTATTTGAAATAGAAATCTTTTGTAACGTTATAAATGTCTTTACGTCACTTTTGATCAGTTTAATGCATCCCTGCAGAATAGAAGTAATAATTTCTTTAAAATAAAAATCTTACTCAAATTAAAAGACTTTTGAACGGTAGTGTAGGCCTATGTATGTATATATTATTATTATTATTATGGGTCTAGATTACTTGTTCTCATGGAAAACAAACATAGTTATTACAGGACAAGGTGTTAAATCTGCCATTTTAAATAATAATGCTGGCTGCCAAGTTCAGCTGATATTTTGCTTGGTTTATTAAAAATAATATATATCTGCTCAGGGCTTAAACCTGGGTCTCTTTGCACACTGTATGAAATATAAATCACTAGACTAGTGGGAGATTAATGGGATCCTTTCTCTGGTGAAAAAATATGAGAAGCAGGAGAATCATTACTTTCTAAGAGACACAATTGAGATATTAAAGAGAAAGTCACAGGAGTCACATCAGCGACTTTGACTAAAATGCTGTGTTTTGAGAAGACTAAGTCATCTGAGCACAGTCTGTGATGATGGTCCCGCTGTGGCAGCGGTTCAGACGTGACAGTCTTCCTCTCGCTGGCCCGTGTGCAGACTTTTACTATTTAATTACCGCAGCTCCCGTCACACTGACTGCCAACTCTAGGGGTGAACGTGCAACCCTGTCTTTAAGACAGCCAGCTTGTTCTCTCACTTCCTGGCAGAGAGATCTCCATGGCAACTACACTTGACATTGAGTATGGCTGTGCGGCTGCTTTGTGCAGGTGGAGTTCTTTAACATAGTTAGCTTCAGGGCTATTAAGACAGAGGAATTTAATCCTCAGGAGTAAAACCATGGATGACTGAATGCGGAAATGCACTGTAAAAACTGATTTTCAGTGAGTCGTAAACAAAGCAAAGATCATTGGAATACTTTTTCAGTCTTTCTTCTTCAAAATGTAATTTCTTTGTAATTTGTAAACAAAAATCTGGAAATTTCAGAGTGAAGTTTCAAAGTAAATCCTACACCAAAATGGTTCCGTGTATTTTCTCGCCTCTAATGCAAGGTATGTTTTTATCTGCATCTTTACAAATAATATAAATAAAATTATATATTATATATATATATATAGCAAGGGTTGTTAACATTGTACAGTCTGGACATTTACAGTTTAAAAAAAATACAAATAAGTGAGCATATTCATAGTCTCAAAACAAAAACAAAGTTCTGTCATGAAACTCTAGATGGCACAGGCTGATCGGTCCTTAAAGGAGAACTCGGCAACTCTAGCGAACTCTAGTCACTTCTTCGCTGATTTTCCCTTTTGTTGTCGCATGTTTTCCCCACGAGCTCCCCCTACAGCTGTGGGGGGGGCGTATATTTCACAACACAGTCGTAAAAAACTCACTTGCGGCGGCCTCCTCCCCCTCTCTACCGCTGCTCATGTGCGTTTGTTTTGATCGGAGCAAGCCACCTGTATCGCGTGGAGCTATGTCTACCGAGGTGGGTAATCTGGTAATACATCATACATGCGTGTGTGTTTATGTCGAATTGCCGTAAAGCAATTTGTGTTTCACGCTCGTTCTCGTTCTAGTTCTCGCTTCTCACAAGACTTCCAATTTCTAACTTGCCGGGACGGTAGTGTTGCAAGTTGCAAGGTTGGTTTTCCGCCTGGGAACGCTGGGGGGAGCGGGGAAAGTCACCAATATCACCAGAACAGGTTGTTTAACCATCCAAATGATTTCTAGACAGTTTTATTAAGTTAAAAAAGTTACCAAGTTCTCCTTTAACTCAATCTGCTTGTGATCGCATCATTCATATAGGGCACAGCTGATTGGTTCCTGCTGTATCAGCAGCCAATGAGCTCGCTGCTCAACCTTCAGATTCTTGGTCTGCATTTGCATTGCACTTTCAGAAACCCTCCACCGTCCCTAGCTCCACCTGTGTAGATCTGCAATGGGCAATTCACGTATGCTATAATGTACAGCAGTAGCATAGCATGTCTTACTTGCTCACTGCAGAGTGTTGTGTATGTATTGGTAGTAGCAAGTCCCGAACTTGCTCAGCAGCAGCAATAAACAACAGCAGCAGCAGCGTAGCAAATCTATTCAGGAAAGACCAAACATTTCAACATTGTCATATCCATTACCATGCCAAACACTCTGAGAGTTGTCATGACAGAACTGACTTTTCCACTTTACAAGCACTGAGAGAATAAATTGATAATAAAAACATATAAACATTGATTCCTTTCACAAAAAGGTATTGGATATCCATTACTGTAAATATTCACAAAATAATTCTTTAAAGCTATAAGCATAACTACAAAATGTATTTTCACTATAGACATTCCCTTGACTTTTTAGTTTCTCCAGGCCTGGAAATCACCATTTTAAAAATTCATGCATGTTTGTGAGTCAGTAAGGGTTCTGTTGAGGTGAAAAATCTTTATTTCTGATCTCTATTTCCGCCTAGCTTTCATTTAGCTGTTCCTTTGGCCTACAGGGCCATTCTTTTACACCGAGTCCATAGTGTATTGAAACGTTCATGCCTTTCTGCCTTAATGTCCCCTGTGGCAGCCTCCATTGCCCATGAGAACTGCATTTCCCCCCCCCCCCCCCCCCCCCTCTCTCTGTCTATCAGAGGAGTGTTTTCGTCCATTATGCATTCTGGCACCCAGTCAGTCATAGCGTGAGCACAACTCCCCACTCCACTCGCTCCTGAAGCACACACACCCCAGTCTCTCAATCACCTGGCGACAATAACACATCTTAATCTTCTCCTCTCCTTTGTATGGAGCTCACATGGATTTATGGTAATTTAAGCGTAATACGTCAACGCACATTGAAGGGCTATTGAAAATCTTCTAAAGTTATTAAAGTGCTCATCATTTTCCAGGGATCCATAAAGATATTAGTCCTGTGCTGTGTTAGCAAAATCCATATTTCAAACAAACCAGAGATAATGAACTGTGAGCAACGCAATCATGTACACGTCCCAACTGGCCTACAATGGGATTAAACGCACAACATGACTGAGAACAAATTCAATATTGTTCTTCTGCTTAATCTAATGAGCTGGTGGATATGTTCAGAATAGTACACTACCATAATACTCATACTATTTCTGAAGTACATAGAAGGCATACTGTGTGCAATTGGTTCCGTATGCATAGAATACCCATACATCCGCCAAAACGCGCAGTACACAACAGAATAATGCAAAGTACTCAACTTGACTTTCCTTTTTAGTGTGACAAATGAAATAATTACATATTTAGTGTGACCAGAAATAATTACAACTGTGATTTTAACATCTCGTCAAGGAAAGACTTGAATATGACCAAAAAAGGGAATGAAAAAATAAAAACTGTAAAAAAAAAAAAATGCTAAATTGTTTTATTTTAATGAATCATAATTCAATTGAAAATGTTAAATAATGATATCTAGACACCACTCAATGTGCAATGTGAAGAGGTCAAGTGACAACAATGAAGCATACAGTACAATGTTGAAATGTTTATAGTTGAATACTGTCAGCTGTTTCACTTAATTTAGAAAAATAGTAGGCAGTATACATAGTGTGCACTATTAGTAAACTAGCAGTTTTGGGGATGGTTACTTTTAAAAGTAATGCATTACAATATTGCATTACTCCCTAAAAAAGTAACTAATTTTGTTAGTTACTTTTTATGGAACGTAATGTTACATTTGAGTTACTTTTTCTCACCTGTGCTTGTATGTTATTTATTAACTAAAAATAGTTATATTTTTGGAAAATGTAAAGGCCTGTTCATACAAAAAGTGCAAATTAAAAAAGGAAATGCAAATTCACGTCTGTACAGTAGAAGGCGCAGCTCAAACAAACATTTCTGGATCAGTTCTGGATAGTAGAGGAATAGGATGTAGGAGAAGAAACACAAATGTGTTGTATAACTAGTCATTTTAGCCTTTTAGTATGGTTGAATTGGATCATTGAAGTTTAGCAGCAAAGACGTTGGTTAATAAAGTGAGATTAAATACATAAAGTATAGTTGTGTTATTTAACATTTAATTACTGCAGGTTTGTGTAATAATCTGAGTTTGCATTTCACATTTGTTTCTCCTATTGAGGAATACTGAATCTGTTTCTGTGGAAGTGAGATGAGTAAATGCACGTCCACATTTAGCTGCAAAACCATCATGTTCACACAGCGCATTAATGGGAAAACAAAGTAACTCAGATATTTTGTTGTGAATTTAAAAGTAATGCATTACTTGTTACCTGAAAAAGTAATCTGATTACGTAACTCGTGTTACCTGTAATGGGTTTCTGGTAATCTAGTACCTTTCTGACTGAAGCCGCCGTTAAACGATAAGGAAAATTCTGTAAGATAATGGTTTAAGAGATATAAGCTTCATTAAGCTTTAATAATTTAATTTAGATACATTTTCATTATTGTTGACAATCATTACACAATATATATATTTACAGGTCATTATGAAATATCATTATAATTTACAGGATTTTATACAAAATTGCCTGACAGATGCCTTGATTGTATGATCCAGATCCTTCACATATTGTTAGTCAACTGAAGTGATAGTTACCATAAATTTGAGAGTAGCAATGATCGGTTTCTTGCTTAAATTCAACTGGTACACTTTGAGGCCTTTGAAAAAGATTCAGATCCTTTGCCCAATTTTTAAGAAGCAAGATTTTTTTCTTCAACCAAAGTCTTCAACATTAAGAAATCTAATACACCAAAAAATACGTTTAAATAATGAACCATAACATTAACATCTGATATTATAACTATTGAATCAGAAAGTTTCTTTTTTTTTTTTTTTACCATGATGTAATATCAGCTACTAGTTTTCAACTTATATCTATCGATAGTGTTAATGGTTTACAGATATATTGCGTCTTTCTTCGTTGAGGTTAACTGGCCTCATCCAATACACCTATGTATTGAAAAACACTTGAGAGATGTTAAACAGCCGTGTCCCCTCCCCAGCGGCTCACCACACAAAGTTTATACAGTGTAGAGATGAGGACTGTTTAGCATTTACACGGCCAAGGTACTGTTGACACAGCTGGAGTGGACAGTGAGTCCAACCACCAGGGTAATGGTCCATGTCAGTCCGTCCTTTCCACATATGTCCTTCGTCGTGGCCCAGCCTGTGCGTATTTCCCCTGCATCAGATAAAACCTTCGTTTTAATAGGGCTGAGTTTCCTTGTTGGCCCAACATCAAAAAAAGAAGAAGAAGAGGAAAAAAAACAATAGTAAAAGGACCTGTTTTGAAAATACCCTGTATGGCTTCCTGACAGCGTCTTTGCATTGCATCCTGCAAACTCATTTGAAAGAACAGAAGAACCTTTAAAGTGTCAAATGAAAATGCATTGTGCTCCAGCTCTCTGCAAGAGATAAAGAAAACAAACCAAAGCATGCTTTTAAAAGATATCTGATATACAGCTTAACTATAGGAAAATAGACTTTCAAGACCGACTCCGTTTGTAAAGCTTTCTTGGATGCAGTTGGCTACGAAGTAAACATATATACTAACCCAAAAAACAAATCCCTAAAATATATGCAAAGACAAGCATAAATATTTGATCCACAGAGTAATCTACATATGACAAATATAAGTGGTATATTGAAACTCTGGAACAAGCCCTGTACTGCATGTTTTTTCTCCAGTTACGCCGCCGATGTGTTTCCTCAATGTTTATGTCCAAAAAAATCGAAAGAGAGTCCATCCTGATTTTTTTTTTTTTTTACTTTGACTGTCTTTCCTTAGTCTTTTCCACTATATATTTGAAATAAATCAGCAAAAGGTGTATTGTTTTATTCTCTTTTTTACTCTTCTTTGTTTTCTTTTTTGGTCCGTTCCGCTCTCCGGATCCTTTTAATGGACGTAGTAAAGCCAGTAAACTACGTTGAAGAAGGAAAAAACGGTGGGGAAGATCATTCTCGACCACTTGTCGATGGAGTTGACATCGGACAGGTCTGGGATGTTGACCTTGAGCTGGGAAGCCCGTCTCCTGAGCCTGCTTTTCTTCTGGGTGGCGTGGCGCTCCAGGGCGCTGTGGCCGTAGTTTTGCCGAGCCATGGCCGCCCGGCGGTACTGCAGGGTAGAGCTGTCGTAGGCTAGCATGGTGTTGCGCGGGTCACCAAGACCCCTGGACAGATCGGACGGCCCCATTTCGTTCTTCATCTCTACCGTGGTCAGCCGAATATCATCAGCGGTCATCTGTAGAGAGAAGAAACATTGTAGAATCAGGTCTAAATATCTTCAATAGCCTGTCTTCAAATGGCACGTTATTGAAGTCATGCTAAGGAGCCCTTCATAGTCAACACTATATGTGCAAAACCAGCATTTTTCTGAGATCTGTGGGTAAGACATTTTCAAAACTCTTGATGTAACTGGAAGCCGCCTTTACTTCCTGAACGTCGTCTTTTTTGAATCACAGACCGCAGGCTAATGCTGTTTTTCCATAAGTTGGAATGATGTACAATGATGGATATCATGAACTAGATGTTGAAAAGAAGTGGACTGTCCCTTTAAAACTATGATGAATGCAGTACAACCATAGTTGGCAAATATACTATAGAGTAAATGAATCATCAGCGATAGTTACACTGCACTCATAGTAAGCTGTGAATAAAGCTTTTCAGGCAATAATATCCAGAGTTATTTCCGAATTTCAACCATAACATGGTTAAAATTCTGTCTGCATATAAATAAGCCAAATAAATGCAAATAAAAAAGGCAAAAACATGAAGGCAAAAGTCTAGATCAACAGTGAGGAATCAGGTTGCAGAGATGGAGGAAAGGAAAGGCCGGGGCGGGAAGGAAAGCATTTGGTTGCTTTCACTGTCCACGATAACCCTACTAAAACACTGTTTTTACTGTTACATTGTTACAAGTGTTAA
Source organism: Leuciscus leuciscus (assembly GCF_965113295.1). Lineage (NCBI taxonomy): Eukaryota > Metazoa > Chordata > Actinopteri > Cypriniformes > Leuciscidae > Leuciscus > Leuciscus leuciscus. The sequence goes on from NC_138732.1 coordinate 26,543,939, forward strand.
TTTTAAAGTGTAATTTTAGGCATTATTATATCTTAAGCTGCTCACTGATCATTAAAATGATCCGGCAAAAGCTGCCCTTGAGACGTAAACATTGCTAATGTGGTTTGCTAATTGCTAATGCTACTGTACAGAGTAACAAATGTTGCCTTTGGCTAGTGAGAATGCGATTATTAGTATATTCAAATCATTTTGATTTCATTGAGACTGAGTAATGCCTATTCGACAGATTAAGTGTTAGTTTCCCTTTGTGCTGTTTAAAAAAAATCTACCGATAACCTTGAAAATAGACTTTGAGAATTTTCTAAATATGGTGTAACCGACGTTTTCACTTAATTTTTACATTTTATACCTTATTTGCTTTAAATTATATTATATCATGTACATATATCTGCAGTTTATTAACAATTGGCCACTTAGGTTTTAAATATAGATAATAATCTTGGCTAGTTTTAAATTTTATAGAACTTATTTTGTGCTAAAAATGACCCCAAAATCAAACTCTGCACTCTAAATTTCCAGACAGTTAAGACCCATTCACACCAAGAACGATAAATATAAAGACATCTACTATATAACGATAACTATATTACCATCCACATCAAGGGACGATGCAGTTTTGCCATCTGCCTCTTTAAAGTCTGTTGGATTCTGATTGGATGTCAATGTCTTTATCGTTCATCACTTCTGAAAGTGACTACAATTATATAGTTCCTGTGTGTTGTTATCGTTATATTTGTGGTGTTAACTTTCCTATTCTCATTTAATGAGAATATAAACTATTATTAAAACGTATCATTATGCTCGGTGTGAATGGGCTTTTATGCTAACAAGCGTACGCTGCTCAAAACGCCACGCTCGCCGATCAAACAGGAATGGGCATTTGGGAAAAGGCTCGGGTGCAAACAGTAACTGAAAAAAGGGCAGGACAACGTAATGGTGGAAATGATGATGGCTACCATCATTACTCTAAAGGAATAACAGAAAGTCATCCAAAGAAATAATAATCAAACAAAAAGAGCTTGGGTATGTTTACTTCTGGTTGGTTATCGATGCAGAGCCATTGCATTTTTTTGACTTCAGGTCAAATATTCAGTACCTTAAGTCTTTGATCGCCTAGTCCTAATGCTGCATCCTCCGCAAAGATCGGATCCCACATCGAGTCATACCCGTCAATTTCCCTCTGTTTCATTCTGGCATAGAGAGCATCGTCTCTCTGAACTACACTTCCCACCAACCACTGCAAGCATACAAAATCAGCACTGTTATAGAGGTCGGCCGCACTCAAGAGAGAGACACAACTCTTTCAATGAGATTAGAAGGAAAGCCCTAGAGGCTCCGCCAGCCACGAGCTCGGACGCGGCCGGCCCGGCATGAGCGAGCGTGTCTGTTGTTTACAGCTAACAAAAGTCTGCGCAGATCTCCCGGATATTTCATCACATGTTTCTGAGCGTAAAAGCCCATTAGCTTGTGGTTGGTGAACAAGCTTATGCCGGTGGAAAAAATACAGCTATACATCCGTTGTTTTAGCAATCTCCAAAGACCACTGACCCTGAAAGGACACTGATAGAAGTCACAACATATTACCTCAGAGAACTGACCACCTACTGACCAGAGGCCTTTTTTCAACAAACCCTAATGATGCACGGCGTGTGTGTGTGCGGTCAGCTCGGCAGTACCTTGTTGGGGTCGTTTCTGAGTTTCTCATTGTTGGCCGTGGCGGCTTTTTCCGCCGCCTTCTTCTGCCGCTGAGGGCCTCTCCCGAAGAAGATATAATTGACGAAGGCGTACTCCAGCAGCGCCAGGAACACAAAGACAAAGCAGCCCATCAGGTACATGTCTATGGCTTTCACATAGGGAATCTTGGGAAGGGTCTCTCGCAAGTGAGTATTAATGGTGGTCATGGTCAGCACGGTGGTGATACCTGGAGTTCAAAGAAAGTGTTCAAGGATAATTAAGCACAGTACTGTGAAGCTCAAGTCAATTGCAGCTTTATATAACAAGAGACGTAATTATCCAGCAAGTACTGAGTAGGAGCTGCCAACTAAGCAATTACAGAGGTTATTCATGTGTCATCTTCAAACTTGAAACCATTATGCAAACTTTGACAACAATAAACTTGAACAGAATGTGCTAATGCAAATGCAAACTGAAATGATGTGCTGCAAGCTACAGCACTCCCAGAGAGAAGCATTAAGATATACTTAGGCCCTGTTTACACCTGGTATTAAGATTCGTTTTGGTCGATCGGATCACAAGTAGACGGTGTAAACGGGGTCTAAAACGTTTTGAGCTTGTCCACTTTCAAGCACTTTCAGAGGTAGTTGAAAACGCATTAGACCGGATTGCTTTCGTAGTGTAAACGCTCATGTGGTCGAATGTGTTCGAACAGCCACAAAAGACTGCCTACTTTACGACTACTGACATTCTGATCAAACATTACAGGAAGCGCGCTAACCTGACGGGATTTAAACTGTGTCGCCTGAAGACCCAGATGTTTGAAGATGAAAAACTTGATTCCTGCATTCCTGATTTCTAACACACACACTCACAGCGTTCGGCTTGGTCTTGTAGCTGTCAAAGCAGAAACGAAAGCTGATGTTCTCCGTATGTTTTTCTGTTGTCTCCGGACGCGTTCATATGTAAATTGCATCAGCTTATTTCGTCCATTAGATCGAAAGATCTGAAAAAGCCCATACATTTACCTTCTCCTCGAAGAAATCAGGACAGAAGTGGTTGAAAATGGACAAAAGATGTGGATTAAAACACAAAGTGTAAACGTAATGTGTCTACCTCGTCTACTTGTGATCCGATCGAACAAAACACATCTTAATACCAGGTGTAAACAGGGCACTAGATATGTGTTCAGTGGCACTATTCATATCCTACACAGGGTTATGGATTTCAACAAAGGATGATTTCAGGTAGCACTCATGTGGTACGAACATTGCGGGACGAGTTACATGACGAAGATTAATACTTGGGTTTAGGGGTTTGTTCGATCTCGTTTAAATTTCGGCACGCAATGTCTCGCTACATCAGTGATTCCTCAAATCATGTGACTTAAGATATTCACCTGATAGATTCTTTGAAGAATAGAAAGTTAAAATAAACAGCATTTTCTTTGTAAGATTATAAATATTTTACTGTTAATTGAATGCATCCCTGCTGAATAAAAGGATTCATTTATTAAAAACAAATATTACTGTCCCCAAACCTTAGATAACGGTAGGGCGTCTAGAGACCAGAATAGACCAGAGATTTGAGACTGGGCTCTTTTGACTTGAGCAAGTAAGCAGCTGCCTAGCAACCACTCAGAACACCCTAGCAACAAGCTAAAACAGTCTAGCAAATACCCAGAACACAGCAATGCTAAAAACCACCTAGACCCCCATCGTGGTGGTGACTTTTGCACAGGCAAGCACCAACGACATTTTCTTAAGAAAATGTCCAAATCTAGTTATATGATGGATTTCCACCTCTAAGATCACCTCTAACCATGCGCCAAATTAGTCAAAAACAATTCATCAGCATTTTCCCCATATTCCCAAATGTTTAATTTGTTCAGCATCATCTCTGGTTTCACACATTAAGGTTTAGCACACGTTCACTGAAGAAAGCTCAAGCAATTCATTTCGAAAAGAGAGAGAGAAGGAAGGAGATAGAGAAAGAGCTGTCAAGTCTGTAATAGAGATGCTGTATTTCTGTTTAAACAATACAGCAGGGTTGAGACATGTGTTTCCTTGTCACATGCCCCTCACTGCAGACAGATTAATTCTGACAAGTTCACCCAAACACAAAAGGCCCGGCCTTCCTATCATCAGTGATCTATTCTCCCCGTCTCCCCCCCAGTATCAACATCAGAAGAAGCCATTTTGTCATAATGGCAGGAACATGGCCCTGGACATAAAACACGTCAGTAAAGACCGACCGGAGGAAAGTTTGTCAGCTTAATCAGCAGTAATACATCAGCGCAGATCAGGAGAGGCTACAGAGCGCTTCTAATAGAGTTTGGAGCGGGAGGGAGGGGAGCGCTGGCAGCGCAGCATCTTCATTGGAGTGAGGCAGATTTAAGACCCACTTGAGTCCAAGCATCATACAATTTCATTTGCAATTTGAGCTTCCTCTTTTGGAGCACATGCAGGTACTGCACGAAGGAAAGCGCAACCGCAGTGTCTCACTAGTTTGGAGATGGAAACTAAAAAAGATCTTAGTAATCTCATTTGTCTCCTCTCGAGCTTCTGAAGAGATAATGGCATCAGATTTGCAAGTCTATCAAAGATCTGTGTCTATCAATATGCATTCAAACATTTTTCTCTACTTTCTTCTCAACAAATATTGGGAGAAACATCTGAGTTGATAATTAAATGAAACAAAGGACCCCAGTAGGTCTAGGTCTCTTGAGAACAACCTCTGAGCAATTCTCGTCCTGGGAACATTTGTATTAAGGTCACCTTGATTTTGCCAAGACATGTTTCTGTATCAGTATCTTTGTTGATCCTGGAACAACATTCTTGCCTACATGGAACGCCTGATGCACAGTAAACTGGAAAAACACTTTCACGAAGTGTAAATTTGATTGGCAAACTTCTACCTGGTCCCTGGGAGCCTGGCGTGTGGCGGCGTGTAATGGTTTGCCAGGAAACAAATCAGCGCTCACTAAGTAAGTGTATTTTTAGTGCGTGTTCACACTTGACATGTTTGGTTCAATTAAACCCTGGTGCGATTGCTCTGTTAGTGCTCTGTCAATTTAAATAAGTGTGAATGCTGCCATTTGAAACCTGGTGCGCACCAAACCTGAAAAGATGAGTCTCTTTCCACTTCCAAGCGAACTCTGGTGTGCTTCGAATGATATATGAACATTCATGTGCCTCGTAATCTTTAATCTAAATACCTTTCACTCCCTCTTGAAGCAATATCTCTTCTCTGATGATGTGTTTACTGGCACGAGGGCGGGACAACCTGTCACTCACACCCACCAATAGCAAACCACAACCATCCAATCAATTCCCCATGGGCAAAATCAAGTCCTGCCCTACATTGTTTCTTGTTGGGCAAGAAAACCGCTTCACTCGTATATAAGTCACAATAGGGAAGAAAGGACACAAAACTATTTTATGCCGACTATAATTTTGAAGCCAATCTTTAAGGAATGATGTATGGTTACACTCTATTGTTATTGAAGTGACCTTTAACCGCACTTAAACTTGATGTTGAACAAATTAACAGTTATTGGTCACTTTACAGACAACCTCTTCCTAAGTAGGAACTCTTTCCCCGCCATTGATGGAATTTTCCATCATTTATAAGACAATGCTTAAAGGGATACTCCACCGAAAAATGAAAATTCTGTCATCATATACTCACCCTCATGTTGTTTCAAACCTGTATGAATTTCTTTCTTCTGCTGAACAGAAAGGAAGATATCTAGAAGACAGTTTTAGATACCATTGACTTCCATAGTTGGAAAAAAATATACTATGGAAGTCAATGGTATCTAAAACTGTCTGGTTATTGACATTCTTCTAGATATCTTCCTTTCTGTTCAGCAAAAGAAAAAAATTCATACAGGTTTGAAACAACATGAGGGTGAGTATATGATGACAGAATTTTCATTTTTCGGTGGAGTATCCCTTTAAAAAAAAACCTCAATTTTAAGTTATACGGTTATACGATACAAGGCGCTGATCGCATCTTCTGTAAGAGTAGAAAATCTCCAGATCAAAAGGTGCACAAACAAGCGATAAAAGTATTGCTTATGCATTGTTGTCTTTGAAGAAAACATAATTTTCTAAGCTTTTTGATAAAAAATTTGCTGAAACACCCACATTCAAGTAAAAAAAGAAAGCATGAAGTTAGAATAAAACAGGGTTTTTTGTTTTAAATCAGAGGCTATGTTCTTTCTTTTGATATACATGTTCAGATATTAATTAAAAAAAATTTAACCAAAATTTGATCAAAAACGCTGGTGGTAGCTGGCAACTTTTTTTTTTAAAAGCTGGCGGGGAAAGAGTTAAGTGGGCGGTCCTTGGTCAACTGAAGTGATTATAGAGCCCTAACCTCATGGCGTCAGTTAAAAATCTGGCTACGCAAGACTATTGGACTTCAAACTATTAAACTTGCTTTACGTCAGTGACACAAATATGACGCCACTCTGGAGTATGTAGAAAGTAATGACATTTGAGCAAATGCAAAGAATCAGTGAGTCAAAGCTCCAACATTATAAGATGAAAAGAAAAAAAATGTGCAGGAAATCTCACACCTGCAAAATGAATGCGTGTCATCACTTATTCTCTACTGATTTTTTGTTTCCCTGTACGTCTTCTTTTGAGTGGGGAGTAAATGGAACACCTCTGGAAATCTGAGATATCATCAGGAAGGAATATCCCACATTTGACTACAAATGGAACCTAAAATCAGATTTGTTAATAGAGTGCTGCAAGCATGACTCCTAAATCCCAGAAACGAGTTAGCATTTTAGCACTTCCGATTCCATCGTCCCGAAGTCAATGGGTTTTTTAATGGGTTGTTAGTTAAATGCCTGAAATAAAACCGCTTTTACAGCCTCATTATGTTTATAATCACACTCTGACAAACTATTACACTTAAACTTTCATGGAAAATGTTTTTAAATAAAGACTGAAAGAGTTGTCTGAAAGTCATCAGACTGTGATGTAGTTCGTTTATATATGTTTAGCTTCAAAATTCAAAATGCTAATTTTTGAAGATTATCATGATTAACAAAATGTGAAAGAATCATAGACTTTTGTTAGTCACAGAGCTTATTTTCTGCAATAATCCAAAAGCCAACGAAAAAAGGGTTGAGGGAACCAGGGTAAAAAAAAATAAAAAAAAACATCATCACTGCAGCACTCAATAGGAATGTTGTTCCAGAACCAACAAGGATGTTGATACAGAAACATGTCTCGGCAAAATCACAGTCACTGATGTATTACTCAACTGCAATGAGAGGCTGTAAAACAAGTACCAGAAATCCAAAGATCCACCATAGCCAATCCCTGAGCATAGAGAATAAAGATATAGTACAGAGTGGTCACCATGAGCCCAGCAAACATCTCCAGAAACTCAACTCGCATATAGAGGGTATGCAGTTAGTCAACACACATCACTTGATCAGATGTCCCACCTAAAGCCACACGGGCAGCAGAAGCATCGTAGTTGATCCAGAAGGATACCCAGGACAGGATGGTGATTAGGATTGAGGGCATGTAGGTCTGCAGGATGAAGTAACCAATGTTCCTCTTGAGTTTGAAACTCAGAGACAGGCGTGGATAAGAACCTGGTCCAAAAAAACAGAGAGAAGGACAGTTTCACTCATGCTCTATAGTCAAATCTAGAGATGCTTCATTTTGGAAATTACAATAATCGTACACTACCATTCAAAAGTTTGGTATCTATATTTATTATTAATTTTAGAGACATCTCTTATCTTCACCAAGGCTGCATTTATGTGATCATAAATACAGCAATTTTGTTCCAGTAACAACAATATTGTGGAATATTACAATTTAAAATAATTGTTTTCTATTGTAATATATTGTAAAATGAAAATAAATCATGTGATTTTTCAGCATCACATGATCCTTCAGAAATCATTCTAATATGATGATTTGCTGCTCAAGAAACATTTCTTTTTATTATCAATGTTAAAAAAAAACGTATTTCTGCTGCTTATTTTTACTGTGCAAACCTGGATAATTTTTTTTAGGATTGTTTGATAAATAGAAAGCATTTTTTTTTTTTGGGGGGGAAATCTTTTGTAACATAATAAATGTTTTACTGTCACTTTTGATCTATTTAATGCGTCCTTGCTGAATAAAAAAAAAAATTTGTTCTGACCCTAAACTTTTTAACAGTGATGTCAATAAACAGATTATCAATAACCAGTTTTTTAACATCAGCCTTTTTCTTGCTCTTTGCAGACTGCTGATAGCTTTAATTTGATAAATCAATGCATTGGTCTATCTCTAGTAAACAAACAGGCCACCACAAATATATATTAGGTGGCAGAACAGGTCACAGTAATAAGCGCAGTGTCTGAGAATGTGGGTAGAGTCAGACAGCCAGACTGCATGACTTTATCTGTTCCTGAAAGGCAGACCAGTGATGATAATAAGACTGGAGAAAACACAAATTATGTGCACTTACTCACATGCTTACTCATCGCATACATCGCTTCAAGGTTTAGCAAAAGGACACTGTAACTATATATACGCATGCAATAACATCTGCACCACAGCATTTCAGTTTGTAATAATTTCATGGTTAAAGTGTAGGGATCATACCAGGACAGGGCGGTATCCCAGTATATTGGCCTTCTGCACGTGAAGGCTTTGAATGTGGCTCATAAACAATTGAAAGAACTCAAGAGTGAGCCCTATCCATTTTATAATATTGGTTTTACTTTTGTCTTTAACTCGAGTCTTGAATATTCACATCTTTTGGTTTGTGTCCTTCAAGGTTCAAATGAAAAATAAATGAAATGAGATGAAATACCTTTCATACCTTTCATTTGTAAATATATAATTTGCAGTCAAATTAACCGTCATGTGTACCGTTCTCGTAATGAAACTGCTCATTCTGTGATATAATATTCTGGTCATACCGCCCACCCCTAGAGAAGATCAAACATTACTTTTGAACAGATCTGACTCGTGCTCCCAACTGTACAACACACAGAAAAGAGAATAAGCTCAACCTGTAGAGAAAACCACGTTCTTCGAGATAAGTTTGTAGTCCACGATGGAGAACTGAGGCAGTTCTATCCTCTCCACCCCCGTAACGGCTCCGTTTCCCCCTCGCCAGTAAAACTCGATATCATCTGTAGTGTAGCCATCTGGAGGATCCCAAACACATGCGTGTTAAAACAAACCTTACATCTCCATACATCTGAGCACATATGAGGAACAGCAGCAGGAAATGAGCTCTGGATAAAGACTGTATTACTTCCTTTTGCAACCAAGCTTTAAGGGACTTTAAACAAATATATATAATTATCTCATAATTATAATTATCACATATTTGTTCAGTCAAAGGAGGTGGTGATCCTGCTTTGTTGATCATCATCCTCAGGAGGTCAATTTAAATATATTGTAAGAGAATTGTTTTCTATTAATTTAGATGAATACATTATATTTTCAACCAATATTTGGGGCGTGTCTAAAAACATACTTAACAACTTAATAACTATGCAAATAAGAGTAACAGGGTTGTAAATGTAGCCTAAATTAAGATGTCACTCAACAACTAGTTGAGAACAAAAGATTGTTTTTTAAATACTGATAAATTATGCAATCAACAAGAAAATGGAATGAGGTTATGTGTGGAAAACATCCATAGTATGTTATTTTTACCACAATTAATTTAAAAATAATTGTCAAAAGGACGACGTTGTACGTTGCTTTAACAGTTTAACCAAGAAGGTTAACCTTTGGTGGGACAAACCAAAATTGAAATGGGGAAAACAAGTTTTTTGATGGTTTATTATATAGATGATTAATCGTTTTAACTGTGTTGAAGTTGGTCATGAGCAAAAAATATACATAAAAAAACCCCCCTCAAAATTCCTTTAGTTGTATTCTTCTCTTATTTCAACATAAATTTCAATTTAAAATGCTTTGGCCTATGCGGCCAATTTCACACTCAAGAAATAAAAGCGAGCCAATTCTTAAATTCTACATTTTGCAACACATCGAAGAGATCCAATAGTCCTCGCAACCAAAAACATGGTATCTGTGTTTTTAATACTCAAAAGTGCACCATATTTACGGAAAGTGCTGTGTAAATATTGACGGTGACATTTAGATTTCAAAACAAGTAATCATTAAATTATGTAAGGGGACAGCTGGTTATGAAACAGACACGGATGCACATCCGTGAAGGAATTTGTGTGTTTGCTTGTTCTCCGTCCTCGCTAAGGTTCCTTCTCCGTCTGTACCAGTTTGTCTGCGTGCAACTTATAATGAGAACCAGTGACCTATTTAGTGTATTGAATAATTAAAGATGAGCTTCAGATTTCTTCATATTCAAGGGAGTTATCTCTGCATGACTTAGCAACCAGGTACAGACTTAAAAAGGCCAACAAAGCTGCAGGCCTTATAAAGCATTAATGAACTACTCAGTGACAAAGATAACAAAATACAGCTTTTTCCATTCGGTTTAATGGGCCAGAGAGCATGAGATGTAAATACGACAAGAGCTTCAGCCATGTGACAATCATAAGATATGTCTTCTTAGCGTGGGAGCATTTGGAGACCATAACCACGTAAGGTTGAGTCGTGTTCACCCCGCAGTCTGAAAAGGCTTTTAAACGGCGAGCAGACGAAAAGCGAGAAAGCGCAAGAGAGAGAGAGAGCCGAGGACTCTAGAGGAAACCGCTGCTGGACTGGGAAGGACTGGTGTTTCACTTTCCATTAAAACTATTATCTCTGTGCCACCGCATCTGATTCTGTCAATTGACTGGCTGATTACCGTCAATAGATCACATCACTTTCCTCTGCTCTGAGGGGTTACTGCTACTGCTCCGTTATTCCCTCAGGGCCTCGAAAGAAAAAGGACGAGAACAAGGCGAGCTGGAATCCACATCAGAGGTGACTGACTCGAGTGGAGAGCTGCTACTTTGCTATGCTTTAAAATCTGTTTCTGAATCGCGGCCATTAAAAATGTATCAAGAATCAAGATTATCAGGGAAAAGTAGGCTTAAGCTTGTGTCTCATTAGCCTGCATGAAATAGCACAGGCTGACACAAAACATTTCTCTTCCAGGATGTTACATCCCGGCCCTCTGCTTTCTGACACCGAGCACAGATATGCAGATGAAATTTAGGAGGAAAAACACGCAATTGTGCGTGCAAGTGTGTGCATGCGAAAGGGCTGAGACACTGGAAAACAGAGATCGATGAGAAACCAGAGTGTGGGAGAGAAAATGAAAGACAAGCAGGGTTGTGCGCCATGCGGAATTGAATCGAGAATGCCAAGTTTATGCAAGTTGAATTAGATTAGCCAAAAACAGGATGCAGTATTCTAATATATATATATATATTTGATTTTTTTTTTTACTAGTGGGTGCAGGACACTATAGTTCATTTATGCAAGTTAGGATAGCAAGATGTCTGAAAAAAATTTGGTTTGACTAATATATATATATAAAATAGTATAAATAGTAATGTTTCCAAACTTTTGGCCTGTACTGTATATATATATATATACTATTTTTAATGTTTTTGAAAGAAGTTTCTTCTGCTCATCAAGCCTGCATTTATTTGATCGAAAATACAGAATTTTTTTTTAATATTGCGATATATTATTACAATTTAAAATAATTGGTTTTCAATTTATTATACTTTAAATTATCATTTATTTCTGTGATGCAAAGCTGAATTTTCAGGATCATTACTCCAGTCTATCACATGATCCTTTAGAAATCATTCTAATATTCTGATTTATTATGTGTGTTGGAAACAGTTCTGCTGCCTAATATATTTGATGAATAAAAGGTTAAAAAGAACTGCATTTATTCAAAATAAACAAATATTTTCTAATAATATAAATCTTCTTTAGGCTACTATCACTTTTTATCAATTTAACACATCCTTGCTGAATAAAAGTATTGATTTATTTCAAAAAAAAGAAAGAAAAAAAATGACTGACCCCAAATTACTGACCAGTAGTGTATATTGTTGTTACAAAAGATTTCTATTTTTAAAACATTTGCTTTTTTTTTTTTTATTCATCAAAGTATCCTAAAAAAGTATCACAGGTTATGAAAAAATATTAAGCAACAGAACTGTTTCCAACACACATAATAAATCAGAATATTCGAATGATTTCTAAAGGATCATGTGATAGACTGGAGTAATGATCCTGAAAATTCAGCTTTGCATCACAGAAATAAATGATAATTTAGAGTATAATAAATTGAAAACCAATTATTTTAAATTGTAATAATATATCACAATATTAATTTTTTTTTTGTATTTTTGATCAAATAAATACAGGCTTGATGAGCAGAAGAAACTTCTTTCAAAAACATTAAAAATAGTAATGTTTCCAAACTTTTGGCCTGTACTGTACATATATACTCAATTGTCTCATTGGCTGCAGGATCAGCAGAGGCCAAATCAACTTGTGCCATGTGGTAGTGATGTGATTGCTTGGAAAGTAGAATTTCATGACTGAACTTGATATTACACACACACACACACACACACACACACACATTTGGTTAGCTATCTAAATAGGGACGTTAGACGTAATGGTTTTTATACTGTACAAACTGTATATTCTATCCCCTTATACCAACCCTACCCCTAAACCTATCCATCACAGACAACTTTCTGCATTTTTACATTTAAAAAAAAAACTTTAATTATTTCAGATTTACATATAAGGACATCCCTGAAGGGAAGTTTTTGGAGATTTTGTCAAGTTTTGGTCACTTCTGGGTACAAGTTTGTCCTCAAAATACAGTTAAGTAGGTACACACACACACACACACACACACATATGTTTGTATGTGTATTTGATAATTGTATTAATCGCATTAACCATGTTGAAGTTAGTTATGAGCAAGAAATATATATTTACATATAAAAAATAAATATGCATATTTAGCATATTACATATACTACATATTATATGCATATTCCTTTGACTGTTTTCCACTCTCACTTCAATTCAACATGCTTTGAGCCATGCTCAATTCAATTCAAATGCACACTCATGGAATAAAAGTGAGCCGATTCTTAAATGAAAAAACGCCCTGAAGAGAAGAGGATGGAATGAGTTAAAGAAGTGGGAAAAGAGACAGGAATGGAGGGATAGAGCGAGAGAAAGAGGGAGAAACAGAATACTGCGCAATGTGTTAGTAGCTGAAGGAAGCCAGGCCTGACCCTCACTGTTTTTGTGCTGCTTAACGCTTCTGGCAACTTAATGATCAAACGGAGTCAGCCTGTGCCTGAGCATCACATCACAGCGCTGTAATCCATGACTCCAGGGACGCAGATAACACACTGAGAAGACCTCTCATTCTTCTCCTATGTCTCGCACTTTTTATTACAAGAAAAATTGCGTTACACACAATTACAGGCAATAATGACAAAATAGAAAGCCCATTCATCTTGATAAAGAGGGAGATGATTAGCTTTTGTTATGGCTGTAAATGCATAATTTTCCATTGCTGTCATGGCACAGCTGAACAACCACATCATCTGTGTTTAAAGGTCCTGGCATCAGATGGGTCTGGCTGAGAGATAACCGATTAGCGGTTGAACCTATGTTTTTAACATACTTTTCTATTTGGTCAGTTGTGCTATATAGGGTTTACAGATCAATGGCAGCACTTCTACAGAACAGAACCCGACAACACTATTAAACCACTGTTCGTTCGACAAGAAACAACAGTGTTCACAGGTAGAGTGACTTACTTAATGCATTGCCTACATAAATTATTCAGCTGTTTACCTAATAGCCAATCACTCTCAAGAGCGTAGCATTTTAAGCTTAAAGGGATAGTTCAACCAAAAATTAAAATTAGCCCATCATATACTCACCCTCAAGTCATCCTAGGTGTATATGACATTCTTTTTTCAGACGAAAACAATCGGAGTTATATTAAAACATGTCCTAGCTCTTCCAAGCTTTATAATGGCAGTGAATGGCCGTTTCTGTTTTGAAAGTCCATAAAAGTGCATCTATCCATCATAATAGTGCATCTATTCATCATAAAAGTGCATCTATCCATCATAATAGTGCATCTATTCATCATAAAAGTGCATCTATCCATCATAAAAGTGCATCTATTCATCATAAAAGTGCATCTATCCATCATAAAAGTGCATCTATCCATCTATCCATCATAAAAGTGCATCTATTCATCATAAAAGTGCATCTATCCATCATAAAAGTGCATCTATCCATCATAAAAGTGCATCTATCCATCATAAAAGTGCATCTAGCCATCATAAAAGTGCATCTATTCATCATAAAAGTAATCCACATGGCTCTGGGGGGTTAATAAAGGCCTTCTCAAGTGATGTGTTTGTGTAGGAAAAATATCCATCTTTAAAACTTTCTAAAGTTTAGAAACTTTGAAAAGTGCAACTTATGCGAGTAATGCGACGTACTGCTGATATTTACGCTACGCCATGACGCGCTACGCTACGTGTGACGTCACAAGTTGCGTAATTTGCGCTTTAGGCGCAAGTAGACTGTGTATGGCCGTTTGGCCGGAAGCTAGAATTTTACTTTGTAACGTGTTAAATATAGATATTTTTCTTACACTAATGCATCGCTTCCCTTCAGAAGGCCTTTATTAACCCCCCGGAGCCGTGTGGAGCACTTTTATGATGAATAGATGCACTTTTATGATGGATAGATGCACTTTTATGATGGATAGATGCACTTTTATGATGGATAGATGCACTTTTTTGATTGATAGATGCACTTTTATAAACTTCAAAACAGAAACGCAATTCACTGCCATTATAAAGCTTGGATGAGCCAGGACATTTTTTAATATAACTCCGATTGTATTCGTCTGAAATAAGTATGTCATATAGGATGGCTTCAGGGTGAGTAAATCATGGGCTAATTTTCATTTTTAGGTGAACTATCCCTTTAATGTTAGATAGTAGTTACAGTGTTGCATAAATATGAAATGACATTTGTGATTATATTATTATTATCAATATATAATAATAATAAAAATAATACCATTATATTTATGGCATAAACACAAATTATTAATAAAAAACTTATAATAATATAATATAATATAATATATAGGTATGATAATATAATTATAATTATTTATATATGTATATATATGTTATACAATATATTATTATTATTACATATTTTATTGTTTTTAATAATATTTTTTTCATTATTATGTGAAAAAATCATTTTTCATTATTATAATAAAAATAAAAATAAAAATAAATAGTTAAACATGAAAATAAATGCTAGAAAAATCCTGAAAACAATATCAGTTGACCTCTAGTCATGGCATAAACACAAATTATTAACAAAAAAACAACAACAAACTACTTCATAATAATACAACAGTTTATACATTATTACTATTATAAACAATAATATTATAATGACATATTTTATTGTTTTTAATACTTTTTCAGAATATTGTTTTTAAAAACACTATCGGTTGACCTCTAGTCAGGGTGATGATGAAAAACAGATGCATCGATCTGGTACAGTGAGAGGATCTGAGCTGGGTCCAGAAGGATAAAAAGGTGCAACACTCACAGCTCTCGATCTCCAACGTGCAGTTCTGCTCATCCAGCGGGTATCGCCTCAGGTCCATCATACAGGCAGCGGTGGTGGTGATCCTGAATGCAAAGCAGAGACAAGGGACTGTGGGGATTACTGACGCTTCTCAAGGACAACCGAGACAAGGCAGGGCTAGAGCAACCCTCCATCTATATAATCAGACCATTCTCACATCTAAAGCTCAGTGTGACATGGAAAAGACTGGTGGGCCACAGCCTACAAATGGGTTGAAGATCTGTTTGGAATCGGATGGTGTCGTGAAACTATTCTGTTATTCTATAAATCTATTCTATAAAATAAAAGGTTTAATGAGCAAGTATGGGAGAGGTTTTGATGTTCACTTCCGAATACCATAATCTGGGGTGGACAAAGTCCTCATTACCTGAAGTCTTCTGAGGTTGACCCAACTGCTGCAGCATTTCCACAGGAAATTAAAAAGAGGTCTGCAAACTAAAATTTAATAGATGTCCCTGAACTTCATGTGGGTTGTTAAAACTTAATCTGGAGAACTGCTTATCGTTAATAATTTAGCTCACAATTCAATTCGAGAGCCTTTTACATGAATTCCGCAATGGACGGGAGTGCAACTTTGTTTTCGAGTTTTTTAGGGGGGCTTTTTCTTTTTGGCAGAGAAATGTGAAAGTATTCACCCTGGTTTTAACCAAATTGATTAGGAAATGACATTTAAAAAAGCAAGGACAAAATCCATTTAAGGTAGGCGTGAAACAGAAGCTGCAATGGTCTTTTCTTCCCTATTGTGATGAATATAAGAGTGAAACAGTTTCTGGAATTAGGGAAAAATGTAGGGTGGTACTTGATTTGGTCCTGGGGAATAGTTTGGATCGTAGGAAGTTGGGCGTTCTGAATGATCTGAATCTGAATGCCAGTTTGCAGTCAGTTGAGGAGGATATTTAGTCCCACCCTCCGCCGAGACACACATAATGAGGAGAAGAGATGCCGTTTGGAGCATGAATTTTAAAATAATGATGTGCATAGATAAATCATTTATAATAAGCACTGCAACATTCTGTAAAAACAAAAAGAAGAAGAAAAAAAAGAAAAAAGAATAATTGTCCATTTTGATTTCATGGTGACTTTAACATGTCAAAAATCATTTTACACTTCTACTTGATTTTGTGACATTTTAGAGTTTCAAAGTGAATTAAGTAATTCATTTTAAAAATAATTAAAATATTTTAATGAGTAACATTTCTGTCAATCGACCTTCCTCAGGCTTACAAAACATATAAGGTGTGAGACTTTTGTGTATCATTGTACATTTGGGTGTAGAATTGTATTTTCGTTTGTTCCTTTCGTAATTGAAGTTGTGGTGATTATTATTACTGACAGCTGATCGTCCTCTAGATGATCTGATCTCAAATGTGCTTGCATTTTGTATGTTTTTTTTGGAAGGTTAATTTCAACCAAAAAGTTGCTCATTCAAATATTTTAATGATTTATATTTTTCTAGTTAATATTGCAACGCACAATCATCCAACGCACCTATGATTGATTCAGGTGTGCGAGACACTATATATACTTTTTTTAATTTATGTGGGTTGCAATTTTTAATCATCCAGTCAGCATTGTCAGCATGTAGTGAGAACAAGCCTCATCTCTTTCTTTGTTCACAACTCTACGGTCATAAATCAGCATGTTAAAAACATCAACACTCTGGAGATTCCTAGTGCACCAGTCGGCAATCACAATTCCACAGGAAGTGCGGTGGAAGTACTGGGAGCTCTGGGAAATCAGGAAATTAGGCCAAGATGGCAGAGGTAAAAATAACAGGCTATTTATAGGTTGCTACATCATCAGCAAAAAGTCTCTGTGCATTTCTGATGTCTAAAAGATGGATAGATTAGAGAGATATTGGTCCCTCTAGCTGATGAGGTTTGGTGTCTCTGGAAGTGTGTTGTTGGAAAGCTGTGAGAAGAGTTAGAAGTGGAGAGGCACATGGAGCCTCGATGTCCCTCAAGTTGATCAGCCTCTTTCTCTGTCTCTCTCATTTCTTCTATCTCTCGTTCTCTCTCTCTCTCTCTTAACATTGTTAACCCTTACTCAATCTCTCTCATCTCTGAAGCCCTCTTTTATCTTCTCCGTCTCTTTCCATCTTCCGCCTTTCTTTCACTACATACAGTACGTCTCTTTTTCTCTGTGTTAGGGAAAACCATTGGCCGTTGTACCGGGGGAAATTTATAACAAACTAAATTTCATTAATCATAAATAAGCTAGAATGATGATGCTTATTCAGCACATAATAATAATAATAATAATTCATTACATTTATATAGCGCTTTTCTCGGCACTCAAAGCGCTTTACATGGAAGGGGGAATCTCCTCCACCACCACCAATGTGCAGCATCCACTTGGATGATGCGACGGCAGCCATATTGCGCCAGAACGCCCACCACACACCAACTTACTGGTGGAGAGGAGACAGTGATGAAGCCAATCAGTATATATGAGGATGATTAGGAGGCCATGATGGACAGAGGCCACTGGGCAAATTTGGCCAGGATGCCGGGGTTACACCCCTACTCTTTCGAAAGACATCCTGGGATTTTTAATGACCACAGAGAGTCAGGACCTCGGTTTAACGTCTCATCCGAAGGACGGTGCTCTTTGACAGTATAGTGTCCCCATCACTATACTGGGGCGTTAGGACCCACACAGACCACAGGGTGAGCGCCCCCTACTGGCCTCACTAACACCTCTTCCAGCAGCAACCTGGTTTTCTCAGGAGGTCTCCCATCCAGGTACTAACCAGGCTCAGCCCTGCTTAGCTTCAGTGGGCAACCAGTCTTGGGCTACAGGGTGACATGGCTGCTGGAGTGCGGTGAATTCGGTTTTCCATCCGTCTAAGAACAACTGATTATACACTACCGCTTAAAAGTTTGGGATTAGTGCATATTTTATTGTTTTTTGAAAGAAATTAATACTTTTATTCAGCAAGTATGCATTTAATTGATCAAGTGACATAATAGACATTTTTAATGTTGCAAAACATTTCTATTTCAAATAAATGCTGTTCTTTTGAACTTTCTATTCATCAAACAATCCTGAAGAAATGGTTTCCACAAAAATATCAAGCAACAACTGTTTTCAAGATTGATAATAAAAATATATATATATTTCTTGATCAGCAAATCATCATGTTAGAATGATTTCTGGAGGATCATGTGACACTGAAGACTGGAGTAATGATGCTGAGAATTCACAAGAATAAATTACTTTTGAATATATACTACAATAGAAAACGGTTATTTTAAATTGTACAAATATTTCACAATATTACTGTTTTTACTGTATTTTTCATTACATAAATTCAGCCTTGGTGAGCAGAAGAGAATTCTAACAACAACAAAAAAGATTTAAAAAAATCTTACCAAACCCACGGTCGGTAGTGTATATACAACATACTGTATATACTGTATATATATGTCATCTTGTTGTGTACTGTTCTTGACATGCTAGCTGATCAATATATGTTTGTAAACAATATTTCATTTTTTAATTCCCACTTAAACTTAGTGGGGATATTTTGGGGATATTTAATTTAATTTTATCAATCAATAAATTCCTCTTGAAACAAACTTTGTTGTATTATTTTAATTTAATACTGTGAAGCTGCTTTGATACAATCTGTATTGTGAAAAGCGCTATACAAATAAACTTGACTTGACTTGACTTAAACTTTTCATTTAAACACACATTATTCAGACAGCTAAAATAAATAGTACCATATAAAGGAGAAAACAAAGCAAATATATAAATGCATATTAAAGCAATGACATCATAACCTAGATGTGTGAGCTTATGTGAAAGTAGGTTAATATCATTTATTTGTCAGGTGTTATAAACTGCCCCCAACCACCCCAAATACTCCGGCTTCTTCTATTAAATCTGATAATATAAACTAGTCTTTCTCACTATAAGTCTATTAACTGTATACTGTACTTTTGCCAAAAATAGATGCTTATTTAACTAAAAGACCATAGGTATATTTGTAGTAGTCTGTGAGTTGGGAAGAAAAACTTAAAAATAGATTTTGCTCACAGTCTCTCTTTCTCATCTCTCAGTTCTCTGCTCTCCCTCTCACAGTGACCTGCTGCTTACTGGTTGATTTGTATCTGGCTGAAGAGGGCTTGGCTCAATATATTAAGAGCAGAAGGAAGCTAGGCCTGACCCTCACCGGTTTAGTGCCGCTTAACGCCTCTGGCAGCTTGTATCAGCTTGAAAGGGGTCTGATGAATAAAAGTCAGAGCTGTTTACTCTATAGTGCCATTAGACTGCTACTTCCCTGCACTGAAACCCACCAACACTGTGGTCTTCTCCTCCGCATACATTCAAGACCGCTATCTTCCCCAACACACTAGACTTCATGTATCCATCCATCTATCATGGCCGGGCTGCAGCACTACGGTTTCCCCGTGCAAAACACAGGTTCATGTAAGGGTTGGGTACAGACCCCAAGGCATCATGTGTACCTTTATTCCAAACGACCTTGTTTACTAAGGCCTGCGCTGCAACACACAACGCAGGGGTTCTGACTAAATTACACTGAGGGTGGCAAGAGGACGCGCTGAAAACGCTGCAGTGAAAATCTTAGTCCCGAACTGGATCAAGGATTTCATACACTGAATTACTAGAATGTGATTTTCAAAAAGTGCAGTGAATGCTTGGATGGTGAAAAATGGTCTATAATATATATGACAATTGGTTGGAAAGGGATGGGCTGAAAAATGAGAGGACTTGGTGACATCTGTGGACATGGAATGTAATTTCAGAGGCGGAGCACATTTTGATGAGAGATTAAAGACGCATTTTTTTCTTTAGATAAATAATAATGTGCACATACTAACTAGGAATGTGACTTTAGAGAAAATATTCCTGTAAAGCATAGCATTAGCAACCCCAAGGTCATGTGTGAAATTCCTAGGGAATGCATGAAGTAGATTTTGGCCGATACCGATAACCGATAATTCTTTATATTTGAAAGCTGATAACCGATATATTGGTCGATAAATCCAAATCCAATTTTTGAGACCCTGATAACAAAACTCAAAGTCTCTCCATTAAAAGCCATGTGTAGTGTCTCAGCTGAAGGAAATAATCCATTATTTATCATTAAACATATATATTTAGCATTAACATTAAAAATGAACATATCGGCCGATACTGATATGGTGGCCGATATATCGTGCATTCCCAGCATGAAGTGATAAAATGTATACCTTCAAAGCATCATGTGCCAAATGCACACACCAAAAAATTAAATAGGGTCAATTTAGAGTTCATGTTGAATTTAACCACTGAAGATATGTTTTTAAACATAAATTTAATTTGCAGAAGCTTTTCTTAAAGTGAAAAGCAAAGAAGGCAAGTGTCACATGAAGATCAGAGTATTTACTTTTATATATTTTATAATATATTTAATATATATTTCTTTGGTGATCCAGCTAAGCCACTATTGACAGAATCGGACATAAAGTGCAAGAGAAGGACGTGGTATTGAATTCTGCAGAAAGTTCAGCAGTTTTCCTTTCAGTGCTGCCTGTCCTATCTGAGTTTTCCTGCTGCACTGGTATTCACCCACCTTTACACAGAAAGACAGCACAGGAATGTGTGATTACACACAAAATAAATTATTGCTGGATATAAATAGAAGCTGTCCTATTCTGCCCTTAGACATCTTCAAGTCTCTGGAAAAAAAATAACACCAGCCGATGCACTTCACCTCCATATAATAGGCAACCTTTCTGTAAATGAGAATTAATGATCATGTCTCCATTTTATTGTGTGGCTCATCCACTGTAAATGAGATGGTAAACAGAACACCTCTTCTTCTCTCAGTCACCATGTGTAGTCATTTAGATTTGCTTAAGTCCATTATATCCCAAATTAGTCGATTGCATTTAGACAGAAGTGGCCCTAACTGCACTGTAACGCTTCTTAATTGGGCCTAGTACATAGACTTGCTGAACACCTCATATTGTTTGTATACTGAGTTATATTGTGCTCCAAAATGCTGTGAATGTGACACATCGCAACACAATAAGTCCATAACTTCTAAAACTCTACTTGCAATGTTAGTTTAATTCAGACAGAAGTCATTACTAACACTTTACTTAAGGCCTTTATGTATAATACATTATAATATATATAATGCATTAATTATGCCTTGTAATGCACCATATAATGCATTGTATAATCTCATGAATAATTGTAACCACATTTATAATACATTATAACACTTATCTACTCAATCTTACACCTTCGGAAAGTACAATGCATTAAAACACATGACAAACACCCAATTTCAGATGCAACAAGGAATCTGCTAATATTATAAAGCATTTTAACTTTGGTTACAATTATTTACGAAAAGATAAAATACATTATAAATGTACGTTATGAATACCTTTATATTGCATTATACATAAAGGCTTGAAGTTAAGTGTTACCAAGTCATTGTGTTTACATTTCAATGAACGAGTTTAGTCTCAGCCTAAGATAGCACTGACTGTTTTATATACATTCCACACAAAAGCAGAAAGCATATTCTCAGGAGTAAAGGCATACAGTCTTTTTATTGGTTTGTATGGAAACAAAGTAGTGTTTAAAAAAGGTACTAGGAGTTTACTATAAAGATACTGTATGTTTTTGAGAAAGAACTAATGACTAAATTGAACAATGCTCAGAGTTTTGTTTGAGGCATCCAGTAGTAAGGAAAATAGATACATAAAATACATATCACTTTGGGGTTTTTTTTGTGTCTAAGCAGGTGATTCATGTCCAGAATAAACAGATATGTGAATCAGTAGCTCAAGAAAAAATGTATACTGTACTATGCATCAAAGACAGTTTCTTGGTTTTTACAGGCTCCAAACAATAACAAATTAAATATATGAAACTAAATGAATATGAAAATGTCTAAGGCATAGAAAATGTTTTGACATTAGCCCATTTAAACAAGGACAACACAGACTGCTAAGCTGTAAAATGATTCAGTTGTTGTATTATGACTTGGAAATTGTATTCAAGCCTGTGTATTTTCATCTCTTGGTCGGTGTCTGTATTATTGGTTGAAGTCTTTTAGGAGCAAGATAATCAGATCTACCTGCCTGTGCTAAATTTTCAGACTGGGCTCTCACAGACAGTTATAGAAGGGCACTGTTATTTTCTTCTTCTCCTGGTAATTGAGGAACATGCTTTGGCAGGCTTAGTGGAGCAGGGCACCTAGACGGACAACACACCCCCACTCACCACAAACACACACTCACAAACGCATTTACAAACCCAAAGAACCCCATCTTCCAACACTCTTTTATGTCAAACTGCAACAGGGCACAGATTCTCACTAAATTTCAAATGTCACAAAAGAGAACGCTCTATTACTGCCTCCTCAACACATGCTCACACACACACACACACACACACTCATGTGGCCGCAGCCGGCGCTGTCTCACATACGAAAGTCTCCATTGACAAAGCAGCGCGCTGGCAGTCCCAGCAGCAATGTTCTGCGGGCCAGGTCACGGCACTCTCACACATTCCCATCAATGTTTCATCATGTGCATTTAGTGTTTCTGCACGCATTTTCCCTTTTGGGTTATGTAAAAAAAAAAAAAAAAAAAGCTTATGTAATTGGGCACTTACATAATGAAGCGTTATAAATTATATTTATTGATTTTGCTAGCTTAATAAGAGTGAATTATCTGCTGCAATGCAGATTTTTAATTTTTAAGCACTCTTCTGATAAGGACACTGCTGTCAGGCTAAGGAACAGAAAGCACAATATGCAGCTTTGGAATTAGCAACAACAATTTCATCCCTTCTAAACATAGACACCGATGTTGAGTCATTTACACCGGCATAATGCAATCAGCAGCGAGAGAAAATAAAAACAGGCCTCAGAACATGTCGTGAGCGCGTTATGTGGGTGGATTGCAAATAGTTTGCACCAGCGCTCGGATAGAATTATGAGAGGAGTTAAACGACCTCTGCCGAACGTGATTACCGGTCAGCTTCGGTCGATAACGACAATGAAAATGACCTCAATGGACGTACCTTAATCCGTACAGCACGGTGCCATCGGGGTGCAGGCGTATCATTCGGTTCTTGACTGTCACTCCGTGAACGAAGGATTTCTTATCGTTGAGGAAGTAGGTGTCGGGCACCCAGAGCTGGTCAGCGACGCGGTTATCCAAGGTTAGATTCAGAGGGATCTCGGTGTAAGACAAGCGCTTGTCTCGCCAAGCTTGCTGGAAATACATGGTCAGAGTGTAGTCCTACAAATAAGAGGAAAATTAGGATAATTAGGAAAAGAAGAGATCATGAAGACTATTGGGAAAATACAACAGATTTAAAAAAGCATCTCTCTCTCTGTCTACTTTATGCATTTGGGTTTTAATGTCATGTTCAAATGGATGTTTACACAGTTTCCAGGTTAAGTGTATATGGGCATCTGCCTTGCACTATCCACAGGCAACCAACACTATCATATTTTTGTATGTTTACATCAATATTTAATATTAATAAGGCTGACATTAATATTTCAAACCACACTGTAATTAATATGTAAGTACTTAACATTAATATTTAAAACCACAATGTAAAAAGTGGTAACCTGCAAATGTTACTTTAAGGAGCTTTTCCCACCTGATCTAATCCTTTAGTTCTCTTGGTGTATCTTATTGTAAACAATAAAAGCTCAACGTTCAAAAGCTTGTAAGATTTTCTTTAATGTTTTTGAAAGAAGCCTCCTATTCTGACGAAGGCTGCATTCATTTGATGAAAAATTCAGTAAAAGCAGTAATATTGTGAAATCATTACATCATTACAATCATTACACCTTAAAATGTTCTATTTTTCTATATATATATTATATATATATATTTAAATCATTATAATATGTGACCCTGGATCACAAAACCAGTCACATGTCGCACGGGTATATTTGTGGCAATAGCCAACAATACATTTTATGGGTCAAAATTATAGATTTTTCTTTTTTGTCAAAAATCATTAGGATATTAAGTAAAGATCATGTTCCATGAGGATATTTAGTAAATTTCCTACCGTTAATATATAACACATTTATTTGTGTGAGTGAATGCAGCACAATCGCGAACATAATTGTAGAACTTTTAAGGCGATTATCTCAATGTTTAGATTTTTTTGCACCCTCAGATTCCAGATTTTCAAATAGTTGTATCTCTGCCAATATTGTCCTATCCTTACAAACCATACATCAATGGAAATTTATTTAGCTTTCAGATGATGTATAAATCTCAATTTCCAAAAATTGACCCATGTGACTGGTTTTGTGGTCCAGGGTCACATATGCTGACTTGGTGCTCAAGAAACATTCCGTATTATTATTTATCAATGTTGAAAACGATTTGGCTGCTTAATATTTTTGTGGAAACAGTAACACTTTTTGTCATTCTTTTGATGAATAGAAAGTTTAAAAGAACAGCATTTATCTCTAAAATATAAATGTTTTGTAACATGTCACTTTTGATCAGTTTAATGTGTCCTTGCATAAGTAAAAAATATATACATATATAAATGTCTTTAAGAAAAACAAAATCTTACCGACCCCAACCTTTTTAATAGCAGTGTAGGTTGATAATATTTTTATTTATTTTGAATTCATTCATTTAGATGTTACCACATGAAGCATATTAAGGCGTTTTTGGTCACAAGTCTCATCAAGTTGCCTATAAAATAACTTCAATACAGTAACAAGAACATTTATTATCTATTTCATTAGTTACTACTAGTACTAACTGTTGTAAAGCTGTTTTTATTAGCAGTCGCCTTCTTTCAGATCATTAGTCAACAAATTCTCGGTAAACACCGCAGATGGTGGCAGGCACGCAGATGCACCTTTTAATTTAACTCAGCTGAGTGCTCGCTAAAACTGCCTCAGTCACAAATCACTTTGCGTTTCAAGTCATTACAAGTTCGTTCCGATTTGGATGTGACCAAAAGTGATGATGTCCGAGTGTGAGTTGTTTACTCTGTAATTAGCCCATCCATTTTCACCAGTTTGACACATTCAGGCCGATTTTTTGACTGGCTGCAATCATGATAGGCTGGCATTTTCGCATCGACAGTGTAATCAGCCAATCACGGCGAAGCGTCAGCTGTTTGTTTATTTTTAAAAAACAGCTTTACACAATATTTGAGCTTATACTTTGTAATGTTTCTCGTTTTAATTCTGTACTGTCGATAATTTTCTCATCCGAACTGTTTTTGAGCAGGCACTTATCCCATGCCTCCTGGGATTAAAAGCCCCTGATTTTATCTTGGGTTTGTTTTGGGAGTGCTTTGGATGTGTTTATCAGCGTGGCCAGAGGATGAGGGGTTAGTGGGCTGGCTGAACGGTGGCAGGCAGTTTCTAGCCCCATATTTATCTCTCCGTGCTTCTCCAGCAGTGACCTGTGAGGGAACTCTTAAAACCGGCAATCGTCTTCTGCCAAAAATAACCAGCACACTTGATAAAGTTACTCTCAGGCATTAAAGGACAAACCCTCCCTCTGATTCAAAAGCCGCTGGAAGAACCAGCTGTGACTCACACTGTCCTGCGTGTGCACTTTCAAACAGCCACTTCAGCATGAGCAAACACACGCTAAACACACCTGCACACACACACGCCCCAATTCCCCATGACATATCCCGCACACATACACACTGCAGTGCCCGGCAGTAGCTGTTTGGATTTAAATAGGCAAATGCTTATGCAATGCTTCATGTATGTTAAATGTTTGGCAACAGCTATCACAACATTTATTTCCATCAAGAGGTGCATAACATTTTTGGTCCAGATCTTGTGTTGACAATGCAAGAGTCCAGCGCTCTTTAAAGTCTCCTCCAGCACATCCCAAAGACTTTCACTGAATTTAAGGTCTGGACTCAGAGGAGACGATCCATGCGTGAAAATTATTCTTTATGATCCTACCAACCATTTTTACACAATTTGAGCCTGATGAATCTTGACATTGTCATCCTGGAATATGGCCATGATGTGTCTTCCTACATGGAGTGTGTAGCTTTTCATTTCTTAAACAACCATCAGTTCGAGTTAGAAGAACTGTAGGCAAACATATTACATGCTAGAAACATAATAACCACTGCAATAATGATCCAATCACAGACTCTTAAGCATTTGCCTATTTAAAACAAACAGTGACCTTTTTTTTTGTCAGGGCAGTGTATAATACCACTACTTCACTACTTCTAATTTTTGCACAACATTTCTGTTATTAATTTTTGGTATTTTCTGGAAATTGTTTAAAGAGTACCAATTATGCTTTGTCACAATATTAATGTGTGTAATGTTGCTGTTTGAGAATGAAAAAGGTTTGCAAAGTTACAAAGTCACTCCGAAGGGAGTTATTCTCTATATCAGTGCACACTGTTTCTGAACTCCCTGAAACGCCTCGATTCTGGTCTTGAGTTTTCTTCCAGGAACGAACATGTCACTATATTCCTCATTTAAATAATTCCAGCCAAAGGCACATGCAAAATAAAGGGGTGGTTGAGTTGAGTTAGTAATGTTGAAACTGGTGGTTATTATGGAGTGACATTTCCAAAACACGCTCAAAGCGGTCGACAAATCACAACACACTGATCCAGCCGACCAATCGGAGCACATTGCGCTTTTCGTAAGGATGGGCTTCACAGAGACAGAACTAAACAGAGCGTTACTGACAGACTGGGAAGAGAGGTGCTGCAACAATGTCAAATATCTGAAAATAATGTGTTTTTTCAATGTTCAAGCATAAAAACCTATTCTAGTGAACATCAAAACCAAAATCAAGGCTCTGAAATAGGGCATAATATGGCCTCTTTAACAAAAAAATCCTTTATGGAACTTTTCTGATAAGAAAATCCAAATACATAAAAATCCAAATTATTCTGATAAGAATCCAAATTATTGATGATAAAGATATGACTACATAAAACTTCGAATGAGCATGCAGATGGTCCATAGTCAGTGGTAGCTCGGCTCACATAATTCCCTCCGATCTTTAGCATCTGTCATTATGCATAGAGTGTGTTAAAGCCGGTGCTGAGCATCTACACTGCAGGTTTCCCTCAGGAGAAGCAGCTGATGCCTTGGGCGACAGAGTCACTTTAGCCACCTCAAACCCTTAGAGAGATAGTTCACTCATAAATGAACATTTTTACTCGCTCTCATGTGCTTCCCAACCCAACAGACTCTATATAAAGACTCTCAATAGTCTTTCTTGTGTGGAACATCACAGATGATATTTGAGAAATGTGTTTTTGTACATTCAATTCAAAGTCAAAAAGCGTATTGTGTGTTCCGCAGAAGAAAGAATGTCACACAGTTTTGGACTGACATAAGGGTGAGCAAATTATTATAGAATGTTCATTTTTGGGCGAACTATCCCTTACTGAGACATTCTATTAATAAATTCCACAGATAAATGTGTTACAATGCATTATTTACTCTCATGTCGTTTCAAACCGGTTTCACTTAAGGTGCATTCCATTCGACCGTAAATGCTCTGCGAAGTGGGTTTCACAGGGTTTTCCGTCATCTTAAGTAAGATTGCAACGCCATAGAGAATTAGGGAACATCGAAACATCACGTCACAGGAAGTGGAGAGGGAAATTTACACACCAGTAATTGCACATCATTCCAGCACTTGAAGTTTGACTAAAATAAACGCAGTAAAAATGATTTGAGGCTTCAGCATTTTTATTGAGTTTAATTAGTCCCAGGTGTGGTTTGTACACGGTTGTTTGCGGGTATAAAGTGTGCCAGATGTGACAGTTACAATCCAACTATTATGATTACAGTTATATAAGGGGGGAAAAAAACACATTTAATATATCGTAATTATGTTTATTTTCATTGCAAGAGACATTTATCACTCCGTTTAGCATTTACAAATATGACAATTTATTAAGTATACTAATAATAACTTAATATTTATATAAATACACATGTATGTGTTACATATTAAATGAAAGTATGGTAATTTATATGCAAAAGTATATTATGTTACCATGCCTCAAACTTCTCTAATATGTGCACTCAATTGGTGTTTGATGGGTGTTTCAAATGAACACATTTTGTAAAGTGAACTGGAACCCTGTCACTCAGAACGCAGCTTTATATTCCTTTGTGCAAAACAAAAAGAGGCATTTTGAAGAATATTTATGCTGCTCTCAAATACAAGTGAATGGGAACCAGCATCTTTCAAAACACAATAAAAGCACCATAGGCCCTGTTTACACCTGGTATTAAGAAACGTTTTCGTCAACCCGATCACAAGTAGACGGTGTAAATAGGGTCTAAAACGTTTTGAGCTTGTCCACTTTCGATCACTTCCAGAGGTAGTCGAAAATGTATTCAACTGGATTGCTTTCATTGTCTAAACGGTCGAATGTGTGAACAGCCACAAAAAGGCCGTCTACTCTTTGACTACTGACCTAACGCGTAAACATTAGTGGGAATCATGCTAGCCAGACGGGATTTAAACTTTGGCAGCTGAAGACCCAAGTTTGGTTTGAAGATGAAAAACATACCAAGCACAATGTTCTCTCGAGTCTCACCATTCCTGATTTCTTACACACACTCACAGCGTTCGGCGGAGTCTTGTGGCTGTCAGAGCAGAAACGAAAGCTGCTGCTCTCTGTGTGTTTCCATCATCTCCTTTCGTGTTCATATGTAAATTGAGTGAGCTTTTTTCATCCATTTGATCAAAAGATCTGAAAAAGCCCTACATTTACCCACCCAAAGACCCTCCCCTCGAAGAAATCAGGACAGAAGTGGTTGAAAGTGGACAAAAGAGATAGATTAAAACACCAGGTGTAAACAAGAAAGTGTCTCATTCGTCTACTTGTGATCCGATTGACCAAAACACATCTTAATGAACCATAAAAGTGATCTTGTGCCCTATTTCACATCTTGAGAAGTCAAACAATAGTATTGTGTGAGGTTAAGACCATGAAATATACATTGACCATGAAATATACATATCATGTATATTTCATGGTTACAACAAGCCAAATTTGAATATGAACAATATTCAAATCGCATTAATGAGGTAAATTTGAGTCTGTTCCTTACCACAAAAAATAAATAAAAAACTTCCCAGTATATAAGGACCATTTTATATTTGGAACTTGACAAACCCAGTAATGAGCAACATGAACATTCTGCTAAAAACTCCTTTGTGTTCCATGGAAGGAAGATCACTCATGTTTGAAACAGCATAAGGGTCAGGGTATTATCAACAGAATTGTATTTTTGGATAAACTATCCTTTTAAGAAACAATGAAGATTTGTGCTATGCATGAAGATATGTTTTGATGATATTTATGCCTAATGGTATTCCGCCATTCTAAGCTTTTTCATCCTACCTATGGTGTTCCAGTTGAGTAATGAAGTACAATAAAACAGGAGTGCATATAGCATAATGTAAATCTATTATAGTTATAAATCATATGGGGGGACGGTAGAAAAATGGAAAAAAAATTCTGAGGATTAACATTTTGAGGAAAGAGGTTAAATATACAGTTTTTTCCCGAGCGAAGTGTGGATGCCAGGGTACAGAATATGGAACACCTGGGCTTGGAACTTTCCTCTTGGCTTCAGTGCCAAATGTGAGCATAATTACTATGGTCACAGATGGTAGCAGATGCCTCTTTGGGCTCTGTTTACTCTTCTTTGACATCAATAGATCTCAAACCGAGACGCAAACACACAGCTTCGGCGAGCTCACATGCAACCGAGTGGATTTTTCCCTCTCTGCTAAAAGAATCAGGCCTGAAGATAGAAGTGCAGTGCATTGGGACATTGATATATAATGGATTTTAGAGACATGAACATTTAATATTTAATGTTTTTTTTACCAAAAATGACAATTTTATCATTTACATGATTTCATATGGTAAAATTTTAAAGCATGTAGCTATTCCTTTCTAATCGATTACAATGCAATAGGATCTGAAGCTTTCAAGTTTGAGGAAGGATGCAAAGCACCATAAAGGCAAGGTGTGACCATTCAATTATTCAAAATGTATCCTTTTGTGTTCCGCAGACAAATGAGGTGAGTAAAAAAAAAGACAGAATATTAATATTTAAGTGAACTAAATAATTTTGAGAAGCAGAGAGCAAAAAAAGCCTCTGTTAGGTTGTGATGTTTAATCATCGTTAACAGAGCTGAAATTTGCAAGTGCAAATTAATTTAATCAAGGGCGTCTCTAAATCTGCAGCATAAATGTACTAATTAAGGGCGCATTGGTTATGAATTCTTTATGTGACATGGAAAATCATCAAGTAAAGAAGTCTCAGACACAAGAAAAAGCTGTCTTTGTATTCAATAAAACTATTCTAAAGTCACGGGATCAAATAGGATCTGCCTTCAGTTTAACTCTCGTAGCCCCCATTTAAAAAACACCAAACCAGGGCTCGACAATAAGGATAAAAAAATAAAACATGATTTGTTTCAGTTGGGTCAATGAAAAATGTTGGCAGAGCATGTAAAAAGCAAAACCATGAACGACTAGGCCAGCAGAAAAAAAAAAAATCCTTATTGTTGATCCTTGCCATAGCATTATTTACAGCAGAGCACTGCAAATCTGTGAAACAACCTTATGTAAGATAAAGTGAGGCATGCCAGCTCTTCAGATGGATACCCAGATCGATAGATCATATTGAGATTGTGACAGAATGACACAACGTCATTTGTCGGGTCTCTCCCACTGAGCTGACACTGAAGCAGAGGCTGCTGGGAGTTCTCCATTAAGCCTGTCACAACCCAAATCCAACACTCATCACGTTCAGAAGACATCCGTCTCCACTGCACAGAACCCATTTAAAAACAGAAGTCATGCAAAATTAACATCAAGCAAAACATGATTCACTTTTTTTCCAGGCATTGAAATAAATGCCATTTTCCAAGAATATGGTAGGAACTGAAAGTTTTTCTTTCCCCACACAAATAGTCAGTGAAAGGAGGTGCTTAGAAAACATTGGTCTTCCACCTCAGGATGTCAAACTGAATATGATATGAACAGTTTATTGATTTCTATTTATTTGATATGAGGTTTGTAATTTCTGTACCTCTGTTGCAAGCCAAAGTTTGAGAAGTTTAAAATCATGATTTGTGCGACTTTTACAGTTAAATATTAAATAAACATCCAAATTAAATGGACAAAACATAAATAAATAAAAAATATATGCACACATGGTTGCTAATTTAAATTAAAGTGTCCCTATTATGCTTTTTCATGTAGTATGTTATATACAGTAGCTGTTTGTGAGGAATATAGCTGTTTGTGTGCAAAGTTTCAAATATCAAAGTGCATGATAAATAGAGATATTGTCTTATTGTCGATTCTGAAAAGAGTCGATACTACAGGGTTAGTTCACCCAAAAATGAAAATTCTGTCAGTAATTACTCACCCTCATGTTGTTCCAACCGCATAAGACCTTCGTTCATCTTCGGAACACAAATTAAGATATTTTTGATGAAATCTGAGAGCTGATCACTTCTCCATAGGCTGCTAGGTGGCCCAAACTTGCTGGCCAGGAAAAGTTATTAAAGAGATCGTTAATATAGTCCAAGTGACTACAGTGGCTCAATCTTAAGTATATCAAGCGACGAGAATACTTTTTGTGCGCAAAAACAAACAAAAATAACGACTTTATTCCACTATTCATTTCCTTCTCTCTGGGCCTCGTAGTGTTTTTGCGCTGCGCGTCTGTGTTATACGTCATCACGCATCACACACATGACCAGCGTCGGCCAATAGTGAGCCTACGTGGTGACGTGTAACACAGACGCGCTGCGCAAAAACACTACGAGGTTTAAAGTCGGAATAAAGTCGTTATTTTTGTTTGTTTTTGCGCACAAAAAGTATTCTCATCGCTTGATATACTTAAGATTGAGCCACTGTAGTCACTTGGACTATATTAACGATCTCTTTAATAACTTTTCCTGGCCAGCAAGTTTGGGCCACCTAGCAGTCTATGGAGGAGTGATCCAGCACTCAGATTTCATCAAAAATATCTTAATTTGTGTTCCGAAGATGAACGAAGGTCTTACGCGGTTGGAACAACATGAGGGTGAGTAATTACTGACAGAATTGTCATTTTTGGGTGAACTAACCCTTTAAGAGTCTAATTCCAGTCTTACATCCTGCTCGAAACCTACGTAGGTTTGTAACAAATTTGCATAATGCCAAACTATGGTCTTCACTGCAGGCTGCCCGTGAATAATGTACTTTGACCCTCAAACACTGTAGTTGTAGTCGAGGACTGGAAGAGTTTG
The DNA here is from genome assembly GCF_965113295.1 of Leuciscus leuciscus. Taxonomy (NCBI): domain Eukaryota; kingdom Metazoa; phylum Chordata; class Actinopteri; order Cypriniformes; family Leuciscidae; genus Leuciscus; species Leuciscus leuciscus. The sequence goes on from NC_138732.1 coordinate 26,576,571, forward strand.
GTTCATGTTGTCGACGTGTTGAGAAGTTTTCTGTATCGAGAGAGCAAATCCACTTTGCATGCTTTACCGAAGGATAAGGACTCGTGCTGGAACTGATACGGTAAAATCGACTCCATCGTTAATATTCGTATCACTGTGCATGAAGCGCTAAGGTAAAACCAGAGCTGAACTTCAGATATGGTAATGAGCATTTCATTTCTCACATGCGCTGTAAGTGGTTGCCCAATCACAACAGACTGGACCATCTGACCAATGAGAGCAGAGTAGACAAATCACAACAGACTGGGCCATCTGACCAATCAGAGCAGAGTAGACCAATCACAACTGATTGGACCATCTGACCAATCAGAGCAGAGTAGACCAATCACAACAGACTGGGCCATCTGACCAATCAAAGCAGAGTAGGCTCTCGGAAAACACAATTAGGAGACTGAATCCTTTATCGAATCGTTTCAGACACTGTGAGAAAAGAGCTGGTGCTGCAATGTATATTATGACAAAATTAAGTGTTTTTTAACCTTGGATGCATGTAAACCTATTGTAGGAGTCCAAAACAAAATTAGGAACCTTTAAAATTGCATAATAAGTCACTCTATAGTAGCTAGCTACTTTGGGAACAAATGTTTTTTAAGTAGTTATTGATAAACTTTATTTTAAATGCAAGAGAAATATGTATTTGACATTTTTTTCTTGCAATTCCTTGCATAATAGTGTGCAATTGTCAAGCCTGATGAATGCTCTCAACACTACAATCTCTTAAGAAATTGAGAAAATAGAATGAGATTTTGTACTTGTCCTCCCATCATGATGTAAACATGATCCAAAGCGTGTAATTTTTTGGGTGCCACAATTTTAAGGAAAGTTACATGGTTTGTAATGCAGGAAATTGGGTTGAGTACAAAATGTTTGTTTAAATCTGGCTGCTTTTCATTCTAGGCTCATTTTAAGTCATATGATTTAACATATCTAAACGTTCTCACGACAAAAAACATGGGATTTGTGCCTCTAATGCTTTGAATAAGTCATGTGGCACCAAAGTGTTTCTGTTCGTCCCTATTGGAGGAAAGTACCAAATGAGCGCGTAAAGAGATTGTGATGGAAAATGCTGATAACAAGGCACTTAACAGCACCACTGCCATAGTTTCACTGTCTCTCAAATAAGAGAAACACCAACGCAGTCGCTGTGGACTTGGGAGACATCATTAATTGGTCATGACAACGAAACCATCCGAATGACTGGTTAAGCACAAGCCTCTAAATATTGGAGGTTGTAAGAGAGATGGACTTAAGATCCAGTGGCCATACCCGGGGTGCTGATAGCATGACTGGCCCGATTAGCCTTTATTCCCAACGGAGCGTTTTCTACAGCTACTTAAACACGTTTGATTTAACAGCCTAACACCCCATCACAGGATGATATATTAACAGATTACACAAGCGAAATCTGTCACATTAACTTCACTTAATCTAAACTCATAACTGCAAGTGCCGTGATGAGGATGTTGATGACATGTTTGGAGATAAACGTTTGATGTCGAAGACGTGATTAAGTGGCAAAGTTTATTGCAATGTCAGACAGACTCCAAACGCCAGGTGTTTCAAATTAATCTACAACTGAGCGCCTCTTTGCAGAATTAGTTTGGAAATCAGAGTTTAATGTTGTTATTTGATTAAACTTTGTTCTGAAAACATTTTATGTTAGACTTTTTCCATATAAGGGATAATGAACAGTCAGCTGATCATCGCAAATAACTAGACCTGGGATCAGGACCCCGACGCAGAGCATTATCCCGCTTAAATGTTGATCCGATGAATAAATTAAATACATATATTAATAGATAAATGGAAATTATTGTAACATTTGAGAAGAACATTAAAAAAGAAAGAGACTACAAGACACATGAAACTTTCAGAGCTATGCATGACATGTAGGCAATGGTCAATTGGTCAGTTTTTACCAGGGGGTTTATACCAGGACCCCCAGATGGAGAAAAAAACTACAACATTTATATTTAAAAAAAGATTTGGACAAATGTATATTGTGTTGTGCTGCACAAATAAAAATGATTTTGAGTTCAGATAATATTTTAACCATTACTTGACAATGACAACAAACATGCCTGTTGTTTAATTTTTCTTTATAGTATCACACGTACTAGTCTAAATTAAAATAGCTATATATTTTAGGAAGCGGATCCTTTGCAAGAGGATCATAATATTTGTGAATTCTTAGAATCAAAAAACTAAATCTTAGGGGAAAAAAGCTCAAACGTGCTGCGTAACACGAGAATGAACATTATTGGTTCTTACTGAAGCTCAAACGTGCTGCGTAACACCGTAACACTAGAATTAACCTCATTGGTTCTTGTAACATGAGAATGAACCTCACTGGTTCTTGCTGAGCTCAAACGTGATGCGTAACACGAATATGAACCTCATTGGTTCTTGCTGAGCTCAAACGTGATGCGTAACACAAGAATGAACCTCACTGGTTCTTGCTGAAGCTCAAACGTGATGCGTAACACAAGAATGAACCTCACTGGTTCTTGCTGAAGCTCAAACATGATGCGTAACACGAATATGAACCTCATTGGTTCTTGTAACACGAGAATGAACCTCACTGGTTCTTGCTGAGCTCAAACGTGATGCGTAACACGAGAATAAACCTCATTGGCTCTTGCTGAAGCTCAAACATGATGCGTAACACGAATATGAACCTCATTGTTTCTTGCTGAAGCTCAAACGTGATGCGTAACATGAGAATGAACCTCATTGGTCCTTGCAAAAGCTCAAAGATGATGTGTAAAAAGAGAATGAACCTCATTGGTTCTTGCTGAAGCTCAAACATGATGCGTAACACAAGAATGAACCTTATTGGTTCTCACACGTCATGCAAGCATACTTGCATATGGATTTATTTTACAATCGCTTTATGAACGTTTCGAAGCGAACGTCTTGGGCCCTATCTTGCACCCAGCGCAATTGACTTTGTACACCGACGCATGTATCATTCCTATTTTTCACCCGCGCAAAGCGCGCTTTTCCCTCCACAGAAGCACGTCGCTAAACTAGGGAATGAACTTTGCGCTCCCTGGGCGGTTCAGCGCAAAAAAGGAGGCGTGTTCTGGCGCAAACGTTCCTTCATGCTATTTTGATGGTTTAGAAAACAATTGCACCACTAACCAGGAAAAAATAGTTTAAAGTCAGTGGCGCGTTGCGCATGTTATTCATATGCTATTTTAAGGGCGCATGCTTGGCCATAATCAATGTAGCGTGTGCACAACGCGCACTTTGATTCTCTCATCTACACAGAAGCAGCAGTTTTCATTTTTGCAAATCACACATTATTAAGATAGATAGATAGATAGATAGATAGATAGATAGATAGATAGATAGATAGATAGATAGATAGATAGATAGATAGATAGATAGATAGATAGATAGATAGACAATTTATTATAAAAGCATACATCTAGCTTACACATTTACCCAAATTATCATACGCCTGTTTAACCGAAGTTAATTTGGGTGGGTTTCTCCATTTCAATGTAACTTCTCTCTTTTACGGCCGTGACGAGAGCGTTGCTCTCCTTGGCTGTGAACCGCTCCTGGCGCGCGCCTGGCAAATCCGCCATTACAATAGCAATACGCTATGGAAAAAGCGCGTCTGCTCTTAAAGGGAATGTGAGATGACGCTTTGATTGGTTTATTTCACGTTACGCCCAAACCACACCTATGAATAATGAAGCTACTTCAGACCAACCCATTTTAGATTTGCGCCTGGCGCAAGAGTCATTTATCCCGCCGGGAAAATAGCAACAGCGCCGAGACCCGCCCACAAAGTTACTTGCGCTTTGCGCTTGACACTTGCGTTTCAGATCGTTAAAATAGGGCCCCTTGTGTGAATAGACTTTCAATGGAGGAAAGCTCTCAGATTTCATTAAAAATATCTTCACTTGTGTTTTGAAAATGAAGACAAAAGTCTTATGGGTTTGGAACGACATAAGGGTGTGTAAATGATGACAGAATTGTAATATTTGGGTGAACTATCCCTTTAAGGCTTTAGGTAAGTTTAGGTTTTAGTTCTGCATAAATGAAATGCTGCATCAAAGACACTTCACGGTTGTCAAGAGACAGTGTGCTGTGCATAAGAATCAAAAGTACGTCTTTGCAGTACGCCTTTGCAGTGTATAAGCAGTTAAATAAATGCGAGCAAAATTAGACCAATCACAATTCAGTATGCAACTAACGCATCGCAGCATTTGCATTCTTCAAATATTTCAACTTTAAATGTCTTAAAAAGAATAGTTTACAAAAAAATACACCTTAGAAAGACTGAAATAACCCAAAAAACAAAGTCTAAAAGGAGTCAAGTGTACGTTAACGGGTTGTGATTAATTAAATGCAGAAATTAGTGGAAGAGAAAAAAAAGCAGTGCAAGAACTATAATAAGCTTCTCAGTAGAGTGAGATGTGCTGCAGATCTCATCAGTGTATGAAATTATAATACAAGTTGCTGCTGTCTGGAAGAGAACGTCATGTGACTACAGCGTTGCTACTCTATTTCTGACTGTGGCTAAATCTACATCGCACGACGTTAAGTATGAAAGAATTCCTAAAAACAATCTGCAGCCTTGCCTTAAAACCTAATCTATCGAAACAGAGAAGAGCCCACATTAACCCAGCATTTTTGGAGAAGGGTGGTGTTGTCATAGCAACAAAAAGTAAAAATAACACTGTTTATCAGCTCGGAATTCAATAAAACGGGACTAAACAGACACTAACTGACTAGTCAAAAATGACCTACAATTACGCACACTAGTAGTAATTAAGTCGACCAATCTAATTGAGTCTAAATTTGTCTTTTCATCCATTTGTTATTTCACAGGCTATCATTGCACGGCCCTGCCTCTTATTCATGTAAGCAATTAATGCTTGTCAGGATAATGATACATATAAGGGCAATGTTTCCGCCCCGGTAATTATTTAGCCCATGAGCTAGCACAAGTCTGCTTGAATCTTTTCCTTTGAAGTGACTATTATGTTTTCAGAGAAAACCGTTCAACATATCCACCGTCCCAGCCACAAATAAAGGTCATTTCCACAGTAATTTATGCAAGCACCAAACAAACCAGAGACAGAGGACCCTGTATCAGCGATCGGCCAGATCGATTGGAATACCATACTATCCCGTTTGTATTTTGCCTCCTCAAAACTCAAATGAGTCATCAGAAGCCGCCTCAGCCAGAGAGCACGGCCCGTGTTTGCCTCTTCTTTCGGCCTCTCTCCAAAAATAGCTCGCATTTTAATGTCAAGCAGCGGAAACGCAACTTGCGTAGACTGGCCTAAAGATTTGCATTGCCAAACAACACGGGTGACCTTTGGTCGAGGCTTCTCCGGCCACGTTTAACACACAGCGAACACTCTTGTTTACATCCGTGTGAAATGGCAGGCAGGAGGAGATGAAGAGAGGGGGGTTGCTTCGTTTTAAAACAAAACGCTTCAAGCAGTTATGCCTAACAAAGACACCTGGGGCATCCGTGCCGCTCCTAATTGAGAGATCATACATCTGTCTAAGACGCAGGCATCACGCTGGACTAATGAGACAGTAAACTGGTACGAGGCGAGCATAAGAGCGAATGAGGCGTGATGCATGGGGTGCTGGCTTTGAATGGAAATATCAGATACTAATGGCTCCAAATCTCAGAGATCAACCCCGTCAACCCTTAGGATAGTCGAGGATCCTGTCGGCTGCGAGCTTGGTGAAAATCCAATTTCGCTGGAGCTGCAGAAAACAAAGATTTTCATCTTTTCTTTCCAACTCTTAGGGATTCCAGAGCTCACCCGTGACAGGCAACAAACTTGACAGATCTATAAAGGTAATTTGTAGGCACATCACTACACAGTATGAAGCATCTACGTCCTTAAAACTGCAGTATGGCTGTGACACCTCGGAGGGTTCACTGCACCTTTTGAACCGTGAATGTCAATGGCTTTCTCAGTCATTCGAGATCAGTAAATGAAAACATCGATCGTCAAGCTAACGAGGTCGAAATAAAATGTACAAGGTCTGTTTTATTTTGCAATTCATTTTAAATGAGGTTTGCTGTTTTAAAACTTAAAATTCATACAAAAATAAATTAATAAAATGGTTACACTTTATTTTAAGGTGTCCTTGTTACAGTGTAATTATACATTTAAGTACTTACTGTATTTACTGTAGGGTTAGGGTAGGATTAGAGTTTGGTTTAGGATTAGTTGCATGTAAATATGCCTAATTTATAGTTATTACTATAGTAAATACATGTAACGTGTAACAAGGACACATTAAAATAGTGTTACTAATAAAATATATTTAAAGACTATACCAGAATGGGTTTGCACGTAATAGCAGTTCTTGAACAACTTATGCTCTCATAAATTTAAGATAATTATTTGTTTCACCATTCTGTATTAAAATAACTGGTTGAAGGTCAAGATATGAATACCAACTCAACAGATTATATATTTTAATAGTTGGACACAGTAAAAAAAAAAGTCAAGATGTGGGAAAGGGCAGAATCCCATTTTAAGGTGGAGATATAGACATATGACATATTTAAAACTAGTTCAATTTAGTAGGTTGATTTTATGTTAAATTATAACCAAAAGTACAAGTATATAAGTGTAACCAAATGCATTCTAATAGCAAAAACATGGAAGTTGTGCCTATGCTACCATAAATAAAGAAATAATGGGAAATGGTTTACCTTATTCATGAAATGTGCTGTATAAGGACTTTTAAAAACCATTTGCACTCACAAATAGCAAATTCTAGTTGAATATATATTTTAAAGCTGCTGATAAATACAACAATTTATATTCAATTACAGAAATTTCCATTATATTTTAGGATTTTATTTATTTAAATTACTTTTCCAAACTATTTCAAAATTCCCTGATTAGGTTTTCTGTGTACATGGGATATCCTGACCTTGATGGACACTAGCTGTCATATTCAAATCATTTTTATGAAGACAACCAGGATAAACAGGCAAGTATACGCATAATTCTCACAAAAATGCTTCTATGTAACTTCAATGAATGAAACAGCATTGCTTTCATCATAGATTTGACTATTTTTTGTGTACACGCCGTCTACAGAGCTATAAATATATAGTGAACTCAATTTGCAAGCGAAGCATGCTTTTGTTTCTCCAAACCGATTGGTGAAGAAAATGTAGACCTCCTGGCACAGGCCATTTCACCTTCATCGAGTTAAAAGGAGCGACTGGGAAATGAATTGAAAACAAACTCTATCACCCCCACTGAAATGATAAAGCTGCAATGAGTACGAGCCATAAATCTTTAATTTCACAGCCATACATATTCCCCTGCAATTACAGCTGCGCTAACCACTGCCTCCGAAAGAGGGTGCGGTTGCGCGAGATAAACTTTTCAGCTGTCCTCATCAACAGTATGTTGCTTAACATCACAATTTAATGTCTGACCATTTTAAAAGGAAGACACCCCAACAAAAACATCGACAGGGGCTGTTCATAGATGTACATCTCGCAAAACCCCTCTCTACTGAGAAAGAAACGCGTGATTCCGTGAGCATACATGGCACGTGCCGTCTTTCTCCTTGAGAGGGCAACGCTCACCTTGAACTAGATTAGCTAAAAAACACAAGTCATGGAGTGTGAAGGTGCTTCCACGAACGTGTCGGTTTTCTCGGTGGCATATCAAAAACTGCCAGGCTCAAAAACACAGTGTGAGACATGCGGAGCGCGTGCGGGTGCGCGTGCGAGTGCGCCAGTGCGCGTGTGTTTTGAATTCAAATGTAGCAGCGAAATGCAGAGCAGATACCGCAGCATGCCAATGAACTTCTGCAGTTTCACATCTAATCATCATGTGTGAGACACATCAGCTGGTGCGCCTCAAGTTAGTGTGCATTGATATTCTCTGGGAATGCATTTTAACATAATGCTTTGGACACATAACACATCAGGACACATAACACCAATGGGAAATTGTTACATGCAACATACCATGTTTACTTCGGATACCATGTCTATGCTGGCTATGTCTATATTCATCCCTACCGCCACCGGAGCGCCTGATGGAGAGAAGGGAAAATTGTTAAAAACGGAACTGATTGATTGAATTGCATGCATGCATACCCTCATTTCATCCAGGGACAGATTGTCCCTAATTACACTAAATCATTTTATTGTGACATTACATATATGAAACACCAACACCCCATATTCACGTGGCAATGCGCATGAAATTGTTGATTTGTAACAACCACTGGAGGTGAACGCACAAATGCAACTGCATGACTGACAAATGAACAGTTAGACGTGTCCATCTATCAATAACAGCTTGAGCATCTTCTCTGATGGACTCGCGTGTATGCGCGTGCATCAAAGGATATTTTTGTAAAGCTTGACATTTCATTTGTCGTCATGACGCAACAAAAGTTGCACTGCAAATTGAATTGATCCCCAAGTTCGCGTCCCTCTCTGGGAAAAGATAAAATGGCAAAACAGCAGTAAATAAGCATGCGTTCATTTTTTCTCATGCATTGACGTGCACGCCTGATCAGAGACTGAGATGAATGAACAAGGTTTGCATGAGTAATTGGGCATGTTAGTGCGCGTGACAAACCAAATGCAACAATTATACGAATTTTACACATGCATTACCTCCGAAATCTGGCCTCAGCCGAATGTCGTATCCTTTCATGAGTCTGTCCACGGTGTCTTTGACCACTGGCATATTGCTCGGGTCTCTGCTACTGCAATAATATCACGAGATGTTCGTAAATTCCTCTTACATCCCCAAACCACAACATTTTCTTTTCGAAAAAGGCACAAAATGCAACCATACCTCTGCGCGCATGCCACAGCCACGATCAGCGGACATAATAAGAAGATATGTGGGGTTTTTCCGATACTCTCCATTGCAACAGTTTTGATGGGGTTTTGGATGTGATGATGAAGACGGCGCACATCCAACTTACTGAAGCCAGTGCAGCGAAGGCAATGAGCTGCGCATGCGCACACGCCAGCTCCAGATCAAAGAGCAGCTCCTGATGATGCTGGATGAGCTGTTTCCATTGCGGGGGAAAAATTAAAGGGACGACTGAATAAACCAAGTCAAGAAAAGAAGACATCAGGTGATCTTCATGCAGCATTTTTAGTCGTGTGTGTGAATCTGGAACTTGACAGGTTAGTGCAGCGTCCTGAAGGTTACATGAAGGGGTTTTTCAGTCATACCGAACTTCAGGTATCATCAAAGTCATTAACGTGTGCTTTAAACGTCTCGAAATAAAGAGCCGCTAAGAGTTACTTCGCTGTGTATTTATTCTGAGAGAAACAGATAATAACATATTAAACATATTACAGCTAAAGACCAAATTAAATTGATTCACGAGTAAAGGTTTCTCCGCTGTGTATTTCCAATTGAAATAGGACAGTAGGCTAGTCTTTAGTTTACTGTGAATAGCCGCTTGCTATTGATAGTCAGAAACAGGTGGTATGAGGGGAGGGACATTCTCATTCTAGAGAGCATTTGATTGGACAAAAAGCTGGAAACGCCCCTGAGTGCAGGAAGAATCATCAATATTTGTAGTCCGTTTTTAAATTTGCCTGGTTTCACAATAAAGGCTTAAAGCTGCAGTCCGTAGTTTTTTCTCTTTGTCGCCATCTCTGTTCGAAATCTGCCATTACAGTGTGAATACTGTCATTCGGAATCACAGATTCTACTTGTCATCTGAACAAGTAACATCCACTTTTGTTCTGACCAGCTAAGGGGAAAAAAGCATTGCAGTACATCACAATTAAATCTATCGATCGCTTATCTCACGTCAAACCGTGCAAATTATACTTTGTTCTCAAATAGTTAATGTTAACAACATCAGCATTGCGTGACTACATTTAATGTGTATTAGGGCTACCTGTAGTTCAGTACTCAGTTACTGTATGAATTAAGCAAACAAGTGCGCTACTGTACTGTTACATAATTGAACCATTGAAATGTCTTACCTGTCCAGCAGAAAAAAAGCTGTCTTTGCTTTCATTTTGAACCCCTTCAAAACAAGGAGTTCAAGCCACCTTTCAAAAGCCCTTCCGATATTATCCTTGTTTTCGCATGGGCCCGGTTGCAGTCTCTTTTTTTCTGTAGCCACTCTGAAGTCTGAAGTCTTTTGCATTTTACAATGGGTGACTCTCCAGTTGTCTCTGGTGATTGTCGTTTGAACCTTTCTGGATCCGCCATCAAATTGATAAGTTTAATTATATCAAGTGCTGTGAGAAAAGGCTATAAATCTCCACCTCCAACATCCTCACACGCAATATAGCCTACTAGCCGAGACTCCTTCTTTATGTGCACAGATGTGACGTAATGACGCAAAGACAGGCTCAAATTTCCCACGGAAATCCACCAGTACCACTGGAGTTAAAAACATTATTACAAGCTTACCGTTTTGAATCGAGCAGATACTTTTGAACACTGGCTTGTTATGTACTTGCTTTATTTATTTTGGATAATTTTTAACGCAAAAAAGTTATGGACTGCAGCTTTAAGCTAGTCCCAGACTACAATGCATGTTTGAGCTGTTTTAACTGAAAGCAACTGGCACTGTATCTTAAAATATGTCAGTGTCATTTCTCAAGATACACACCAGTAATATTTGTTTCTAAGGTACGTTTATAAAAGCTACTTAAATATCTTAATTGAACAAAGGCATAATCCTGGCTTAATCTAAACCCTGTCTGTGAAACCAGGCCTAGATCTGTTAAAGGGTTATTTTGTGAAGGTTCAGGAGTTTACTACGTTCACGTATATATAGATGACGTCAAAGCTACACTGAAAAAGTTTGGTTGAATTATTTTATTTTTTCTGTGAAATTGCTGGTAAATTTTTACAATTAGCCTATTTACAAAGAAATGGCGAGTAACACATTTAATTAAACATGAAATTTCTAAGTAGAAAGAGTGAAATAATACTTTCAAAATCTTTATTTAAACTTTGGGAAAAAAAACATTTTACAGTGTTATAGACATGAACTAAAAACCACACAAAAATTAGGTCTTTAAAGATTAAATCTGTGCCATTAGAGTTCCATTAAATGGAACTGCGAAAATAATCATCTTTAAACATGACTTTTTTAATGTTTATTAGATTGCATGAGTTGACCATCAGACAAATAAACATATATAAAGAAAAAAAATCCTAATTACGAATTACGTTAATACAAATACACATTATGCAAGTACATAATGCAAGTATAATTCAGTAAATGAATGTACTTAATTCCTGAGATTTACATTAGCACTTGCATGTTTATTCTTCAGTGCCACATTGTCTCTTCCAAATGGGGTTTAAAAGCCATTTATGATGTTAAGCATAATTATATTATGAGTTGTCTGAATTCATGAAGACATCAGCAGCAGGCATCATCATGCATTACTGGGCATATGCATGTTCTCCCAACAGAGAGAGCCGAGAACTAGATGCACAGAGAAACATCAGAGAACATCAAATAAACCGCGAGCCGAGAATGCATATTAAACATCCACCCCCCACACTGAGATTTACTTTATCCCTCTATTACAGCGCCACCGCGTCAAGAGAATCACCATTCGCTTCTGAAAACGTATACGTGTGAATGGTGTTGGTAAAAGTTCAGTTCTATGGATACACTTTTTCTCCTTTATTTTCAAGGCGAAATCTTTGAAGCTGTCAGTATAAACCCACTGCTTTTGATCTAGTGTAGTGTGAGCCGCGTCTCTGTAGAGGGCAGGCCACTGAAAGCATTGGTTCAATGTTGCATCACCACTTAGAGCTGGAGATTATGTCATCAACTCCATAGTGTGTTACACACACACACACACACATGCAGAAGAGCAGAACTAGAGAAGAACTAGAGCAGAACCAGAGGAGGGTTTCCAGTGTAGTATAACGACGTGGCCCTCGGCTGTGAATATAAAGGCAAGTGGAGTGGAAAGTATATATAGGTGATAAAATGCAAAAGGAACAGGATCAAATGCTTGTCAAATAGTGTCAGACAGGCGCGTGCTCCATCAGGGATGAAGTTGCTAGATGACGAAAGTGAGAGACGGAGAAAGAGCGGTCCAAAGGAAAGCACACCCTATAGCCAAGGACACAATCTTTCTGCTGAATATGTCTTGTGCTTCTCTGGAGAAACTCACTGGTTCTCCCTGTGGAGATAAAACACAACAAAAGACAAATACAAGATCAGCAGAGATGAGAACGTGGCATACAAGTGTTCACAGCCTCACACGCGCTTTCATCGCCTGTATCCTGACGTCAATGATTAATGTTTGATGAAAAAAAATTTTTCCGTGTGAAATCGGGGTGGTAATGCGCAGAGCGATGGCTCGATGCCATTTTAAGACGTACATTATTGCATCTTATATTTCAAGCAGTACATTGCAAAGGCCTCAAATGACAGCCTTTAGCTCCCCTCAGGAAACAAATAATGAAACTTTAGCTTTTGAGTTTGATAAGTGACTATTTTGAGAGGATGTGTTGATTTTCTTGATTCGGTAAATCTCATGCCTTCGGCATTGAGGGAAATTTGGGATTAAATGTGACGTTTGCTTCATGGTCCCTTTGAACATATCAGATGATTCAAGCATTTGGTGGAGAAAAAAAATCTAGCAGAGGATCTTTTTTTTAAAGAGTTGGCCCTAAGTGATGAATCTTGGATAGGGCTCTAACCTCAACAACCGCAGGAACAGGGTCACCCAGAAGGAACATCATCTCTCCTGTTTTCACCTGCTCAAGTCCTGCGGCTGTTTTAGGTTCAGAAATTATTCATGTATTTACAGCCTCGGTAAAAGATCCAGTGGAAAACCGTGTGCCATCATAGTATCCTGAAAAACACATCTACAGCATTCTGTGTAGCTGGGATGAGAAGATAAGCTACAGAGAAGATATAAATATGAAAACCACAGGAAAAAGAAATGCCAAAGAATCTGCGATACAACTCCTTGTCCCTATATATCTTGCAATTATGGCCTATAATCAAAATGCGATTGCATTTTTTTTTTTTTTTATGATCGTGAGACTTTATGGAGTGCTTTATTATATTATAAATTTTGTCTCATGGGTTTGTCCTACAATTTTCAGAGAAAAAAAAAAAGACATGTTAGACAAGTTAATCTTTTTCTTAGTCAGTCAGTTATAGTCAAAATGTTCCATTTGCTATTAATTTAAGCTGCGTTCACGTCATGCTGTAATTACCGCAATTACTAGATGACAACCCTGATATTCTATTCGGAGCTGATCATGTAGTTAAACTTGGAATTACAAAAAAAATATGTCATTTGTGTTATCAGTTGACAAAACTATAATACAAGTAGCTTTCATAATGCATAAACCTTTTTAATATAGTTAAAGAGATAGTTCACCCAAAAATGAAAATTCTGTCATTAATTACTCACCCTCATGTCGTTCCAAACTCGAAAAACTTTCGTCCATCTTCTGAAAATAAATTAATATATTTTTGATGAAATCTGAGAGATTTCTGTCCACCATTGACAGCTACGCAACCACCACTTTCAAGCCCCAGAAAGGTAAAGACATCATTTTAATTTTTTTTAAAACATAATTTAATACTTTATTTACTAAATATTAATCTCCGACGCTTGTTTACGAGAGCACTACGATTAATGTTTTGTAAAGAAAGTGGTAAATTATGGGCTTTTTGTTTTCGCTTCATAAAATTGAGGTTAAGCCACTGGAGTCACAAGGATTACTTTAATGATGTCTTTACTACCTTGAAAAGCTTGAAAGTGGTAGTTGCGTAGCTGTCAATGAAAGGACCGAAATCTCTCAGATTTCCTCAGAAAGATCTTCATTTGTGTTCCGAAGATGAACGAAAGTCTTACGGGTTTGGAACGACATGAGTAATTAATGACAGAATTTTCCATTTTGGGCGAACTAACTCTTTAATACACAAGATTATTTTGCTTATTAAAGTCTGGATAAAGCGGAAATTGCAATAGTTTTTTCTTCCCTATTGTGATGTATATCCAAGTGAAATGACTTATCAAACGAGAAAAAAATGGGACTTGACTTGATTTTGTCCATCAGGAATTGATTGGATCGTTGACATTTGCTAATTGTTGCGATCTCATGTGATTGACAGGCTGCTGGAATATAAGGATTATTGTCCTAATACGAAGAAGAGGGGAACTTACTGTTTTTGATTAAAGATTACGAGGGCATATGAATTAAATAGAGAATTTCTGAGAAACGCTGTTGAAAGTGGATCGCAACGCACTTGTAGCCAATCAGCAGTAGGGGGCGTATACACTCATGATGGGGGAGGAGAGAGAGTGAGAAAGATGGAGATTTGAAGAAATACTGTAGAAAGAGAGATGGCTGAGAGACATTACAAAAGAGAAAAGCTCAGAGTAATTATGTCCCATTATTAGGACATTAACAATAGTAAATTATATGGATTAGTAAACAGAAATATTACAAGACCACTACCGCCATTGCCATTTTGAGTGTTTGCGTTGCAGCGAAGTCTGAGCTCTCAGAAAATTCAGTTTACAAGTTGTAATATTTTAAAAGTTCTACGAGGACGTGAACACTTTTTTCAGAAATATCGTAATCACTGTAATTCTGACATTGTGTTAATGCACCTTTAATCTCATTGCTGTCTAAAAGAACCAATTGATTAGTGATTTCCTCCTTTATTACTGAGAGAAAGAACACATAAATTAACAGTAAACACTAAGAACTATAGTGGTGTGAGCACAGACCTGGGCTTTTCCAAGGTGTCCTTGCTGAGGTAGAAGTACCAGTAGATGAGGTTGAAGATCCCAAAGGCCAGAGGAAAGAGGATGCGGGCATACTCGTCTATAGTACTGGTGCCTGCCAGCGTTAGGTTGGGTGGGACAGCTGAGCCCTGAAGGAAGATGGGAATGCGAGTGATGGGCGCTTCAGACACATAGTCTGCCTTTCTTCTACGACTGTAGCCATCAGTCTGAGGCTACGACGAAAGAAAAAAAATAGGTCAAGAAACTGTGAATGACACAAAACAAGCTTTTATGCACTTTTATGGACTTCAAAATAGAAACAGCCATTCACTGCCATTATAAAGCTTGTAAGAGCCAGGACTTTTTTTTTTTTAAATAACTGAATTTGTCTGAAAGAAGAAAGTCATATACACCAAGGATGACTTGAGGGTGAGAATATCATGGGCTAATTTTCCTTTTTGAGTGAACTATCCCTTTAATTACAGCCTCTTTGATCCAGTATTTTACTGTAAATTTAAGCTAAATCCATAAAACCTATAATGTAGCTACAATATTTTCTATAGTAAAATTCTGGCAACACATCTGCTGCTTTTTTACCATAAATTTCACAGAATTTAGTTTTTTACAGTGTGGTGAAATTGACCATTGCTCGAAACCCAGTCATTTTAATAGGAATCCACACAATCATGACATTCTCGTTAGGGCGAAAGATCTCCGAACACAGATTTCATAACAGGTTCAAGTTTTCCAGGCGAATTCGCCACATCGGCCAAAAGAGAGCTGCTTGGTTTGACTTCTGCTAATGTGCCAAATCACCTAAATAGCCAAATATCTGCTTAATAATTGCCTAGCCAAAATATCGGTCAACTGCTAATATATTTTATTGTCCTTAATGAAAATAAGATGTTAAACTACCTACACCCTTCATGCTGGCACTTAATGTGGTCATATTTCTTTCCTCTTCCAGTCTAAGCCAGAGAGAGAACTGGAGCAAACGGATCCACAGCACAGGTGAGAGATTATAGGAGTCATGGCTCGCAGTTTTAATACGGGGGGCTATTTTTAAAACACCAACCATGAGCTCCCCGTGTGACAGCAGTCCCGGGAGACGCTACACGCCTGTTGAATTACCATTTCTAACTCAGCACAACAGATAAGAACTTCAATTCACACGTGGCTGCGAGAGCTGCACAGAGCAGGTAAATGACTCCTCACGGAGGACTGAACACCTGAACAAAGTCGCTTCTTAACACAGGAGTGGACACATAAAAGGTTAGGCCATGTGCTATGATTAGTTATGCGTGCTAAATATGTCTTTAGAGGCATTTAACCATCCCTTTAGGAGGCGCATGTATGCAGCTGCAGCGACACTCGTTTAGCATCACAATAACAGTGACACAGTTCACTGGTTTGTGAAGAGCAGCGCTCGTGTTGTGCATATCACCCAACCAGGAGCCCCGTCAGCTGTGGTTTTCGTCCAGAGTACAGTGGTAATTACGCTCTGCCTAAGTGAGGCTCAGAGGAGATAGTTACCGTCTCCTCATCATCATCGCTGCCCTGGGCTGTGGACTCCAGAACGGAGGCCATGGAGAGCTTGCGTTTTTCCCTGTTGACCTCGAGCGTGGCAAAGTAGTTGACCGCGGCAAACTCAACGAGGGCCGAAGCCACGAAGGCAAAGCAGACGGCGATGAACCAGTCCATGGCGGTGGCGTAGGAGACTTTAGGTAGTGAAGAGCGGGCACTGATGCTTAAAGTAGTCATGGTGAGCACAGTGGTGATTCCTGAAGGTCAGAAGGGACTATGTGAACAAGTACAGATATACATGCAAATATGAGAAAAAAAAGCAAGAAACAGTGAGAACATGAAACAAAAGCAGAGAGGATAGGTATACATAACTTTGCCCTCTGCTTCATGGCATTGATATTTATACGTAGATTACACATTCAACCGCTACAGACATCTAGGAACAGTCAGCGTGTCGTCACTCACAGTATGAATCAATGATGCCACAACATTGCGTAGCTTCTGGTTGTGAAACCGCCGAGATTTTAATTCCTGAAGAAATGTGATAACCTTTCACATCTGAGAATGTGTTGGTTTGTGTTTTTCTATGTACTAACTCAATATTACAGGTTTTAACTGTGGTAATTTTTAATGTTTTTACTTTTACTATGGTAACTTTTTAAAGTCGTGTTAGCTGACGCATTCGTCTTGTTGTATTATGTTAGTTTAGCAAAATCATCTGCTGAAGTCTATTGCAGATGTAGATAGCCTATCATATATGCATCTAACTATGGTTGCAAACGCACAGTCAACTTGCTCTCGAATGTTCACGGACTGGCTTTGACCATTCCAATATGGCGGACGGTTTACGTATAGCAGCCCATAGAAACAGCCACTAATAAGGTTATGAGGTAATGTTGTGTTAGCTAACGCCTTCGTCTTGTCTTCCTTCTGCTTAAGTCTATTGCAGATATAGATATTCATACATCCGTATGGCTGCAGACGCACAGACAACTTGCTCTCAAGTGTTGTTGTTGTTTTTTTACCATTCCAATATGGCGGACGGTTTACGTACGTATAGCAGCCCATAGAAACAGCCGCTAATGAGGCATCTATGAGAGAGAGAGTTGCTCCCCGCAACTATCCGATTTATGGAATTTTCTTTACAGCATTATGGGTAATGTCGTTTTTCACCACAAATAAACATATATTTAAAAAAAAATACTGTCCATCAGGCATAAATCAAGTCACATTCCCATGAGGGACGTGAAAACTCAGGCTATGTTCGTAGTGAATACTAGTGTACTTCTTAGTAAAGTGTCAGTGTTGTTATTGTTAACTAAAACTATTAAAATCATAGTATAAAAAACGTTTTTGTTAACTGAAATAAAGCTTAAAGGTATAGCGGAGGATTTTCTTTTTCCGGGTGGATCATCAAGACTATTGGTCCTCCTAAGTGTCAATCATTCTGGTGATATGTTTACGTAAGGCCGTCGTCCGTGCTCGTGCACACAATTCACACGATGGCGTGCGCTCAAAACACAGGTTGGGCTTCCCACTGATGCCTCAGTCGCGAAGTTTCTACTTGAC
Organism: Leuciscus leuciscus; assembly: GCF_965113295.1. Lineage (NCBI taxonomy): Eukaryota > Metazoa > Chordata > Actinopteri > Cypriniformes > Leuciscidae > Leuciscus > Leuciscus leuciscus. The sequence goes on from NC_138732.1 coordinate 26,594,446, forward strand.
AGGTAAAGTTTGGCATGCTATTTGGAGAAATCCATTTAAAATCACTAGTAAAAGTTAATGTAAGCTATGATTAGCTCGTGCATGCTTTCTCGTGCACACGTTTAATAGGCGTTCCCTCTCGGGAGCAGGTAGAGTGTTGCACATGTGCATTTTTTCAAAAAGTGGAGAGGGCAGTTCTTTTCTAAAATTCGGGAAAATCCTCCGCTATACCTTTAAATAAAATATAAATATTAGATTAAAAAAAACTTTACACTTAAAACACTTAAATGAAAATTAGAAATGTTGCTGTGGCAACTAAACAACAAAAAACAAAAAATTAAATAAATATAAATTAAAGGTAAACAGAAATATTTGGAAGTAATGAAAATTACAAACGCACATAACATTCTTACAGTAAAATTATAATGAACATATATTCTACAATAAATGTTTAAAGGGTAGTATACTATATTATTGTCATATATCTGTCATATGAGCTGATCATATTACATTTTTAATTCAGGGTCATCATTCTGGAAATAAAAACTATTTTGCTATTTTAATTCCCTTTTTGTAAAAATGCAACATTTGGCAGAATACAATCAAATAATGAGTCAAGACATAAAAAACTGAGGCTGATATTACTTCCAGTTCATTCATCATTCTAAAAATAAAAGGTCAAGTCAAGCACATTATACTGTTTTGCAGTGTACTCTATAATACAGCACATTTAGTCATTCATCATTCTGTTATTGCATGTATACAGAAAAACTGCATACTTAGCAAAGTGTGCATACTTTGTATTGCAGCAACAGTAATAGTAGCATGTTATTCCATAGAATAAATATGGATAGCATGTGGTGACTGGTGTTCTTTACTGGGATGGAGGGCTAATGGCTAATGGAAAACACTGCAATTGATATGATACAAAATATTTTTGTTGTTAAATGTTCTATTTTACATCAGGTAGGGTCACAATGTTAAAACTGCACTGTGCATTTCATATTGAAACACAAAAATATGACATGCACCACAAAGTTTGGGATAGTAAGTTTTAGGAAATTTTAAGAATAAATTTTTTTCTGCAAGGATGCATTAAATTGAGCAAAAGTGACAGTAAAACATTTAAAATGTAACAAAACATGTATATTTCAGATAAATGCTGTTATTTTGAACTTTCAATTCGTCAAAAGATCCTGAAAAATTTTTATCACAATTTCCTCACAAAAATATTAACTAGCACAATTGTTTTCAACATAATAAATGTATCTTGAGCATCAAATCATTTACATTTACATTTATGCATTTGGCAGACGCTTTCATCATCATATCATCATATCATCATCATCATATTAGAATGATTTCTGAAGTATCATGTGACACTGAAGACTGGAGTTATTATGATGATGAAAATTCTGCTTTACCATCACAGGAATAAATTACATTTTAAAATAGATTAAAATAGATTTTTATTGTAATGCCATTTCATTATTTCATAATTTTATCAAATAAATGCAGCCTTGCTGAGCATAAGAGACTTTGTGTTAAGTGTAGATGTTCATTGTCTTTTTAATACTCAAATAAATATGAACATTTAAAAAAAGACACACTCGTACCAGCCACTGTTCGAGCCGGAACAGACTCCTTGTTGATCCAGAATGCGACTTGTGACAGGACAACCACCATGATCAAAGGGATGTACGTTTGGATAAGATGGTAGCCAAGCTTTCTCTGAAGATAGAAATGGACAACCTGGACCGAATACAGACCTAGATGGTGCCAAGAGATTAGAGGAGGACATTAAAGAAGACAAATTATGCAGCCTGTACACATCCATATGATGCTGTGATCAGGGCCATTTGGCTAAACTGGTTTCCAAAACATTTAGAGAGAATTTTGGCTTTTGACTCTTAATTTCTGTCCTTAATTACAAGAAAAGACAAAGTCAGAAGATGAGAGGTAAGCTTTAGGGGCACAATCCTTTCTTTTAGGTGCCTGATCCATTTCCACAGATATGATGGTATGACAGGTGGTCCCTGCCTTTTGCCTGCCCAGAAATTTCTCATTACTGAGCCCCTGGTCATCCTCGGGACACGCAGTTATTTTTAAAGACAGACATCATGAATTAGGCCTGATCAGTTAAGCATCTTAGATTGCCTCTCAGAGGGAAAGCTGCCCGGGGATCAGCCTGAATTGTAGCTCTTAACACACACAATTAGATAAGTCATTCTCCATAGCAATAGTACAAGACATTTGACATGCTACTTCTGTAATATTCTGAGAAAACCAAGCAATAACTAAAAACATACCTGTACTGAATTTATGTGTTTCACTGAACAAGGTCTGGCCCAAAAGATCATACTGAAGTAGGCTTGATGATTCTGGAGGAAAATCTACAGATGCCAGAAGACCCTTCCTCCATGTGTAGACAATTTCCCGATTAGTGTAAGCATCTGAAGGTATAAGATTGAAAAATGGTGGGTGGATGGCTGTGGATGGATTGATAGATGGATGGATGGATGGATGGATGGATGGATGGATGGCTGTGAATAGATTGATGGATGTGGATGGATGGATGGCTGTGGATGGATGGATGGCTGTGGATAGATTGATGGATGTGGATAGATGGATGGCTGTGGATAGATGGATGGCTGTGGATAGATTGATGGATGTGGATAGATGGATGGCTGTGGATAGATGGATGGCTGTGGATGGCTGTGGATAGATGGATGGATGTGGATGGATGGCTGCGGATGGATGGATGGATGTGGATGGATGGATGGATGGATGGATGGATGGATGGATGGCTGTGGATGGATGGATGGATGGATGGCTGTGGATAGATGGATGGCTGTGGATGGCTGTGGATAGATGGATGGATGTGGATGGATGGATGGATGGATGGATGTGGATGGATGGATGGATGGATGGATGGATGGATGGATGGATGGCTGTGGATGGATGGATGGATGGATGGCTGTGGATAGATGGATGGATGGATGGATGGATGGATGGATGGATGGATGGATGGATGGATGGATGGCTGTGGATGGATGGATGGATGGATGGCTGTGGATAGATGGATGGCTGTGGATGGCTGTGGATAGATGGATGGATGTGGATGGCTGTGGATAGATGGATGGATGTGGATGGATGGCTGCGGATAAATGGATGGATGGATGTGGATGGATGGATGGATGGATGAATGGCTGTGGATGGCTGCGAATAGATGGTTGGATGGCTGTGGATAGATGGATGGATGGATGTGGATGGCTGTGGATGGATGGATGGATGGATTGATTGACTGATTGGTGGGTGGATGGATGGATGGATGGATGGATGGATGGATGGATGGATGGATTGTTTGATTGATTGATTGATTGATTGATTGATTGATTGATTGATGGATGGATGGATGGCTGTGGATATGGATGGATGGATGGATGGATGGATGGATGGATGGATGGATGGATGGATGGATGGATGGATTGATTGATTGATTGATTGATTGATTGGTGGGTCGGTGGGTGGATGGATGGATGGATGAATGGATGGATTGATTGATTGGTGGGTCAGTGGGTGGATGGATGGATGGATGGATGGATGGATGGATGGATGGATGGATGGATTGTTTGATTGATTGATTGATTGATTGATTGATTGATTGATTGATTGATTGATTGATTGATTGATTGATGGATGGATGGATGCTCTGGATGGATGGATGGATGGATGGATGCTCTGGATGGATGAATGGATGGATGGATGGATAGACAGACAGACAGATAGATCTTACAGCTTCCAAACAGGAGAGGACACGTGTGCCCATCCATAGGAAAGTCCATCAACACCATTGGACATTCTGCACTTACAGTTAGCCTAAAATATAGAGAAAACAGGTATTTATTAGGTGACCCAAATGATATAAGATCTTAAATGCGCAGCAAAGGAACATCTTTAACGTTTGTATTGTTCATAGGGAAACTAGCCAATTTTTCAAGGGTTTCTTATCAAGTGTTATTCAGTACTCAGCTCATCTGGTTGTTTTACCTCATGGTGTAAAAGACTGTTCCATTTTGCATGATCCGGAACAGCTTGTTAGGAGTCGTCGTGTTGTGTGCGTGTGATCTCCTAGCATTGCGAAAAAATGTGTCAGGTGTCCAGATCTTGTCCACCATGCGGTTGTTCAAAGGCAAGATTTCAATGGGCCCCTGAAAGGCTAACCTCTCATCAACCCACATTTGGCGGAAAAACATATCCATGGTGTACTCCTGAGAGAGAGAACAATTTATTTATGTGAATCATGTTCTGATTTCATTATAACCAATATGAATTCATAATTTGAGTTCTCTAAGCATACTGTGGAAGATGCTTGACATACTGATATTAGTATGAACAGACATTTGCACCATGAGAGACTAAGTTCAGCTTATTATCTACTTCAGCCACAGGACTGGAAGCACTATAACTACGTTTTTTGCCAGTGATGTGGAATTTGTACATAAATAAAACAATACAATAAAGTTTAGGCTGTATTTTCTTACCATATTAACATCAGATACTGGTCCAAAACTTGTCACAAATATGTCTGTTTTGACCTCAGTTACAGAGACTGTAAAGTTAATCATATGTTACACATACATGCAAAAAATGTGACTCAGACATAATATTATTACAAAGTTCATTGAAATACATAATGTAGTAAACGTCATAGGATAGAAAATCTTAATATTACATTATTTCAATGCCGTGAGGCCTATGCTTACCTCCAGATCCTGGCCTCAGCCGATTGTCATAACCCTCAAGAAGTCTATCTAGGATCCGCGTTATGTTTTCTGAATTTATCTTTTGCTTACTTATTACATTGGCAACACTAAACGGAAATAAAAAAACCATCTTGATTAGTCCTTTCAGTGAATTTAGACCTTAAATTAAATAAAGCATTAAAGTAAACATTCAAAGTAAGTATAATTTGCTTAATCCATTAACTTACCTTGAGAGACATAACAAGACCAAAAGAAAAGCCATTTTAGTGGCAAATAATAAAGAAATGAATTCACCTGTCAATATTTAAAAGTCATAATGTACTGTATAATGCACTACAGATGAACTGAAGCACTGTCTTGTATGTATGACTGGCAGGAAATGCAGGGCTGTGTGTGAAGTAAAAAGCTTTGAGGATAATCAAATTAAGGGATCACCCTTCCACTTGCTTTTTTAAGCAACAGGTTAAAGAGTAGTTCAAATAGCAAAAAAAAAAAAAAGATATCAACTAGCAAACTTCTTGCTAGATTTTGAGCTTCACTAAACATTGCAGTGCAGTTGCCCTGACTTTCCCAAACCATGGAATATACATTTATTGTCAGGCCGTAGATATGTATACATAGGATCCAAATTCGACCGCTCCAGACACGTCGACGCGCCCGCCATCTTGGAACAGTCAGCGTGTCATCACTCACAGTAAGAATCAATGATGCCACGTAGCGTCTGGTTTTGAAACTGCCGAGATTTAAATTACTGAAGAAATGGGATAACCTTTCACATGTGAGAATGTGTTTGTTTGTGTTTTTATATTTATCAACTCAACTCTATATTACAGGTTTTTATACTATGTTAATCTTTTAATGTAGTATTAGCTGACGCTTTCGTCTTGTTTTAATGTGTTAGTTTATCTAAATCATCTGCTGAAGTCTATTGCATATATAGATATTCATACATGCGTCTAACTACGGTTGCAGACGCACAGACAACTCGCACTCGTGTTCACGGACTTTGACCGTTCCAATATGGCGGACGGCTAAATATAATGGTGACGTTTTTGTGGGCGGAGCTTAAGTGGATGCAGAACGATTCCCCTGGCCGCTTCACTAACGCTAGTTTGCAAGTTTTGTTAGCTTGATTTTTAACAATGACTGGAGAAAATCTGATTTTATCTTAATGTGTTAGGTCACTCACTGTCCAGGACCGCGATTGTTTTTTTGCAAAAGTTAATTTTAACGGACGGAACCAGATTGTCCGTACCTGATAGAGAAGCCAAGCATAAGAGAAACTGAGGGCATATAAATCTTTAGATGTGCTGAATGGTCACGTACAAGACTTGTGTTGTGTGGTACGATCCGAAGCTCTAACAGTTACCTAGTCAGCGCCAAGGTCAGAAGACGACCATGTAAAGAGTGACATTACAGTGCAATTTTAATGATGTGAATATTTTCTAGAAATAAAATTTCCAGATACAGCAAATTCATTTTTTAACTATGTATTTGATTATTCTTTCTTACCAGGTTCTTCAAAAAGTCTAGTCACAAATCAAACACAACAATGTAGGCTATACAATCATAATAGTCAAGTCAAGTCAAGTCAAGTTTATTTGTATAGCGCTTTTCACAATACAGATTGTATCAAAGCAGCTTCACAGTATTAAATTTAAATAATACAACAAAGTTTGTTTCAAGAGGAATTTATTGATTGATAAAATTAAATTAAATATCCCCAAAATATCCCCAAAACTATTAAACTAATAGTCACAATAGTTTAGAAAACATTATGCGATACAATTTCAAATTGGACCCTGTACTCCGTCCATTCTTGCACCCAACAACACAACAAGATGATATTTAATTATAATAATAATATTTTAAGCTCCTTCTAATGTAGCCGAATCAGTGCTGGTTTGTATTGGCTGTCTCCAGTTTTCCTTTTTTATTTATTTTTTATTTTATTATTTTATTTGTATTATTATTAATGCTTAAAACAATACACAAGTAATAACAGATAACCAGTTTTCCTTATTTGTTTTGCCTCCAGCTAACGCCGTGACGTAATTGTGACGTCGACGCAAAAGGGGTCTATATATGGTGGCCAGAGCAAAATAAAGTGTAATTTCAACTCAATTACTTAGCCTATGTATTTAAACACATACACAAAAAATTTAAGATTATTTTTCGACAATGACCGACTGGCTGTACACATTTCCTACTTGTTGTTTACCTACTCTCCAACACTAGATGGCCCACATGATCCGTCATGCCACAGCATTCCGCTGCAGAAGAAGACACTGAGAACTATTGCCAGAATGTATGAGAAATATATCTGCACTGTAGCAATAGCTGTTATTGCAGCTGATGTGCGTTTGTAGGATCTCACTGATGAGAGGCCTGTGAAACGGAGCAGTATGTCAGTGCATTTTGAGGAGAGGAGTGGTGTGATCCCGTGTAAAACAGCATGGGGCTCATGGTATCAGACTATGGAAGAGGTTTTCATCGAAGTCAATGTTCCTCCTGGTACTTCAGCCAAAGAGATCAAGTGTAACATCGGGAGCAAACAGATAGAGCTTCGTGTGAAAGACCAACAGATCTTCAAGGTATGATGAGCATAGAGGAGACGAGGAGTAAATTAAATCTTTACAAAGTGTTTAGATTAAGATATTATTAATATAGAGACCAGATAGTAACTTTTCGTGGAGAGATGTTCGTGTCCTGTTGTTTTGTGCTACGTATAATGACACCTAACTATATTAAAAAGTAAACTTTGACAACTTAATACACAAATGACCATAACTGACAATCAAAATGGACATGTTACAGCCTTCTGAAACCTAAAGATTAATTGGTGAATGAAAATATATGCTTTTCATGTTCAACTTCAGATTTTATAGTATAATGTGCTCTCTGATGTCATTAAAATATACAATAATACTAGTTAAAAATGTAAGTAAATAAAAAACAACGTTTAAAACAGTAAAATATGTTTTATGTTGTATTTTTTTGTGCACACACACTAGTATACATTAGCAGTGCCTGTACAGAAATCTCAAATTCAACTAACTGTACATTATCCAGATTTGCACATTATCTCTCAGCTAAAGGTTTAATGGAATGATCCGTTACTATAATATTAATTTATTTTATTTTATTACACATTTTATGTAAGCATGGGCCAAAAAAAAAACTTTATTACATAAGTGTCTTGTTTCTATCAAATAAATATTTTATATGTGATTTTGGGGCAATACATATTATTACATACATATTGGGTAACACTTTAGTTTATTGTCCAATTCTCACCAGTAACTAGTTGCTTATTAGCATGCATATTACTATGACATTGGCTGTTTATTAGTACTTCTAAAGCATATATTAATGCCTTATTCTGCATGACAATACTCTACATCCCTTAATCTTACCCAAAGCTAAACTTAACAACTACCTTACTAACTATTAATAAGCTGTAATTAGGAGTTTGAGGCAAAAGTCGTAGTTCATAGTGAGAATTGGACCCTAATCTAAAGTGTGATCAAATATTGTAATAACAAGTTTCATAGAATTTCATAAGATGTTATTTTTTTATAGGAATATTGCAAATGTAAATCACACTTATTAATGTCAGATGATTTAAAGGGTTGGTTCACCCAAAAATATTATATCAGTAATTACTCACCCTCATGTTGTTCCAACCCCGTAAGACTTTCGTTCATCTTCGGAACACAAATTAAGATATTTTTGATGAAATCTGAGAGCTGATCACTCCTTCATAGTCTGCTAGGTGATCGATATCTGCCATCCCAGAAAAGTTAGTAAAGACATCGTTAAAATAGTCTAAGTGACTACAGTGGCTCAACCATACGTTTATCAAGCGACGAGAATACTTTTTGTGAAAAAAAAAAAAAAAAAAACTTTATTCAACTATTATTTTTCTCCTATGTGGACCTGAATTGAATGAATTCACGTAGTGTAACAGCGCAGCGCTTCTGGGTTGTACGACAGAACGTAGGCTCACTATTGACCAGCATCACACACATGACCAGTGTCGGCCAATAGTGAGCCTACGTTCTGTCGTACAACCCAGAAGCGCTGCGCTGTTACGCTACGTCAACAGCTTAGGAGAATGACATGGAAGAGAAGAGATGGTTGAATAAAGTTATTTTCTCATGCGCCTCTATTGTGTGCTGCAATGTGGCATAGGCATGTGAAACGTCCCACTGAGGTACACGTTGCTGGTGATGCTAATGGAAACTATCAGCTACTTCTACATTTTAAATTGTTTTCTGTCGTCTCGTAGGGGAAGCTGTTTGGATCTACTGTCGGCGACGAAGCAACATGGACGTTAGGTAAGACTAAAAGCCATTTACATATTCATGTTGGAGTAAATAGTGCATGTAGCTTGTTGTCTTTGTTGTGCCATGCAGAGGACAAAAAAATGATCCAAATAGTTCTCATGAAGATGAACCGAGAGGCTGGGAACTGCTGGCAGTCTCTTTTGGAGGGAGAGTACGCGGCGGACCCGTGGGTGCAGGATCAGATGCAGAGGAAGCTGACACTGGAGAGGTTCCAGAGAGAGGTGCGGAAATATTCCACTACACCCTGCTGGGCTCACACTTCATTCAGATGTACCTGAAGGTCTTATGAACAACCTCCTGAATTAAAAAAATAGAAATGTATATATTTGCCAAATTATGTCAAACTACATTTCAAAAGTACGATTTTTTAAGACGTTTTTGAAAGAAGTCTCTGTACACGACACCGTTTTTAAGTAAAAATTTAACTTTTTATGTATTTCGGCCATTCATTTACATGACAGAGGCATTTTGGGGACCTGAAAGTGAGTTTCAAAGTGCAAGTTTTTGAAAATGATACTGTTATCTTCTCCGTGTAACTACAAAAACACAAATTTGTGAAAACAGTGACGTCATGCGCATTACATGTTCAGTCTATAGGCACGTAGTTTTTCTTCAACTACTGGCTTGGCAGCAGAATACTGTTTGTAGTTGTTTTTGTGGATGCGTGTGAACAGGGATCATTTTGATGTCTGTACGCAGAAAAAAAATCATTTTTAGTACATTGTCATGTAACCGTGTCCTTATGCTCAACAAAAACGGTTATATTGTGAGATATTTGTACAATTTAAAATAACTTTTCTATTGAAATATATTTGAAAAATGTAATTAAATGTTATCCAAGCTGTATTTTCAGTATCATTGATCATGATTTAATGCTCAAGAAACATTTATCAATTTTGAAAACAGCTGTGCTGAATATTTTAGTGGAAACAGTGATGCACTTTTTCGCAGGATTATTTGATCAATAGAAAGTCCTAAAGAAACTTCTCTTGTAACTTTCTAAATGTCTTTATAACTGAACAGTAGTGTAATCATTATTTATACCTTCTGTTTCAAACAGAACCCTGGATTTGACTTCAGCGGGGCGGAGATCTCCGGGAACTTTCAGGGCGGTGGACCAGATTTCTCCAGCTTGCAAAAATAAAAGGACTACTTTCATTAATGTACTTGGTGTAGTCTTACCAAATTGCACCAGTTTATTTCCATTGAGAACCTATTTTCCACATTTCTTCCTTTGGTTTAAAATATAACCACAATGCTATCTGGCTACTGATATAAAGCCATAATCTAAAAATCACAAGCAGCCTTTGACTCGAGTCTTTATGGTGGTTTTAATTTACCAATGCCAAGGTTTTTTGTAAATGCAGCACAGTGGTTTTAGAAGGCTATTGGCTCAACCATCCTTTAAATGTCAATAAAGTTTTTCAAGCACTTATTAACTGGCTTTTCTCAAACACCACAAACAAGCATGTGTCGCATTTCAATACAGTTTTATTGAAAGGTTCAACTACATCACTTTGCAAAACGCTGCCAAAACAAAGGAGTCACTTGCATTAAATTCAATCCATTTCAACAGTTTTATTTGAACCACTCATCTTTGTTTGGAGTTGAATTTATACCAGGTATAAAACAAATGGTCATGTTACATAAGATAGTAATAACCAAATGTAAAATAAGCTTCAGCCTGGTTAGTTAGTAATTAGCTATTTTCTTAGAGGCGTTAAATCAAGTTAAAACCTGTATTTCCGTAGCCATCCAGATTTCATCATGCCACATTAGAAAGCCAAAATAAAAGAAAACAAAAACAAAAAACCATCTCATTTTCATCACCTTGGGTAGGAGTGTGCATTACAACAGCTGACAACCTAGGGTGGGAGTTAAGGGTTTTGGGCCTGATCTCTTGGTTCTGATGTTGTCTTGAATCTCAAAACCCTTCTCCCTCCTCTTCCACACAGTGGACTGAGGACCTAGGCGGTTCTATACTTCATTGCTTTAAACAACCAGCGCTTTTTGCGCCGATTCAAATGAACATGTGCAAGTCTTACCAGTGAAACCCATCTGATAAACTTGCTCAAACCCACCCTTGACTAGTAATCAAGATTGAGCCAGTGTGGATGTTAAATAAATACAATCACGGCAGGTGTCATAGAGGACATAAAGACTGAGGAAGGAATTAAAGTTAGCAGAAATGAAGCACTTTAAAGAAATTAGTGTTGGGTGTCCATAGCATAGATTAAAGTATTAAACCAATCACACGGTTTTCCATAGGACTGAATTAAGTTGTTCAGTCATGGGCACTCAACACTAACAGTCTTAATAAGCAGATTCAGGAATCGTGGGTAGATGTGCAATCTTGTAGTAACTATGCTTCAGTTGTCTGGCGGTTCTACCCGAAATCATCCATCGCAGTCTCTGGCCATTTGGTTTCAGGCACTTGGTGGTGGCGTATTCAGCCAGGCATTTAGCAACAAGCTCCCTCATGCAAACCAGGTCTCCAGCTTTAACCTGAAAAGCAAAAGCAAAATCCAATCAACAATCGTTGCACAGAATCAATCCCCACCCAACATTCATAATTTGATTGTGATGCATTTTTGCTATTCGCAGTTCAGAAGAGAGAGACAGATCTCACGCACAACACGACAGCCCCTGCTTAACGAGTGACGATGGAGGACAGAACTAAACATCCAGGCGCAAGAGACGCTGTTCCCAAGGCAGCACGCTCCGAAACGGACCACGAGACAAGCGAATTATAGTTTGGGCTTCGTGTGAGTGTCTAAACGATCAAATATACACAATATGTCTAAAACCATCGGCTTGGAAATTCATTTACAGTCACAGTTCATGTAAATGGACGCAAATAGTTGGGAGAAAAATATGGTGCATCAGTAGATGCTTCACGATAGAAAAACTAGCTTTTTGTTTATTTTCCCGGTCCTCTTCCGTACACCACTTTCAAACATGGTGAAACGAAAGGGAGACGATGGTATTGGTGCTACTTGGGGGAATTATGCAATGGAGGAAAGGTTCATAAGCTATGGCAACAATACTCCAGCCTTTCTGTTGTTTCTTTGAGGTACTACCAGGACAAAGTGAAAAAAGATAAAGGCTGGCAAATGGTAATGGAGGTGCTTCTGCAACCCCGTGAGTACTGGAATTAGCATTAAGCCAACACACCACTTCGGTAGTTTGATGAGTCTTGTTTCCAGAAGTCAGTCTCTAGTTTGGCCTTCTCGATGGCATCACGCATGTCGTTATAGACCTCAAGCAATGATTGGTAGGGAAGCAGTGTGTAGTCTGACATGTTTCTGGTCCACGACACAAATTTAGTTCGTGTCAGATTTAATTGGGGACTTCAAAAGAAGAAATTTAATCATAAGCTTGGAGAATTTGATGTTTCCCCATTCAAAAAGATAGGAGCTGCGCTTGCATGCCCAAGAGACGTTTCAAAGATGGCTACCGAGTGAAATGACTCGTCTTAGAGGGACTTTGTCTGAACCCAGCATAACTGGTTGTGCAACACTTCGCTTATGTCTCCACCTGATTTCCCAACCAAGTAAACAAGAACTTTCCCTGCCAGCGTTTTTTTTTTTTAAGTTGCCTGCCAGTGCATTTTTCATAATTTTCACAAATATTTCATTGCCCCCAGAATATTTTGTTGTATGAATATCTAAACCTGCAAGAAATTAATGAATAAATAAAATATAAAAGAACAGACCCTCTTTTGCTTTAAAAAATAAAAATAATAATTCTAGCTTCTAAATTCTTTATCAACACTTGAATAGGAGTAGGTTTCATAAACAAGCAACATTGAGCAAAAAGCTTAGAGAAAAAAAGAAAAGAAAAAAAAACGTCAAAGACTACATCTGGGTCGCATTCAGAACGATGAGCAAAACACAGATGGAGTAGATCAAGTCCATCAACACCCCCAAAGAACACAGTCCTAAAGCACTTCCTGGGTCGACATTTCATTCGGTAATGTTAAGCAGTTTTGATTTATATGCAGTTTAATGTTGATGATCAGGTTATTTTACATACGCATCTGCGTTCATAATGCCATCGATAGTTTCGATAAGGAGATTCAGTAATCTTTCAAAAGAGGTGTAATAGCGCCCAACTGTTAACAGTGAAAACACAGAAAGCCGGAAAATTCCATCAATGGCGGGGAAAGAGTTAAGCAGCAGCCATTTGTGGAAATCAGTAAATCTGCTAAAGGAAACTCACAGACAAACGCTCCAGTAGACCATCTAGAGCCTCTTTCAGAGCCGGAACTGGCTCACACTCATACTGATCCTCGATCTCCAGGGCCAGAAGGGACAAAGCAAGCAGTGAAGGCTGTAGAAACAGATTTATAGTCAAACTCCAAACATACTTTGTTTAGATATCGAACTGTAGAATGGTCCAAACAGCTTACCTTTATTTTAGTGAACATAAAGGAGCAATGGCAAGCTTTCAACTGAGCCTCAAGCCTCTCAATGTTCAGAATACTCTTACTGAAAAGAAACATTGAAACATTATTTCAGTAGGCCAACTACATAATTTAAAACAGGTTATGCTTATTTTCAAGAAACATACACTCATTCAAACATGTGGGTACTGACTGTCAGAAAGACTTTAAGAAATTAATACCTTATTCAGCAAGGATGCATTAAATTTATCAAAAGTGACAGTAAAAGACATTCATAATGTTACAAACGATTTTAATTTCAAATAAGTGCTGTTCTTTTGAACCTTCTATTCAAAGAAACCGTAAAAAAAAAAAAAAACATTGTTTCCACAGAAATTAAGCAGCACAACGGTTTTCAACATTGATAATAAAGAAATGTTTGAGCATTAATGATCACAGGAATAAATTACACTTTGAAATGCATTAGAATAGAACAGACACTTTAAACTGTAATAATATTCCACAATATTACATAATTCTTACCAACTTTTGAACAGCATTATATACACAAAGTCGAGCCGCTCACCTTTCTGTGTCCATCTCTTGAATGTGAGAGTGAAAGAATCTGAGGAAGTGAAGGGCAGTTGGAGCCTTGACCTTCCAGTAGAGCTTTTCCAGAACAATCTTCTCCATCCTCATCATGTCATGGACCGTAAAGCGATTCTGACTGATCCTGATGAGGTCACTGGCCAAAGGAATAGTCCTCTCTTCTTCTGAGGTCTTCACAGCGATGTAGAAGCAGCAGAGACCCACACAGGACAGATGCTTGGGCTGAATCTGAAGAAAAGACAGGGGCCTACAGATAAAACCTCTTTGATTCATATTCAGAAAGTCGAATACTGAGATGACTAAGCCCATTGGTATAATAAACATTTAAATTTGTCCAAAAATACACACCTTCACCACAGCCAGGAATCGATCTAGAAGATTCACAGCAAGGGAGAACGTATCCCCACTAAAGCCAAAGAATCGTGTCAAGGACAGAAGCTCTCTCACTTGAAAGTCTCGAAGCTTGACAGTCATTCTCAGACCATTATCCTGAGCAGACTCGATAACTCGGAGTCCACTGAGTTTGGGCTGATATCTGGCTTCTTGGTCCAGAAGAGCTTTGAGCTGGACTGGAAAAGGCAAAGCCCCTGCTCCGGTAACCTTGTCAATCATCTGAAATTGTAATACAACAACATTTAGAATTAAATTATAAACGCTAAACTAAAGCACTTAAGATAACAGCAAAATAAATTCTACATTGTGGATAATTCAGCCATGTACAAATGTGGCATGTTGTTGAATGCTTCTATTAGACGGTTTTCCAGATAGACAATTTAACGTGGGATGCAAATACAAGCTGAAAACATCTGACCTCTGCACTACTAGTGCGATAAAGTAAATATGAATCGAAGTAGGCTAAATTATGATACACCTCCCAGTGCTCAAGTGTTCCCAAAATATTTGATTTCAGAATATTAAAGTCTTACACCTGTTTTTAAGGACATTAAATGATACCTTTGTAACAGTGGAAGTTAAAGGGCTAGTTCACCAGAAAAAAATTTATTCTGTAATTAATCACTTACCCTCAAGTTGTTCCAAACATGTAAAACTTTCATTCATTTTAGGAACACAAATTAAGATATTTTTTGATAAAATCTGAGAGCTTTGTCCCTCCATTGACAGCTAACGTTAGGCAACTACACTTTAAAAAAAAAAAAAGTTAATAAATAGATCGTAAAACTAATCCATGAATCGAACGGTTTAATCCAACATTTCTGAAGACTCGCTTTATGACGAACAGATTGAATTCAGGCTTTTTATTCACATAAACATTGATCAGCGAACATAAACAGAAGCTCAACCTAACATGCCTAATGCACAAACCTCATTGGCTCTTGCTGAAGCTCAAACATGCTGCGTAACACCAGAACTAACTTCATTGGTTCTCGCACGTTAACAAAGCGATCGAGTCTCTTCAGAAAATTGACAACACCTTATTAAAATGGGTTTTAAAATCTCATTATGAACTTTTTGAAGCGTCAAAGTGGCAACGTTAGTAGTTGCTTAACTGTCAATGGAGGGACAGAAATCTCTCAGACTTCATTAAAAATAACTTAATTTGAGTTCTTAAGATGAATATAAGTCTTACGGGTTTGGAATGACATGAGGGTGAGTAATTAAAGACATACATTTTTTTTTGGGGGGGGGGGGGGGGGGGGGGGGGAGAATATCGCTATAAGCTCAAACAAGTGTTGTGTACCTTGAGCACTTTGAGAACGAGGGTCTAAATACATGCCCGGGCATGTCCAGACTTACAAAACTATTAGCTGCTAATGCACTTCAATATTCACGCGTTGACAATGTACTCAACGCAAAAGTGCTTATGTTTTACAACGTCGTCTTTATTTTCTGCGTAACTCAATGGTGTAAATCAGAGCTCGAGACTGGCTCACTCGTGCGCGAGGGCCGCTGGTCATGTCAGGGCATGTCCACTAACCAAACAGTCTATGCTAACAGTTACTAACCAGCGAGTTCACGAGGTTTGTGCTCCGTTTAAGCCGTTCAACTACACCTGGTTTTGTTTCAATCGACTTAATGTTAAACTTTAACTTAATATATATTCATATTAACAATTTAGCTTCCATTTCCAAGCCATACATTTAACGTTTAGCGTATGAACATAGAGAAGCTTCTGTTGTTTTACGGTGGTGGAGAACATGTGTAGGCCTGATCAACCATCAGTTTAAAAGAAACATCTAGAGAGCTTGAAAAAAACATATCGCAATGTAATAAGTACACTGCGCCTTTATTTACAAAACCTGATATATTAATAATAAATTAATATATTCCTT
Organism: Leuciscus leuciscus; assembly: GCF_965113295.1. Taxonomy (NCBI): domain Eukaryota; kingdom Metazoa; phylum Chordata; class Actinopteri; order Cypriniformes; family Leuciscidae; genus Leuciscus; species Leuciscus leuciscus. The sequence continues at coordinate 26,610,824 of NC_138732.1, forward strand.
ACCTTTTGTAGATTTGATGATCTGATTAAAAACAAATATATAAATCTTTGATTTTTATGAAATAAAGTTACTTAAAAAGAAAAAAGAAAGTTCAAAGTACGTAAGTTTAAAGCAAGATAACTTCTGCGCCTTGCACACCCCAACCCTTGGCGTCAGGCAATGACGCGCAGGATTCTTCCATGTTATATACTCCGAGAAAGTCCATGTCCAAACATAGGATCACCTTATTGGGCAGTGCTGACACAGAGCTCCGGCTTTCTAAATGCCTATTGGTTCGGGTTTGTCTGTACGCTTTGACCACGCCCCCATCAGGCAGACCGAGGCGGGGTTTAGTCGATTCCCATTGCTGTGAAAGGGATAGTTCACCAAAAAATGAAAATATTGTCATCACACACTAACTCTTTTTCCAAACCTGTATGAGTTTCTTTCTTCTGTTGAGCACACAGAATATTGGTAATCAAACAGTTGACGGCACCCATTAACTACAATAGTATATATTTTTTTTATACTATGGTAGTCAATGGCTGCCTTCAACTGTCTGGTTACCAATATTCTTCAAAATATCTTCTTTTGTGTTCAACAGAAGAAAGAAAATCTTACAGGTTTGGAAAAACTTGAGGGTGAGTAAGTGATGACAAAATTTTAATTTTTGGGTGAAGTCACCTTGAAGTCAAGCTCATTGAGCTCATAATGATATAAGCTCTAAAAATACACAAAGTAAAAGCATTGGGTTAGGAAACAGAAACATACAAAAAAGTATTTAAAGTAGGCTATATTAAATCACCACCATAACTATGTGAAACTAAAATCCGCACTGTAACTGCCCCGAAAAAAAAACCCTCAAAGCATCAGTTAACCTCACATGAGCACAATATTTCTTATTCAATAAATACAAAATGAATAAATAAATAAAAATAAAAACACATTAAGAAAAAGAATACAAAATTGTATTAAATAATGATTACATTGAAACAAAATCAAAACAAAATTGTCTTTCTGTTTCTATTGTCTTTGAGAAGCTTTTCACGTTCTAGAATGTTCTAGATAGAAGGTTCCAGGCCAAGGTTACAACAACAACAGTTCGCCAAAACAACAAAACATCTGAACATACATAAGCACTGTGACTGTGACTCAAAATGGTCAAACAAACAATCAAATTCAAAATTACTAGATAATAGAAATACAAGTTACATAGTTTTCATTTACAAACACATGGTCCAAGTTCACAGACAACATATTCATATTCCAAGATAAGTAAAAATAAGAATACAATTATTTTCTTAAATAAGAAAAATATTAATGTGTGAAATATTTATAAGGTGTTAAGAAATCAGAATGAAGAAATAAGGCCTGTGTTGATATAAAATAAATTTGCTAGCTTGGGCTGCTTAATGTTTCATTACCAAAAGATGGCGCCAAACATAACTACAAAAACCTTCACACCAAAAGCCAAGGATGAAATCGACATTTTCCGTTCAAAGAGCATTTATTTGCATCGTGCAAGCATGCTAAGATCTTTTTAAAGCATTTCTTATGAACACGGATAATCCGACAGCCTCTTCCCCTAACCCTCCTCACAGCTATTTCTAGAATTAGACGACATGACAATCTGACAGCTCTGATGCAGCTGCCTTTCAGACAGCACTCGATTTATTCCAAGACGCTCCTCAAGAGAAGAGATCCCCCAGAGCCAAGGGTTATAGGCCTGCCTTTTTCACAAGCTTTCCATAGAGATCATTTTAACCCAGTGCCCAGTTACGAAACTGAGCTCAAGGATGAGGGAAGTAGGTCTAGCTTTACCCCAGTTAATGAGCTGTGCAGAAACACAGCATGGGAGGACATTTTGCTTTCAGTCCTTCACTTTGACTGGATGTTTGAATGTATGTATGTATGCATATACGTGCATGGACAAATTGCAATAAATGGCTCGATCTGGGATGTTAAACAGGCATAATTATAGCTAGGCTACTAATTAAGGATCCTACTGTATTCTGCACTTGACTCAGTGTACAATATCCTGCAGACCATGGCTGATCAATATGCTTATCGGATGCAGGGCTGATTTGAGAATGCTTAATTATTTCCTACTGATTGAATATTCAGATTTTTAAATAATCCTCTATTATAAAATGGGGCAGCACACCCCCTGTTGCCTTGTTTGGGTGCAAAGCAAGCATACTCAAAGTCACAGCTTGAACAGGAGACCAGACAAGAATCCTGCTGTTTGGTGCACATGGCTCATTATTGAGATTCATCTGCAAGCCTCTTTTAGCTGGAAAGCTTGGCAAAATGACATTAAGACTCCAGGCCATTGCTGAACTGAAAATGCTTGACTTGAACATGGCTGATCTGATAGCGACTGACAGTGCACAGATAGTGAGGGAAGTTAAGCAGGTGATCCTGGCCTTCCCAGCTGACAGGGAACGTCCTCAGAACTTTAGCTAACGTTCTTTAGTTCAAATTCCTTCCAGTATAACGTTAAAGGAACACGCCGACTTTTTGGGACTTTAGCTTATTTACCGTACCCCCCAGAGTTAGATAAGTCCATACATACCCTTCTCATCTCCGTGCGTGCCATAACTCTGTCTGACGCACCCACCGCTAGCCTAGCTTAGCACAAAGACTGGAGGTAAACGGCTCCAGCTAGCATACTGCTCCCAATAAGTGACAAAATAACGCCGACATTTTCCTATTTACATGTTGTGATTTGTATAGTCACAGCATGTACAAATAAAGAGGTCACATGACACACAGCCATCTTCTAACCGTATACATACTGGGAACTATATTCTCAGAAGGCGAAGCACTGCTACTTGGGCGGAGTTATACAGAGAACATTCAAAAACGTTCACATAATGTTTGCTAAATTAATGGATTGTGTTTTCGTTTTCTTGGAATTTTCGTTTTTACTTGGTGCCGTTTACACGACACCGTTTTCAACTAAAAGTTTAAAACTTGTTATGCATTTTGGCCGTTCATTTACACGACAACAGCGTTGAAAACGGGCCTGAAAACGCAAACTTTTTGAAAACGGTGCAATTATCGTCTCCGTGTATAACAAACAAAAAAACACGAATGTGAATTGATCACACAGCAGTCAGATCTTCTTCTTTTTTTTCAGTCAGAAAATTCGTTCAGTGTCTTTTTATATTATTATTATTTCCAGGTATGCCTATTACATCAAGCAGAAATCACTATATAGTGTACATTACGAAATATATATATATTTCATGTTTCTCGTATTGCAACGAGGAATTGCTCTCCTTTGTTTCAAAGTAACTGCCGCCATTTTTTAAAAGGTGCATTAAATTGTTACAAAAGTTTTCTATTTCAAATAAATGCTGTTTCTTTGAAATATCTATTCATAAAAGAATGCTGAAAAAATGCACAATTTTCACAAAATTATTAAGCAGCACAACTGTTTTCAATATTAATAGCCAAAGAGAAAATATCCCTTATCATCCTTGCCATTCAAATCAGGTTTGACACTCTAAACGTAAGGAAAGAGCCCTTCATAAATGCCCCAATTTCTTTGTGAGACACTTGGCTCCATGACATTTAGAATATGGCATCATACTGTGAAGGATTTCCAAACGTTTTCCGCTGTTGTTGTTACCATCCTGCAGCCGGAACTGAAGTCCAACAGCATTCCTTTTTTTCCACTCCCCGAGACGAGTCACGGAGGCCTGCTCTGATCCGCACAGCAGGCAGTGCCAGCCTTTCGCCAAGTGAAGGTCTGCTGTGTCAGCCTCAATCTGTCTCTGTATCCTCGGCCGTGCCAACACTCTGTCTGCCAGGTGCCATGATGCTACAGTATACTCAGACCCCTCTCTCCAGGCTTCAGAGGCAAACGGGTGCAAATAATAAGACTCACAAAGATTCGCATGTCAATAGAAAGAGAGAATGACTCATATTGGCTCATATACAGTACATATAAACAGAGACTAATACAGATGGGCTCAGACAGGGAGGGTTACTGTCTTTTTTGAAGCTGTGCACAGGAAACATTTTGTTTCATAGCCTACTGATCAAAAGTGTGAAATCATTTTTTAATGTTTTATAAAGAGGTCTCTTATGCTCACCAAGGCTGCTTTTATTTAATCAACAAATCATCAGTAGGCCTAATACTGTTAAATATCATTAACATTTTAAATAACTGTTTTTCTAATATATTTTAAAATGTAATTTATTTCTGTCATGCAAAACTGAATTTTCAGTGTCACATGATCCTTCAGAAATCATTCTAATTTGATGATTTGATGCTCAAGAAACATTTCTTCTTATTATCAATGTTGAAAATGGTTTTGCTGCTTCATATTTTTGTGGAAACTGTAATACAATATTTTTTTCCCGGATGAATAAAAAGTTGACAGAACAGCATTTCTTTGAAATATACATCTATTGTAACATTATAAATGTTTTTGCTGTCATTTTTAATTAATTTAATGTTTCCTTGCTGAACATCATGCTTTTTAATTTTTTTTAAATTATTTTAATCCCAAACTTCTGAATGGTATCACGGTTTCCACAGACATATGAGCAGCACAACTGTTTTCAACATTGATAATAATCATAAATGTTTCTTGAGCATCAAATCATCATATTATAATGATTTCTGAGGGATCATGTGACACTGAAGACTGGAGTAATGATGCTGGAAATTCAGCTTTACCATCACAGGAATAAATTACATTTTAAAATATATTCAAATAGAAAACATATAATATAATATAATATAATATAATATAATATAATATAATATAATATAATATAATATAATATAACATAATACAAAAATATAATATTTCAATATATAGTACTGGTTTTACTGTATTTTTGAGCAAATAGATGCAGCCTTGGTAATCATAAGAGACTTCTTTCAAAAATATTTATAATCGTAAAACTATATATGTTCTAAACTATATATACACACTGGTAGTATGTGTATATATGTATATGATCTGAAAATATATACATCTTTTATCTTATGCTCCTGCTTCAGCTATACTGATGGCACAGATATGATATTCACGTCAATATGAAACTCAGGACCAGTTATTTCATCACATACCAATAACATGTAAACAAGGTAAATAAAGAAAGCTCTAGAGCTTTGATTGTGTTATCAACGTTAAGAAGATTTCAATAATGAACTTCATATGAGGTTGCTGGAATTCCCTCATTTCACTAATGTTTTTTCTAGTGTGTTGATTGGATTTGCTCAATTTAAAGGGACAGTTCACCCAAAATATTGTAATTTATCACAAGGCATATGGGGTTTGAAAGACATGAGTATGAATAAATGATGACAGCATGTTCATTTTTGGGATATTCCTTTAAGACTGTGAAATATCAGTATGAATAACTAATGCTGGATCAAACATGATTTACTCAGCAGTTTTAAAACTTTCAACCTCAAAGGCAAATGTAGCATAAAATAAAGCCTGAGTCAGGAGTGTTCGACCATTTCAAGGCCAAGAACTCCTTGGTGGATTGAGAGATGGATCAGCGACGTCCTGTTTGTAAAACTGACTGTTACATTTTAAATGGCCAATAAAACGCGTATAATGTCAATCCTCATGCATTTACATAGTTTATGATGCTGGCATTATATAATCGCGGACAGGATTTTATCTTTGGTGGAAGTTAACTTAATATTGTGTTTCTGTTTAAAGCCTAATATTTTTTTTTTTAGATCAAACAGTGATTGGCAAACCCCCTGCAGTACCACCCTGACTTAAGACAATAATGCAGTTTAAAAATGATTTTCCTTGTGAGTGCAAAAAATGAATGCAAAGAGGCCTAGTTCAAACTGTACTCAATACATTTATTATAAAAGCCAGAGGTCACAATGTGATATATGAAAGCTGAATTATTGCAGGTTTATGTGTTGAAAGACATAACTTTAAGATTGTTTTCCTGAAAAGTTTTCTGTGAACTAAAATGAAAGTCGCAGTTAAGATTAGCAGGAAAAGTCTTCCACATGCGAGGCATTTAGATGTGTTGCACTATTAAGTCTAGAGCGAGAACATGTGTGTTGGGTTCATGATGCTGAATTCATGTGTCAGTTCAGTTTTGTGTCTTATTTGTCTTTTTTGCTCTCTGGCTCCTCCTCCTCCTCCTCTTCCTCCTCCTCCTCTTCCTCCTCCTCCTCTTCCTCTTCCTCCTCCTCTTCTTCCTCCTCATGAGGGCCGACTAGCTCCTCTTCTTCAGGATCCTCCTGCAGGAGTGGCTTTGGTTTCTCAGACTTCTCTCCCTTGCTGAGTTTCTTATATTTTTGGAATATCTCATTGAGATTAAACTCTCGAATGATATTTTCCTGTAAAACACACAAGTGAATGTTTTAGAGAAGAATAACCAATTGCTGTGTAGTGTATATCTTGAGAGTGTTGGAGTTTGTACCTCAGTGAAGCTCCACCCAATGGCCCGTCCCTTCTTGTCCACCAGAGGGCGCCGCATGAGTTCTCGGCCACCCTGCAGTAGCAACAGGGAGGGCAGTTGCTTGCAGAGAGGCGAAGGGTTTACATTATACCTGGAATGAGAGCACAGGACTGTCAGTGTTGTCTTTAATCTTAACTAGTATAGCAAGATACATCTCTTAACAAGAATATTTCTATGTAATATTGCAGTATTTATCATAAATGATTTATCCGTTCCTATCATTCGTTTTTTTACAATTCATGTGCCCTCGTAATCTTTAATCAAAGTAGCTTCTAATCTCTCTTGTTGCGTGATCTCTTCTCTGATGATGTGTTTAGTGGCGCGAGGGCGGGGCAACCTGTCACTCACATCAGATCCACCAATAGCAAACCACAACCATCAAATCAATTCCCCATGGACGAAAGTCCCGCACTACATTTGTTCTTGTTCGAGAAGCCGTTTCACTCGGATATACGCCACAATATAGGGAAGAAAAGACTATTGCTACTTCTGTTTCATGCTAACTTAGAAGAGAAATAAAGATGGCTTTACCTCTCGGCAACTGCTCCGTATTGTCCAATGTCCACTTTTCCAAATTTGAGGCCTAAGCAGCTATAGCTGTTGAACACAGGCAAAGTCATTAACCTCATTAAGAGTAGATGTGTGTGTTAGTAGTGTGACTTACTTAAGTGAGAGGTCAGCAAAAATGGGGGCAAAAGACTGACACTCTGGAGACCAGTTGGCATAAAACTCAACAATCCATGTCTCACGACCGTCCCTTTGCAGTTCTTCCTAACATTGTATAGAATAATGTGCACATTAGTTTCAGTTCATGACATAACATGACATAAAATTAAATAATGTCACGTGGAATCTTTATTAGTAGCAGAGTTTATTCTACTGTAACATGGCCTCAAAAGTCAAATAAGAATCTGGATCTATATGCAGGTAAAAAGGTACATATCCATGACTTGACCGTGGGACACATGACATGAGACGTAGCGCTTGATATTGACCCGTAACACCATGAACCATGAGAGGCACATACACACAAACAAACAATAATCCACAAGGGGAAAGGATAGACACAATTTGAAATAGCAAACTGAAACATGATAACAGGGAACAACTAATTACAAAGAGCAAAAGAACTAAGACCATGGACAGAACAACAAATCAACATGAACGCATGAATTGCAAATTTCAAAATAAAAGACATGACACAAATCACAGGAACCTGACAACGGCAATGTATTGTCAGATGACTTGTATAGCTACTTTCTATCAGTAACATGTGATATCAAATTTAAGCGTTATATATATTTTTTTTTATATCGGGAATGTACAAAAATTATGGCAAATTACAAATGATTACACTGAAAAGGGGAAAAAAAACCATCTTGATGCTTGTTTTAATATAAAAACAAGAATATAAATATTAAAAATGTTATTAAAAAGCACAAGTGTTTGAGTGTTTCACATGCATATCAACATGCAAAAGAAGATATTGGTCAAATATACTGAAGTCTGACTGAATTCCACTCACATCTATAGTTGAGTCACTGAAGTATTTGATGTACTCGGGCCCCATGTGGATCGGTGGTTTACATGTGATCAAGAACACTGTATAGAGAAGGCACAGTATCAGAAATGTAATATCGCACATAACAGAATTATGTAATGCTGTTATTTTCCGAATCACGTGTGTACTTGTGACTATTTCCAAGTGTGTCTTATTTTCATTTATTTACCCACACACAGCGAGAGGTAGAGAAGGCCAAGTCTCAGGTCCACTCGGAAGAACAGCACAACGTTCGCCACCTTACTGAAGAGAAATAAATTCCCTATGTGTTGCTCCACGGTTACTGAGAGGGAAAGAGATCAATCCTCAATTCAAATAAAGCACCATCGATGTACAGATTTTTCATGAATATCTATTTGATGATGTGTGTGATCTGAACTTACTGGCTCTGCGGTTCTTCATCATGACAATGGCACTGAGAAACATTAAAATCTCCACCTCCCTCTATAAGGAGCAATAATACAGATATTGCAAATAATTAAACACATAGGCTTTATATTTATAAAAGTCTGGAAACATTACTATTGACTCATCAATGAATCCTGAAAAAAGTTTAACATGCAGGTTCCAAAAAAAAATATTAAGCAGCACAACTGTTTCCAACTTTGATAATAAATCATCATATCAGAAAGATTTCTGGATAATGTGACAGCTTAAAATTCAGCTTTGATCACAGAAATAAAATATATTTAAAGTATATTCAAATTGAAAAAACATTATTTTAAATTGTAATAATATATGACTGTTTTTTCTGACCGGTACTGTATAATAATGACATTATTGTAGGCTGTAGGGTACACTTAGATATTGCGTTTTGTTTTATTTACAGGGACAGACAGCACAGCATGCAGCAGTACCAAGGTCCAAAAACATGTCAGTAGTACCATGTTACTTTTCTGCTAGTGCAAGTGTAAAGTGTTATTAAGCTGCAATAAAGTTATGCTATAGTAAAAAATACTTTATATGAGCATCACAGTTTCCTGAAGGCTGTCTCTGAGCTGCAGCACTGACCCAGTCGAAGGCGCATGAGTTGTTGTCTTCTCTCTGAGAGGGCAAATGCTCGCACAGTCCCGGGCAGCGGCGCACGAGTGGAAACGCCAGGGTCATCAGCAGTGACAGCAGGTAATAGGGACGATAAAACCATTTATAAATCTTTGGAAGATGGTATAAAGTGGAAACAAGGCCTCTAATTAAACTCATTGCTGCAGCCGATGTAAAAACCAACTCCCATGTGGTAAAGGAAAGAGAAGGGGAGGGTAGAAATAGATCATAAGGCAGCTGAGGGGTGAGTGCGGTAATATGAACCTTCAGACCAGATAAGCGCGTTTCGAGAAAACGATTTGAACTGGCAGCTGCTCGCTTTCCGTAGTGTGACGCGCGTGTTGTTGGCGGGGATTTTTGTAAATATCAACAGCTAGGCAGTAACATGGAGGAGTCCGAGAAGAGCAGCGAATCTGTTTCAGCTCAAAATAATGCGGATAAAGTCGGCGATGTTTCGTCAGAAGCGTCGACTCGTCGCAATGATTCGGTGAAGTCATCTCAGTCTAAACCGAGACTCAAGCTGTTCAGTAAAGTGATGGAGAAGAGTCTGCAGTGGCTGCTGGACAACGCCAGGTAACCCGGATAATCTCACTTAATCCGCATTCAGACTGGTTGTTTTTGTTGTGTGTTACTAATAAGTAGCTTCAATGTTTAAAGTTAGTTGCACTCTGTGTGTCAGTTTCGATAGGTTTTCCCACTGTTTCCAGCCGCTGTCAAAGCAAAACCCTCAGCTGACTGAAGCCATGCACAAACAGTTCATCAGCCAACTGCAGACTTTAGTACAGGTAATGCATGCACGTTACATATTGTGTGTATTATATATTTAAAACAGTGTAACTATGGCATGCCGTTTTAACTTTTATTCATTTCCAGGATATTAATTCTTGATATCAACAATTTAATTGTTGATATCTGTAATTATATATTATTTTCACTAGTGAAATGTCACCATAGGCTGCCATTCAAAATCAATTACTGATATCAAGAATTCAATTGTCACTAGTTGAAATGTCTATTCTTGATATCAACAATTGAATTGCTACTAGTAAAAATTTTCATTTTTGATATCTGAAAATGTATTTCTGATATCAATATTATTTCATCTAAAATGGCTTTCTTACTAGTAACAATCACATTCATGATATCAGAAATTAACATTGTCACTAGTGAAAATTTAATTATTGATATCAAAAATAAACATTGTTACTAGTAGCAATTCAATTGTTGATATCAAGAATAGACATTTCAACTAGTGACAGTTTAATTCTTGATATCAAAATAAAGGTTTTTGCTAGTAATAATTGTATTTCTGATATGTGAAATTGGAATTTCAACAAGTAAGAAATCAATTATTGATATCAACAATGGATTTTGAATGGCAGCCTATGGTGACATTTCACTAGTGAAATATACAATACAGATATCAAGAATTATAGTTTTTACTAGTTGAAATTAAATTGTTGATATCAAGAATTAGCATTTTAACTAGTGAAAATGTAGGCTAATTGTGGATATCAAGAATTAGTTTCCTGAAAATGAATATGTTACTAGAAGAAATGTAATTTCTGATATAAAAAAATTGCCATTGTTATAGTATAAATCTAATTCCTGATATCAATGACTATCATTTTAACTAGTAAAAATTGAATTGTTGATATCATGAATTAGTATCCTGAAAATGAATAAAAGTTAAAACGGCTTGCCATAGTGTAATGGCCCTTGTCATTGAGTCGCCCGTCAATGACGTCATATTTAATTTGTGTTTATCGATAGATGGATTGTGTTTTGTATTTGATTAAATTCTACTAGTGTGTATTTTTAACCACATATTTCTTTCCAGGGTGACTTGTAACATTATGTCCAAGGACTACAGATGAAAAATAGCCTTTGGCTAATTATGGTGTATTTACAGAAATGTTTTATTAATGTGCAATGTCCCTGTTTACTAACTAAACAAATAAAATAGCATAACATAATCAGAAAGAGCTTTATTTGTAGTTACAATAATACAGCATTTTCTCCACCATACAATATATTTTTAAATGAATTGCATTCCATATCCAGCTTTTATTAATATGATACTCTAATATTGATCTAGTTTACTGCAGTGTTAAGTGTCTCATAGCAGCCGCCGATCGAACGAGTTATATAACATTATAATACAACTTTCACACACTCAAATGTATTTTTAGTGTGATTGTTTTGACCAAGTAAAACAGCAATGCATAACCCCACATTTTAAATTCCTCAAGTAAAGTGGCCTGTATGAGTAGTAATTCAGCGCCTGCGACTGTTTCATTAGAAGGAAATAATAAAATGAATTTAAGTGTTCAATCGTAGGCCAACTCACAAAGTTCAGGGGCGAAGGAGGTGGACGTGAGGCATATAAGCTTAATAAAAACAGCAATGTTAACGTCCCACACAACAGATGATTTGATGGATTGAGCCGTGTAACATTCAGCAGTTTATTTGATCAGAATGTTGCTTTATGTTAGCAGTGTATCTGTGCACAGTTTTAGTAGTGATCATGTTTTGTGTTGGTGATGTGTTCAGAAAGAAATTGCCACTGTGATTGAGGAGGGCGACCTGCAGGTGAAGCTTGAAGAGTTGGACAAACTGGAGGATCTTGCTAAAGACACGCCACAAGCTGCATGGTGAGTTCACAGACTGATGCTCTCCTGACTCCACTGAGTCTTGTTTCTACAATACATACAATAACCAAAATAGGCATTATTCCTACAATAAAACAATAACATAATATTACTACAAAATGGTTACGTACCGTATACAGATATATGTATAATGTATAAAAATGGGGGAAACAGTGCCTCCATTTTTTTTAACAGTAACGATATACAACACAATAGCCGTTTCTCAATACCAAGTACGCAAAGTTCGGACTTGAGTCCTTGGTAGTTCGGACTTGACAAGTTCGACTCAGGAGAACGAACTCCCGAGGACGGGAGGACGCAAGTCCGATAATTCTGAAATGGAACAGCGGCGTACTTGATAGCGTCACTCAGCTCGCTCTGGCTATACTCCGGTTATCTCTTTATGTATATCTAGGCGACAAATAAAACTAAATATGTTATAAACCACCACTCTGCCTATTTTCATTTTCATTTAAAAAAATCTTAAACATAATGGCCACACAAATGTGGTTCAGGCAACGCAATTGATTATCTTCACTGCATATTTATAACAACACGAAATATAAAGCACAACCCTGACTCTTTTTGTTTTCATTTAAAAAATATGATAAATAAAAAACATTATAATATTGATTAAAACTAACATTTAGCAAAAAGAGACAGGGTTGTCATTTTATTTTATTATATATGTACATACAGTGAAGAGAATGTAGGCAACATGTATAATAAAATATTTTATGTTTTAAATATATAAAATAAAATGACATAACTTTTTATTTTGTTAAATGTCAGTTTTAATGATCAATAATAGCCATTATAAAAGTATAAGTAGCCTAAAAGGTATAAGAAGCTATACAATAATAAAGCAAACGATTCAGTCAAACATAAGTCTCTAGGCTACAACGTTAAAGTTAAATAGACTAAATAAAGCTATGAAACTTCCCTTTGCCCTCAGCTTAACGTTTTGCCAGGAAACAAATTATAGATTAATGAGACAAATAAAATAAATAAATAAATAAATCGCCCATTGGATATACAAAAGACGATTTATATCTCATGTTAAACCACTAGACTAGAGACATCCGAGCCAGCGGCAAACTTCAGCAGCACTAGCCGAGGAAAGGCTGTTCTCGGCGGGGTACATGAGCACATGTCCGATTGCCTGGTTCTCACAACTCCGAAAACGTCAGATCAAATTTTCAAATAAGCGCTAACTTTATAAATAAACCAAAGATTTGAGCTTTAAACAACTACATTCTCGCCTGAAATACTCTTAAAACTACATTTCGTGACACAGTTACAGCAGTATTTTTAAATTACGCTGGGTTTCTCCTCTGCTATTGACGCTTGCTGGTTGGTGTGAGATGCATTGTGGGATACCTGGCTGTCTCAAGTCCGCACAAGTCACCTCTCGATGCATCCTCGGTAAAAGGGGCGGATCAAGAACACATCCGGGGATTTGAACTGGACTTGGCTAGATGTGAACTTTGAATTGGAACAGTACTTGGGCAGCGACTGATGACGTTTCACAAGTCCACAAGAACACAAGTACAGACAAGAACGCATATTGAGAAACGGCTAATATGTGGACTGTGGAGCTAATTCCTTTTAACTCTTAAAGGGATCGTTCGCCCAAAAATGAAAATTCTGTCATCATTTACTCGCCCTCAAGTTGTTCCAAAACTGTATGAGTTTCTTTCTTCCGCTGAGCACAAAAGAAGATATTTTAAAGAATGTTGGTAACTGGACTGTTGATGACACCCATTTGTTTCCATAGTAGGAAAACAAATACTATGGAAGTCAATGGGGCCCATCATCTGTTTGGTTACCAACATTTTCCCATGTTTCCATTAGGCCCTCTAAGTTGAATATTCAAATATTGTCTTTTTTTTTATGCTTTAAATGAAAGGTGAGGCATGTAAGATTTATTTTGAATATACATAATATTAACCCATTTTATTGTTCATTGAGTAATATTAGTATGACATTCATGGGTTTGTCTCCCCCAAATGTGAAAACATTGAGCTTCCCAGGTACCACCAAAACAATAAGAGCGGTCTGCTCAGATCTGTCAATCACTGCTCAACCAATAGTGTGAGTTTGGGGCGTGGCTATTGTAGCAGGCGGAGCCAAAAGGTGTTTAGCCGCTGTGAGACCATGACTGAAGCGTTACATGGAAAAAGACATTTAGCTTTTGGGAACAGAAGAGAAAGCAAAAATTCAACACATATAGACCTTCAATGATTAAACGGGTCATGAACACGTCAAAGCGAACGGGGCATTGCACTGCCACACGCTATGATGGACAGTTCAATACAACAGCGTCATTCACTTGTTCAGAAAGACAAATGTACCAGTTCTAATGTTTCCTTTGATGTGTCCAGAGTGTAGACAGCCTCAAACAATTGTGGAGTGTCATGTCAAAAATGCACCTGGTGCAGATGGGTTTATTATAACTCATATGCTAGACGCTCCCATTCGCTCTACAGTGTTAACCTAGTCAGTGGCTTAATCATGATATATAGCAATACAGCTAAAAGTATTCCTAATATGTTGGAGCTTTTATTGAAAGTACCTGTTGAGACATGCCTTCAAAAGCACCCATTAGGAGCTGTGTTTGGGGGAGGTGCGAAAGAGGCGTTTGCCATGTTGTCTGAAATAGGCTTTATTTTTGTAATTCCGCTCGGTGCCACTAGTGTCGCAGAAACTACATGCATCTCCTTTCAAAACGATCTGTCTTTAAAGGGATACTTCACCGATTAGCATGAAGCTTTGTATCAGTAGAAACCCTGTAGTATTTTCTAATGACCGTGCTTCCCTCCCTCATGTCCCCCTGAGACGAGAGATTTCTGTATTGTGTGTCTGGATAAAAAACCTCCGATGGGGCAAAAATCATCATTTAGCGTCATCGGAGGCTTCTTTGTCCAGAGGCGAGAGACTCCAGCCAGTAGCAGGAGCTCGTTCCGCATGTTTTCAACCCGCCCATTGGGGGATCTGACGATAAAACGGCGTCTTTTCAGTGTCGAGTCAACTAGTAGCCTAGTTGTGCAATTTCTTCCGATACTGCCCTCTGTAACCGGGAGGCGTGTTTTGGGAGTGTCCTCCTAGGGCAGCGAAGCAAGTGCATTCTGGGAGTTGTTGTCTTTCATCCACATGAGCCAAAAAGACATTTTCTGGCTTTTCTCAGTCTAGAAGGCACCAATTTCTAAAATAATTTCACATTTCTACTACATAAATGACCCAATTTAAATACACATTATCTTTCCAGCGGTGAAATATCCCTTTAAATACTACTATCTCTCTCTTATCATCCCTCTAAATGAACTAAAGGAAAGATTTTTGCTTTGTTTTGAACCTTTATATATTGCAGGCGTCCGAGTGGTGTTCCAGAGCAGGATGTGTGCAGTGGTTTAGTGTCATATTATAAGAAGCAGGAGGAGTACATGCGGATCCAGCTGAAGAAACTCCAGAAGGAGAACGCTGCTCTTGCTCAGAAGGTGCAGGCCGGCCGAGAGAACATCACACACACCGAGCAGCGCATTGCCTCAGGAGTGGAGGAATGGAGGGTAAGAGGAAAAACTCATTTCATTGAGACACTCACACATTTTCATTGCCATATGTTACCACAGATTCAGCTTTACCTCTTGTTCTTCGCCTGCAGGCATCTCTTGAAGATCTGGAACCAGTTGTTTTGACTCTTTCCTCATCTGAAAACTTTGGGTCTCTCTAACATCCATAGTCTAAATATATTTTTCTCTCTCTTTTTTTGATTAAGTGAAGATTGAAGATGAACTTATTATGCATCTGCATGGTTTATTGTGTTATAATATGCCATTAGTATGTGTACTCTAATCATTAAACATTTCATGCACTTTTTAAGTGTTGCGTTTCATTTGTCTCGGTGTAAAGAATAAATAAATGAAAAGACACAATTTGCTGTTTCTGTAGTACTTGAAGAGAATTATTCCAATGGACAAGATTGTAATTTAAATGTAATATTTAAATAGAAAATATGTATTGTTGCTATTGTAATATATTAATAGAGGATCTCCTTTTACATTATAAAAAGTATATGATTTTTTTGACAGTTACCAGTTTTAATAATAATATTGTATTTATAAAGAGCTGTAATATTGGTGGAAATTTGTGCAAGAGAAACTTTTCTTTCAACTCTGGTTATTTAATAATACAGCCCACAAGTATGTTATAGTGTTTAAAAATAAATAATACAAGCTTCAAATAAATTTATTTACAGAAACTAGGTTTTTTTTGTTTTGTTTTTTTGTTAAAAAGCTTATTGAGATCTTTTAAGTTTGTAATGTTCCATTTTTTTTTCTACTATGTAAGTCAGTGGGTGCTGTCCACTGTCCGCTTACCAACATCCTTTAAAATATTTTATTTTGTGTTCAGCAGAAGAAAGAAACTCATACAGGTATAAAACAATATGAGGGTAAGTAATGACAGCAATTTTCATTTTTGGGTGAACTATCCCTTTAATAAAATTGAGTGCGCTTATGATCATGTCATTATGGTACCGCTGTTGATAATGTGAGAGCTTCTTGAACACAGTACAAAACCCGTGTGACCGGCAGCAGTTCGGGCCTTTTTTATTTGAACTTTGTTTTATAAAAATATGTAAATGACTTAATTTCAGGAGTTATGACGGAAATATATTCATCTTTGTTCGGACAAAATGATGCACAGCCACCCACGGGGCCAGCGGCTCTGGGGTTCGCCCCCGGAAAACCTCCGCCGCCTATGCCGCCCAACCAAGCGCCTGTGGCGGCTCAGATTCCAGCACAGCACGGGGATGAGGGGCCTACACTGCGAAAACCCGGAGCCATGAACGAACCTTTCTATTTACTACGAGAACTGCCTGGTAAATACGTCTGTAGTGTTTAAGAAGGCCTTAAAGTACATGTGTGATTTGTAACAATGTTATGTAACATGGTATACTGCATCTGGATCAGCTTTTGTTATTGTTCTGTTTCAGTTGGAAACGACCTGACGGGAAACACGAACCTCATCACGCACTATAATCTGGAACACGCGTATAATAAATTCTGCGGCAAGAAAGTGAAGGAGAAACTGAGCAACTTCTTACCAGAGTTACCAGGTAAGGCAATTTGATAGAAAAATGCATAATATCCAATGAATTCCATGAAAGATCTTGCCACAAATGGTGATAAACTGGCTTTTGACATATACAATGGTGGTGTTATCATAGCATTTTGCCACTAAGATGTGTTCTCTCTCTTGCAGGGATGATAGACTGTCCTGGGGTTCAAGATGGCAGTTCTCTGCGCTCTCTCATAGAAAAAAATCCGGTCTGTGGAAACTCTTTCAGTCCACTGACAGGAGCTCTACTCACTGGATTTAGACTACACACTGGCCCGGTAAACTAGTGCACTAGAAGTGAGCTGCATGCCTAGACAGCATATTGTTTAAACATCTGAAAGCTTAATGTTTCTAGTGTTTGTGTGTGCTGTAGCTTCCAGAGCAATACAGACTGATGCACATACAGCCGCCAAAGAAAAAGAGCAAACACAAACACAGACATCATCGCCCGCAGGATCCTCTACCACCAGGTGATGGACTAACCTGAGGCATTTTCACATGCTGCTAGTCTCTGCGCATACGTGCATGCTTTAACTTGGCTGTTACCTGTGTTTTCCTGTGCAGAAACCCCTTCGGATTCTGATCCCAAGAAGAAGAAGAAAAAGAGGGATGATGACCCTGATCGCAAGAAGAAAAAGAAAGACAAAAAGAAAAAAAAGGTATGAGATTGCGCAGAACGTCAGGACAGGCTTACAACAGTCCAGCTGGCAAAGTACTTTTGAACAAGATTGGGTCTTAGAAGACAGACTATATATTTTTTATAAATAAATACAGTAATAATGAATGTATATAAACTTTGGAGGCGGTAAATGAGATGCAGCCTTACACATTGCCCTTGTCATGGAAGAGTATATATTTCATAATTAATTTGAAGTTGCAGATTTTGTAATTTCATATTTTCAGCCATTTATATTCATAAAGTGTATCTCAAACTTGAATTGTGCAAATTTAGTCAACGTTTAAATGCACTTTCTGATTTTACATATTTATAGCAGCTTTGTAAAGAATTAAGTTATTTTATTTGAATAAAATAAGTGTTGTTACTGTTAACTAAAACAACTACAAATGTTTCCGTTAATGGATGTAAAGCTCAAATAAAAATGTAAGTATTAGATAAAATTAAAAAAAGAGAGAAATAAGGATATAAATATTAGATAAAACAAACTGGCAAAATAAAAGTTTAAGTACTAAATAAAAAATAAAATAAAAATAAAATAAAACGAACTAAAAATAATATAAATTAATAAAAAAAAAAAATAGAGGCTAATTCAAAATATTAAATGTATATACTATTTATGTACTTTAATGGTATATAAATAACACTACAATAAAAAAAATACGATATTAAATGCATAAATACATAAACTTTGATATCAATGCCACCCAAACCACATCCATACGCTGTAGAATATTTCGGCTATAATCTTGCTAGACGTTGTAAACTGCTTTGATGCGTCTCTTTTGTAGATCCCAGGATATTCTGTGCATGCTTTTGAAACGTCTGCTTTACCCTCTTTTTCTCTCAGAATCGACACAGTCCTGATCATCCTGGTCTTACTGGATCTCAAACCAACAGCAACAGCCTGAGATAGAACGTGTGTGTGTGTGTGTGTGTGTGTGTGTGCACGTATGAAAGCATGTTGAACAGTGTTAGAGACCCTGATATGGACCAGTGTGTTTGACTGATGTTTACAAAGACTTGATTGTTGAAGATTTCTGCCTTTTTTTTTTTTTCTGAATATAAAGAAAACCTGAATGAATAAACTTTGTTCTTTACACATGCTTCAAATGAACTTTTTTTTTTAATCCAAAGTATGATTGGCAGTAGAAAAAAGTCACATTTCTATAGTCAGAATAATTTGTTTTTAGCTATAAACAGCTCTAATCTAAAACCTCTTAAAAAAAATTCATTGAAACAGTTACACATTATTCAGTCAGGAGAGGGCAGTGTTGGACAAAAAACACAGTCAAAAGAGTGTCGTGTGTGTGTGTGTGTGAGAGAGAGAGAGAGAGAGAGAGATGTTGCAAGAAAAAAAGAGCGGAAAACTTGCCAAATAAGAAGGCTGCACAAAAACATTAACCTATTTATCAAATATATATTTATCTAGCAAAATGATTTGAATTGTGAGTAACTTTTATTGTCTGATCATAAGATGCTCCAAAATGAGTGTAAAATGCCGTATAATATAGCCTGAGCCCTCAAACCGTGTCGGAGGCGGATTTACTTCTGTGTATAAGAAATACAGCCTTACACTTTCACCTTGTAATGACAGAGCATATATTTCAATATTAATGCGCATTTGTTTATAATATAAAAAAAATGGTTCTGTATTCACAACACTGTCCCGCCCAAAAAAGTCGCTGTTTGGATTTAGATAGGCAAATGCTAAGAGTTTACTATTGGATAATTATTGCAGTGATTATTGTTTCTGGCATGTTATATGTTTGGCAACTGTTACATCACAACATTTATTTCCATCAAGAGGTGCATCATTTTTTGGTCCAGATCTTGTATTGACAATGCAAGAGTCCAGCGCTCTGTAAAGTCTCCTCCAGCACATCCCAAAGACTTTCACTGAATTTAAGGTCTGGACTCAAAGGAGACGATTCATGCGTGTAAATGATTCTTCATGATCCTCCAAACCATTATTACACAATTTGAGCCTGATGAATCTTGACATTGTCATCCTGGAATATGGCCATGATGTGTCTTCCTAACATCATAATCACTGCAATTAATATGATCCAGTCTCAGCATTTGCTCGTTTGAATCCAAACAGCAATTTTTATTTATTTTTTTGGGCAGTGTATTTAACATTATTCCTGTAATTGTAATTCCTGAGTAAACACACTTATATTATATTCTAATAAAAAAATATAATAAATAACAGTATATAAATAATCCTAAAATAACACTGCATAAAATATTGCAGACACCACTAGATGGAGACATGCTCCATGAAGACGATAACAATCTCAGACGGAAGACTCAAGCGAACCATTCACAATAACTGTGTGCATATTTTTAATGTTTTTGGTATTTCAAATCCGACATTCTTGCACTCGGTACACGGATACTCTCTTCCTCTCGCACATCTGCACCTCCAATAGTCCCATATGGCTTTAATGCCTCCATGTCCAGTAAGATCAAATGGCTTTGGTTTCCCACATGTCTCTAAAATGATGACTTTAAATAATAACATAAGGCACTAGTTTCACACAAATAAATGAAAACTCATAATCACTTTCGAAAGAGACCGCTGAAAGCATGTCATTAGTTCCCAACTTTAAAAAAACACCCAATCAACCCTTCCCACAAGCTTACGCAAATATCATGAATACATGTTGTATTATATACAAAGCATCAACAGCTCATACACATTAAATGATAAAATTATGACACAATAACAGAAATACAAAAATATAATTCCCTTTCAATGAAATGCACAGAGGGAAAAAGCTGAATACACACTGAATTAATTTCTGTTGCTTTATAAAAAAAAAAACCTTGCTTGAAATGTTTTTGCTTTGGGATAACACGTAATGTAGTGAACTAAAAGAGGAGAATAAAGTGATACACTTTAAAAAGCTCCATTAGCAGTGTCTTTGGTGTTTGCTGAAATGCTTGTGTTAATTGTCTCTCAAGTTTTCAATCATAGACGGAAAAACAGGAACTATAATACACACAATAATCAACACTCTTTCTGTTCTGTGAAGGAGAACAAACGCTGAACGGGCAGAAACAGTTCCCTCTGTGAGTCCAGAGGTTGGCTGAGGTAGTTCATGTCCGTGAATCACAGCCAACGTGTGCGCAGTTCAATAAATATTCCTCTAAAAACTTGTGAAAGCATTGCTTTTCACAGGCAGATTTTGAGATTTTAAATACAGATACTCAGAAGAAGACAATACTGATCTGATAACCACATGTCTTGCATAAAAAAAGAAAAAGTTGCATGTTTAATGAGGATGTTGGGAATGGCAGAGTTTGTCACATCTCCTGCCGATGCGGATGAAATGTGTAAAGTCCTGTGATGCTCCATTGAGTTAAGCTTCCTGTGGGACGTGACCGTTGCTGTGTCCGTTGGTCAGAGGCTGGTTTACGGCTTGATCCTCAACATGAATGTGTCCGTTACCTTTTCCTTTAGCCCTCATCTGACAAAGTTGTCTGCGGTGGAAGAATAAGTATCCCGGCAACAGGAAACCGGCCAGTGAGAAGATCAGAAGCCCCACGTTGATCTGATCGGATTGAAAGAGAATACATTTACCATATAAAATCGCATGATAGTTATTTGTCACTGAAAACACCCATAAACACAAGCCTTGCTGTCTACAGCCTACACTGAAGAAAAAATACATTTAGGATTTACTTTGAATCAATCTTTGTTTTAAACTTTTTTGCATCCTAACTGAAACTTTTTCTTTCACAGAGCTTGTCACAATGCATTCTGGGTTTGCCCTCACCACAAAGGATTTAAATAGTCTTCCAATACAAGCATCTTAGAAAATTTTGAATTTATTACTTTTTGGAACGGGTCCATGATGCCTTAGATGCGGTCTAGGTAGGCAGCTCACTTCATAGTGGATTAGAGCTATAGATTTAAATAGGAACGGGATCTTCTGATTCTGGAAACTTCCTAAATATAGCAGGTAAAAATAGCATTTCTTACCCAGTAAGCATCTCCATTCAGAGGTCCCAACATGATCATGAAGAGGGGCTGCTGCAGTAGAGCCAGCACAGCGCTGATCATAGACTGCAGCCCGGTGAGAGTGCCAAAATGATTGGACGGGTACCTGAGAGAGAGAGAGAGAGAGAGAGAGAGAGTTAAAACCATCTTCAGGTTTCTTCATTTTGTGATTGTAATGAAGAGTTGTGGCATTTAAATGACAGGTCAAAAGGTGCATGTGTGATTTCGTTAGGGCATCATGGTCATTTGCCTGGGTGACACAAATGCCTGTCACTGGGTCTGAATTTTACACACTCAATGCTATACTTCACACACAAACAGGGTAAACCTGATCCTGTCAAGTGCAGTTTTATAACCATTTGATCTTATTAGAGCAGGATAAGTCTGAACTTGCCAGTGTGCTTAAACAACAGGTTTAGTGTGTATGTGTGTGTGTGTGTTAATGTACTTACACAGCAGCATACAGGCCTCCACAACAGGAGTGAATGAAGCCTCGTACCATAGTATGTAAAATGAACGTCAGAATCTGGACAAAGAGAATGACAGTTATAAGAGCGTAACCAGATGACACATTAACTGTAATTAAGACAGTTTTTACCTATGCAAATAAACTACCATTCAAAAGTTTGGAGTCAGATTTATTTAATAAACTTATTTAAATTACAATTTTGAATTCTGAATAAAAGCTATTTCAAATAAATGTTGTTCTTTTGAGCTTTCTATTTATTAAAGAATCCTGAAAAATGCATCACGTTTCCACAAAAATGTTTAGCAGCACAACTGTTTTATCGACATTGATAATAATGAGAAATCTTTCTTGAGAATTAAATCAGCATATTAGAATGATTTCTGAAGGATCATGTAACAATTCGGCTTTACCATCACAGGAATAAATTACATTTGAAAATAATTACAATAGAAAACATCTTAAATTGTACTAATATTTCACAATATTACTGTTATTACAGTATTTTTTTTGTTCAAATAAATGCAGGCTTGATGAGTATAAGAGACTTCTTTCAAAAACATTTGAAAAAACCTTAGAGACCCCAAAGGTTTGACTGGTGGTGTATATATAATATGATACTGGAATATCCATCAATCCACTCATAAAGTGAGCTACTTAGCCTGCTAACAGTGTGAATGAGGTGGATTATGTTGTTACCTGGAGAGGCAGGTTGTCTATGAGTGAGAGGATTCCAAACAGAAACAGCAGACCATTTGTGAAAGTGAAGGCTCTCATGGCATTGGTCAACTTCTGGATCTTTCTGTCACGCTTTGGTACAGCAACAGCTCTGGCAGGAGACAAGAAGTCAAAGAAGAATGATTTTTACAGAACAATTGTGACGTATATCCGAGCGAAATGGCCTCTCAAACAAGAACAAATGCAGGGCGGGGCTTGATTTCGTCTATGGGGAATTGATTGGACGATTGTGGTTTGCTAATGGTGGATCTCATGTGAGTGACAGGCTGCCCCGCCCTCAGAGAAGAGACTACTGAGACCAGAAGAACTTCAATTCCTTACTCTTTTTCTCTCTCCACTGTCTTCTGATCCACCTCACATTCTTTCATCTTCCAGTCCATGATGTATCCAATCAGAGGACAGGTGACCAGACACAAGAGCTGCAGTGTGCCAAAGATGGATGAGTAGAAACTCACTGGAAGTTCAAATATAGTCACAATCAGCACATTTAATCACATTATCAGTTTCATTCATCAAACTAACAAAAGTGTGAAGGGTCTCACCTTTCTGCTCTGCCTCCTCCAGTTCTTTAGGGGCTAAACCAGACAGAAAGGCATTTTAAGTCACCAGGACAGATGGCAGGTTTAATAAATACAGTGATAATGCACAAGCTGGTTGCTTCACTTACACATCTCTCCGTGGGTGACCATGAACTCAAGCATCTTGTTCATGGCTCCCATAAAGAAGATGATTCTCAGCTGAGTCATTCCCATAGTGATCAGACTCCACAGGAAGATGGGAGAGAACACAGAGCGACGGAACGGGACAGAAGCTGAGAAAAAGATTTCCAGGATGTTAGCTTCAGCTACACATTCACACAAGTGTAACAAAGTGTCTCAAAATGTATCACTTCATCTCAAAGCGTCTCACGTTGTGTATCCTGAGCTACAGCAGGCAGTTTCTCAGTTTCTCCAGTCGCCTCTTCAACTGGAGACAATTTGTGGTTTTCAGCTGAATGCGTCTTTTCCCTAATAAATGGTTGGAAAAGGAAGGAATAAGGAATTATTATTCAGACGTTTAAAGGTGCCAGAGATTAAAAGTTACGAAGGCTGTTTTTTAAGTATTCAGGTAATCGTTGAGGGTTATATAGGTAACAAAAATGTTGGACTAACATCTCTTCAGGCGTAGGAAACCCTTCTACTGGCCAGTTCAGAAAACAGTTGAGGCACACCAGACCTGCCAGGCCGGCCCACGTCCACATGATAACAGTAAACGACACCCCGGCATCATATATCAGCTGGAGAAAGAGACAAAGACAAGATGTAATATTGATGAGTTTTTTTCCATTTGTATGACATGCTTGAATGGTCGGCGAAAAAAAAAAAGAAGATGTTGCTTGTCTGCGGCATCTGGTATTAGGTTTGAATGAGGCTGAAGAAAGCATGTAACACTAGGTTCAGCAGGACAAAATATCAAAGAACAACATGTTGCTAAATCCAGTTATAACAGAGGTCAGCATGTACACTTCAGTACGACTCTTTTTTTTTTTTTATCAATACTTTTATTTAGCATCAACACATTAAATTGGACAAAAGTGAAAAGTAGAAAAAGATTTATACTTCTTTTGAACCCTGAAAAAGATTTAGCACTGTTTCCACTCAAATATTAAGCAGCAAAAAATAATGAGAACCTTTATAATTACTAAGAACCATTAATATTTGAGCATTAAATCATCAGCATATCAGAATGATTTATGAAGGATCATGTGACACTGAAGACTGGATGCTGAAAAACCAGCTTTGATCACAGGAATAAATAATATTTTTAAATATGTTAAAATAGAAAAGTTATTTTAAATTGTAAAAATGTTGCACAATATTACTGTTTTAATGTATTTTTGATCAAATAAATGCAGCCTTTACAAGAGACAAGAGACTTCTTTCACAAACAACGCATGAACACTACTGTACTTTCTAACCAACAGCAACATTACCATTTTGTCCAGTTTTCCCAACAAGGGTTGATGAAACCCTACATCATTCTGATGAAAGAAATGATTCTGACATTTTTTTTTAGACTAACATTATAACATCAGATGTGTTTTAAATAAAATCTAAGTACATGGGGTCCATTCCGATTTCATGTTGGCATTAAAATGATTTAAAACTAAAGAATGTATTGAGTTAAAATTTGGCCGTACACAATCCCAGCTCAAAACCTGGAATGAATGAATATTACTTTTATATTCTGACGTTTAAGTTGATGATTTCTACACACGTGGCACAGGTGTTTCAGCTTCCTTTAATCTGATGCAATGTTTCGTCAGACTGTAGCGACTGTACATGTCAAACTGGTATAACCTTTATTTACACACAAAAGAAAATACCTTGACTCCAGGGAAGGTGACAGCCGACGATGCGTACGAGCCAATCATCAGTGACAGCACAGTGGAGCTCAGGCTTCCAAACATGTTTGGCAGCTATCACAGGGAGAGAGCACATTGTTATCAGTATAGGAAAATCAGAAGATGCTGCTGTGTATTTGCAATACACAAAAACAGGAACAATAACTAGATTATTTTATTTTTTGAAAACAATGTGAGTGGTGCTTGCTTGACCATGGAAACACTCGCCACCATGATGCTAAAGTGTTCTGGGTGGTTTCTCAATGACACAAGTCAAAAGTCAAGCGAACATCACTTTGTCTAACCGCATCACATGTCTAACTGCAATTATGAGCAAAAGTGATAGAGATGCCTGACTTAAATACCAATAACAAAAACGTTGAGAAAAGCTGTGTGAGAAAGATGTATGCTACTGTTTGCACGAAGTCCTGGCGTGGATTGTTTTCAAAGAACTCCCAAATTTGTTTTCCAAGAACTTTCCAAGCAGTGCTTCATTTTCCAGACTCTTGCAAACTAACAGGGATGTGCTAGTGTGTTTTACTACCCTGTGTGAAATGAAAAGGTCACAAACGCATACTTCTGAGAAACGGCACATTTATACTTCCTTGTGGTTTTCACACACAAACACAGAGTGGTACAACAACCTGAAGGAACTTGTTACAGAATGTTGCAAACATTAAAGACCAATACAGTACCCAAAGGAAATTATATTTATTTCTCAGATGTTCATAGTTCAGGAAAGTTAATAGAGTTCTCAGTTGTGTTAATGGCAAGTATTGTCAATTACTGACGTACAGCTATAAATGCTATAATAACATAGTTGTGGCAAGAATAGCTAAGGTCATATGAAATGAGAGGTAAAGAGGTGCGTCGTTGGCATAACAATGGTAAGAAAACCAATGTGCCTGGATGATAGATGTCAGCATTGTTTATATACTGAAAAGAGGAGGGGGCCCAACACACAACCTTGAGGTACACCAATGGTAATTTAATCTTGGAAGAATCTGATAAGAAACGGTTAGGTGAATATTAGAATCTCTGAATTTTGATTACAGAGTTAGTTTGTTTTTTAAATCTGAGCATAGTGTGAGAATGTTGAGTGTGAGATTAGTGGGGCCCTTTGCTTAGAAGAGACGTCTGAAAAGGAGATTTAAGCAAAACGTTTCCATCCGCTCTTGCCTTCATATCATTGCTGTCTAGGACAAAAAGGAGTTAAAGAGATCTCATTTGTGATTGGATTTCATTATGTGTAATGAGTACACAAAATCATGGAGGTCACTGACCTGCTGATCACAAGTCAGTTCAGATAACATCATAACAACGCACATTGTGGAACATGGTAAATATAGTGTTCAGTGCAATATCAGAACATGCTGTTATTGTCTCCATGCTGGTAGTAAATCACTGTCAACAAAGACGTAGAAAGTCTTATGCTATGTTTTTCTCAGAAGTGTGATCTCATTGGATAGAAAGCACCATGTGTTGTCTAGTGTAGGGCAGTGTGTACGCATACCTGAGCAGCACTAGATGAGCAATGTGAATGCACAAGGGTAAGTGTGTTTTGGCATCTGCATCTGAGAGCAGCTGATATATATAGTCATTCTTTCCCACACCAGGTGATATCACTAAACCGATAGGAAAGTGTGGTATGATGTTTGTGCCCTTTCAGCTAGAGGTTGATGGGAGGGAGAGGGCGTCAGAGAAGGCGTGTGGGCAGTTTAGCATTCTGATTGGTGGGCACTGAAAAGCCCAGGATTTCTCCTTCGGTCATGTGCGTTGATCCTCTGACTGGCCAAAACACATAAATACACACATGCACACCCACACACTTGTCTGGACAAAATAAACTTAAAAAAGCTTCATGTGACAGCTGCACTACAAAACATGCAAGCCACCACAGGTGCGCTTTCGCTCTACCGTTTTGTATTTTCTTCTTACCGTGAGAGATGTGAAGGTCAGACAGATCCCTCCGAAGCCATTGAGTGACAGAGCCAGAAAAATGAGTGCAGAGAGGACTAGAACGAAAGGCACAACCATTATTACACAATTGAAACAGCTGTTCGGTCAACTGAAAAATGTGACAATGACTTGGATGACACATTATATTTTATGTGTCCGCTGTAGAGAGTAGCATACATATAAATTCAGAATTTACTACTAAATGCTACATTTGAGACTCTGTGTACAACTGTGAACATATATTTTACACAAAATGTACTTATGATTTATAGAATTTACTTGGAATAAAAATACTACTTCTGTTAATTCATCAAATCGGCTATTGCTAATAATCTGACAATGGTCAAATAATGGCTAATTAATTGGCTCTGCCAATATATCCCTTGTGCGTCCTTATGGACATTTTTGACTTTTTGATAATTTTGCAAATTTTAATCCCAGGGCCATTTAACTATAAAATGATGCAGTCTTTGTTAATAGGCTTTCGTTCTGTTGGCAAGGCTTCAAAATTTGGTAATGCAGTCAAACAAAATCTTACTGAAAGCTAATTTTTTGAGATATCAACTGAAAATTTGGAACATAACTTGTTTAGATTTGTGGCTTTGATTTTCTAGCAGGTTTTGTGTTCAACATATTTTATTAAATGTATATTTTATATAAAATAATGTTTATAAATAATTTTCATAAACTTAAACCTTTAACTTTTTGTTTCACTTTTGTTTTTTCCTTCAACAAAAATCTTGCCACGGGTCAAACCTACGTCTGTGCTTCAAAACTTCAGATTTTTATGACATTTTTAAATTGATGCACAAGGGATATTGATCATTGCTCTACAGTATATTTAAAAGCAGCAACAATTCATCCTAAAACATTTTTTTACAATTGACAACAAATTCACTATTGAAAAAATGTTAGCAAACAAAATTTTTAAAAATCTGAAAATAAAATTATGCTTTTTTTAAATTCAATTTATTGAAATCCTCGACTGATTAATAATCAATTATCAAAATAGCCACTAATGAATTATAAACAAACTATAAACAATGTGTTGTTGAATGTTAAATGTTTTATAATTTTTTTTAAAAAACTCTGATTGATCACTGCCATAATTCGGGGACTCTTGCACATTATTAATGTATTAGTTCGCTCACCT
Organism: Leuciscus leuciscus; assembly: GCF_965113295.1. NCBI lineage: Eukaryota > Metazoa > Chordata > Actinopteri > Cypriniformes > Leuciscidae > Leuciscus > Leuciscus leuciscus. Next base: position 26,639,020 of record NC_138732.1, read on the forward strand.
TCCGGTTGATAGGCTGATACAGACATGATCATACAAGAGACCGCAAAACACGCACTGAGAAAAAAAATGATACATGAATAATCGTTAATGAAACAAATACAGACCAAGATAGAAATACAAATGTGATCAGAGTTTGTACAGATACTGTACAGTGAAATTCAAGCACTACTTTTTGGGTTTTCAAGGACTACAATCAGAGATCTCACTAATCAAACAATATCTTTATTATCTTTCAAATTCTAATAAAGGTAAACAGATAAATAAAAATAAACTAATAAAACAAAATGGTACATATAAAGTTCAGCACATGCAATGACTGTGGTAACTTTAACCATTGAAAGGATACTATGACAAAGATATTGCTTTCCTTATTCAAACCGGGCTGCAGCGTTAATTTTGCATCAAAAGATTGTTTTATCGATAAAATTAAACACTATTTTCACATGTATTGTCTGAAGAATAATTAATAACTTGAATGTGAAAGTGCTCTTATATGCACATATTAGTAAGCGATCAGAGCATAAGGTGTGTGTTCACCTTCCACCGAGGCGCAGTGGCCTGGGGCCGAACCGATCCATGAGAATACCCAATGGCAGTGTGGCGGCACTGAGCAGAAATGAGCCAATGGTGAAGCCCAAGTTCAACATTTCATCCTGTTCCACACAGCTCAGCCATTCATCTGGTTCGCTAACGTTCACACTCTCAGTCTTATTTTCTACAGTGAGAGAGAGAGAGAGAAGGTCAATGAAAGCAAGAGACAGAGACACTTTATTAAGTTTTAATGTCTCCAAGCAGTTCAGGTTTCCCAGGAACTCTGTCCCCGTTTTCTTTTTGTGCTAGTTAGTGACTTGAGTTAGGGTGATTGTGTTTGACTTCTGTGACTGATTACCTGTACACAGGTGGGAGTAAAAGCCCTCGCTTTTGAGCATGATGAGCAGAGAGCCCCAGCCCAACAGCACAGCCGAACACAACAGATTCTCCAACACCGCTGTGACGGCCATCCACCAGCGCCTCCTGAACGCCTGTTTTAGAGAGGGAGCCATCCCCCTATCAAACAGAGAAAAAGAGGGTCTATTAAAACAAAATAGATCAAGGGTCTGGCAGTAAACGCATAGCGGTATATTAAAAAACACATGCGAATTCTGCCAATCTTCTGCCTAAGCAAACTTTACTATGACATGGTTCTTCAGCAGTATGACAGCAAATCTCTTATATGGTTGCATTTATTTGAAATATAAATACAGTAAAAACAATATTATTGTGAAATATTATTAAAAACTAAAATAACTGTTCTATTTGAATATATTTTAAAAAGCAATTTATTCCTGTGATGCCAAGCTGAATTTTCAGCTTCATTACACCAGTCACAATCATTCTAATATGATTTGATGCTCAAGAAATATTTCTTGTTTACATCATCAATGTTGAAAAAAGTTTAATTATATTTAATTATCTAATTAATCTAATTAATATATTTGAGGAAACCATGATACATTTCTTTTTCAGGATTCTTTGAAGATTAGAAATTTCAAAAGAACAGCATTTATTTATAACATTATAAATGTCTTTACTGACACTTTTGATTAATTCAATGAGTCCTTGCTGAATAGAAGCATTAATATTTTTCAACAACAACAAAAAATCCTACTGATCCCAGAGTCAGACTATTGAAAAATTAGAATGATTTTTACTCGAAAATTATAGACCAGTTGCACTGACTTCTGTCCTGACAAAATGTATGGAAGGAATTGTAAGCAAACATGTTATGTTATTACTGTATCAGTGAGTTAGATTTTAGATCCATTGAAGTTTGCATATGGACCATACAGAGGGACAGAATATGCCACACTTACTTTGATTTTATAGTAAAGCATACCCAGGACTAAATCTTGTGCACAGGCACTTTTTATTGATTTTACCTCAGCTTTTAATACAATGCATTGGTTCATTTGCTTTTGCAATGTGGATATAAATTCTGCACTGACACACTGGAAATCAAAGATTTCCTGTCAGATCGACAACAACGTTTTTTTTTATCCAGAGCACATTTTCAAAAGAACTGGTTTTAAATACAGAGGCACCACAGGGTTGTGTGTTGTCACCACTCTTACTCTCAATATATACCAATATGCTATAGAGTTATACATCTGGGTAGGGTTGCACCAACCGTTCGTAAGTTATTTCTTAAATTGGAACGTAAAGTCCACACTAGAGGCTTAGTAACTACTAGCTAGTTTGTAACTAATTCTGTAACTTATTTCGTTGCACCATTTGTTCGTAAGGCAGAACGTAGCTAGTAGCCTAGGTCGTAAGCTCTCCGTAAAGTAATGCGTAGTCGCATAATATGACGTTTAGCCTCGATGACCCAATAGCAGCCTTCAAATACGTGAGCAAAAGTTGTGTTGAAATGCTGTGAATTTCAGTTTATCCTTCATTCTAACTTCTTTCACCTCACTTAAAGGAGCCATATGTAAGATTGTGGCCAAAACTGGTACTGCAATCACTTTCAAATTACTGTAGAGCGGTGTATCAGACCTACTTGATCATTAATAACATAAGTGTTTTTAATATGTAAATAACATTCAGAAACTGTATTTGAAACTAATTAATAAGGATAAATAAATAAGTAATGATACAAAAAAGAAAACATAAGAAATAAAATGTTTTGATTATGACTGATTTTATGTGACATGCACAACACGGACCGATGGGACAGATGCACAGATCATTCGTGTTGATCAGCCGCTGGCAAAGTTATCTATTCACATAATGTTCTCTCTTTTAAAATGTAAGCGAGTTTAAATGTCATAATATCATGTCTAAAGAATTGAAGTCTGTCAGGTAAAAGAGTTTATCGATGCAGTTCAGTCTGTCTGATATTTTAGTCCAACAACCGCTACTCCTGATCGGAGGCTTCCGTAAATATTTAGTTTATACGTAAAGTTACGCTTCAACTAAGTTTAATGGTGCAACGCAAAAATATTTAGTAGTGCATAAGTTGTATCTTAGTGCCCACTTACGTCAAAACTAGCAACAAGCAAGTAACAAGGAGGGAGTTCTTGGCTAGAACAGAACAATACCACCAATTCTAACTGTATGCTAATTGTGCTAATTATGCTGTATGCTAATTATCAATCGTATTTGACGATAGTGGTCCTGACAGAAATGTGGTTGTTGTTGAAGACTGGTGCAAATCGAGCGGTTTGCACATAGTAAATGTAAGGAAAACAAAATAACTGATCTTCAATGTTAATTATGTTAGTTAGGGAAACAAATGTTAAATGATTATGCTGTTGAAATTGTGGAACGTTTTAAGTATATGGGAACATATATGATACAAGTCTTAGTTTTGGTGAGAATGTAAACAATAATTTAAGGTCAAAAGTTGTATCTTATGCGTAAACTGAAGAGCTTCGATGTCATGGGCCGTTCACAGGACACCGTTTTCAACTAAAAACCAAAAACTTTATGCGTTTTGGCCGTTCATTTACACAACAACAGCGTTTTGGGCGCCTGAAAACAAACTTTTGAAAATAGGTTTCGAAGTAAAAACGATACCGTTAACGTCTCCGTGTAAACTACAAAACCGCAACTTTGTGAAAACGGTGACGCATGTGCATTACTTGTTACTTTCCTGATTGGTGGACAATAAAGTTTGATCTAACTTAACTAGCCCATTTTTTTTAGCTACAAGCACTATGAAGTTAGTCTTAAGACATGGACATTGCTTAGTCAAAAAAATATTTCAAACACATGGCTGGTGGAAATTTTCATGACATTTCAGAAATGGTTCAGTTGTCCACTTGGAAATTGTTAGTAGACATATATTTTTTTTTTTAATCGTGAGAATGTGAGGCCTTCATTCTTGAAATCTCTGACAATTCTTGTGAATTGTAAAAGAGAGACACACCTAACCATTTCCTACAACTACTACCAGTCAAAAGCTCTTTAAACAGGGGTGTGTCCAATCAATTTGCATTGGCTGCTATTTGTGAAACAACTTGAAAAACCACCAGTGATCATATTGTGATGTTGCGTAACAAATTATAATAATTAATTTGATGAATAAATCAGAGCTTAAAGGCAAGATAATTGTGTATCCTCTGATTAGAGATAATAAAAAATTGAGTCCAAGTTTTTGTTTGTAAACCGGGTCAACTTATCCCATGACATGACTGCAAGAGATCGGTCATTATAACTTGGATAACCAAAACACTCACTAACACACACACACACACACACACACACACACACACACACACACACACACACACACACACAATAAAGAAAGAGATAAGAGTAAGGGGGGGGGGGGGGGGGGGGGGGTACAGGCAATACAAAGAGGGAGACAGAACCAGAGAGAAGAAACTGCAGGGATCTCAGCAGGACACTGATTCAGCGTGTTGTGTTTAATACGATTAGACGCAGTCCACTAGATGTCTTTGTCCTCAACACACAGGCTTATGGGAGGATTCTTTTTGTAACTCACACGGTGGCACGTGCTCAAAATAATCTCCACTGATATTCTCCTGAATGAGACAAAGCAGGTTTCACTACCTGGCAGTTTCACAAAGAAAGAAAGCAAGCCTCTCACACTTTTTTTTTACCTTCAAGAGGATTCAGTTTAGGTCAGTTGCATGTGTGTTTGTTCACAGTGTGAGTGAAGACGGTTTGGGGTTTTCATGTTATCACGTGTTTAGTGAAAACAGTAGGTATCTACTGTAAACCTTTTGGCACACAGGTATGTCAACCACATTGCTCACATTGCACAGTTAAAAAGTAATTATTGACAGTTCTGTCCAGTGAGTCCTGCGACACTCGACTGGAACAATTCACGTTCTGTGTGTGTTTACAGGGGACCACTGAGGTCCTGTACGCCTGTTCATTACTCTCTGAGCAGAGAAATGGAGGATGGCCCCTATAAAATGCTTATTCCAGCCCTGGCCCCGGGAATTTTACAGTTGATGCTTTTAGTAGAGGATGCTTTATAATGAAGTTCAAGCACCAAAAGTGTGTGAAGTCTTGGGGAGCATTTCAAGATTGTAATATTTCACACTCTGGTGCTCTTCGGTCATTTTTATAATTCTTTACTTCATCGAAATGGTACAAAACTTGGTAAAGGTTTTGCCACTTGCTGTGTGAACACAAAAACTAAAATCATGGACATGATTTGAAAAGGTTAAATGGTCCTAAAAAACAATTGTCACACTTGTGCTCGTCGCAGTGAAAAATGACCGCATTGGAAATGAATGGGAGACGAATTAAGTGAAAACTTTTGGTACTGCGGCCAAACAAAATCTTATTGAAAGCAAATTTTTTGAGATATCAAGCTCAAATTTGGAACACAACTTGTTTAGGTTTATGGCTTTGATTTTCTTGCCGTTTTAAAGTAAAACGTGTTTTTGAAAATATATTTCATATAAAAATTGAAAATAGTATTTTTGAGCATTTTTCATGACAATAAATGTAAAATTCTGTGACTTTTTTAAAGTTCACTCTATGTGAACTAAACTAAACTAAACTAAGTTTGTGCTCTAAACTAAAGCATTCAAGACTTACGACAGTTTAAGTTGGAAATTTAATTTTCAGGTCTATGCTCAAAAAGTGAATAAATGGATTATAAAATATAATGTATAATAAAATTATAAATATAATTCAGTACCACAAAATCCCCTAAAAATACAAAATATTAAATAAACAACAGTAGGCCTATCAAACTAAAATATAGTACATTCATTTAATTGAAATAAAATGTGGTCATTTTTTACCTCTGGTGGGTTAAATGTGCCCTAACTTTCCATTTGAATCAAATCCTTAGAATCCTTTATTTTCTCTGGTAGTAGCCTAATAGAATTGAATATTGTCCTGCAGAGGAATCGAATCTTTTAAATGGACAAATCTTCACAGTAACCGAACTGAGTCTTTTTGAAACCTTCTTAAAGTATTACATCATGACTTTTAAATCTGAACAGACTGTAAAACACTAGGCATCAAACGACTGAGGATCAAAATGTGGGTAGCGTGTTCCACCATCACTAGAAACTATATATTTACATCGTTCGAATGGCATTAATAGAATCGATTCCTCAATGAAGATCTAGTGAGACACTCGGCGGGGGAAATGGTTTTCTGGTCTAGGCAAACTCTTTCCGGAGCCTGAAACGCTGATAGTTTTGCCCTCGCTGTATTTTCCCAGAGGACAAAGGGTTTAGCTTTCTCGGCGTGTCCCAAGGAGAAACAAATTTAGGGTCAACTCTCTCGACGGGATTAAACAAAAACTTTTTTTTCCTCAGCCGGTGAGATGCTCAAGGTCGCGCCATATGCGTTCCACGACTACAATAAAACACGCCTGTCTCACGCGCAGTCTAAAGTAGAAAGTTAGCTCATATAAAATACATTTGAGCTCTTTTAAAAAACAACAAACGGACATTTTCCATAAAAAAAACTAATAAAAAAAACCCATATTTTAGAAGGAAACACGGAAAACTCATTAAAAGCAGAATTCAGATCTCGCCACGTGTCTCTATTTGTAGTTACCAAAGTCTCTATTTACATTATCCTAAAGATGAACCCATCAACCTACACAACGCGTTTGTTCCTTAGTCTTTTACTTTTCTTAAAAAAAAAAATATATATATATATATATATGATGACTTAAATTGAATTGACTTACTTAATGTCTGTATAATTTCCTAATGTAGGAACGTTGTAACAGTTACGTTGTTTCCTGGTTTCCTCGGGTTTCGGCGCTAAAACAGAATAGCTGCTACAGATATGACCAATTCTCCTGTTGCCGCCGAAGTCAACTCGATAGTGGAGTTATCTGGCCCGAGCTTCTGTTTCTTGTGTTAACCTCCAATATACAATGATGGATAGAGTGAGAGTAACTGCCCTCCACGCTGTTCCCCCCTTTTCTTCTTCTCGTGCTCGCTCCTCACTCAGCTTGTGGGCGTACTTTTTACATTCAGTTACTGTACTTACATCACTATGTCTATAGGCTACAATACCCATACAAAAATAGTTAGTTACACAATAGTTAACAGTTATTACTGTGACAATCCTAAATAAAACAGAATATCCCTTAAACATTGAGTATTTAAACCTTTCTGCTGTTTTGTTTAGGGCTACTAAAGAGGCTGCCGCTGTTTAATGTAGTGACTAGCCGTAACTGTAGCATTTTAACGAACAGGGTAACCATGGTAATTTTAAGAGTTCAGTTTGAAAGATTAAAGCCATGTCATAATTATTCAACCTCACATTCAACGCTGCTGTTTTTAAGTCACTTATTTGTACGGTACAGAATTGTATTAAAACACACAATTAAGCCTTTACACAATTAAACTGAATTATAGCTTGTTCTGTTATAGCCTACATACATGTATCCCATGCATGTGCTAAAGTTGAGTAGCAAATATGGTCAAAAGAGCTCTCACAAAAGCTAGAACAAATTGTTTATTTAATATAGAGAACATTTGAAAGTCTATGGCTACAAGAAAATTTCCAAAACACTAACAACACAGCTGGCAGCCTTCTTCATAAGTTTAAAATGTGTCGTACCAGGAAACCTTTGAGGGTTTTGAAGAAAAGGCACAATATCATTAAGGGAAATAAAATGTTTGATCAGAGCAACTGAGAAAAGCCCTCAATTTACTGCCAGACTGGCAATAGGCCTATGCCCTGATGAAAGGAGGAAAAAAACATTTCAATAAGAGATACACTAGACAAGCCTTCATATTGGGAGATCTTGCTGAATGCTACTCTTGACCAAGAATAACACAAAAGGCCGACTTGAATATGCTAAAAACTGATTTGGATATATCTGTGGAGTTCTGGAAGAATGTTTAATGGACTGATATGACCAAAACTGGAACTTTTTGGACCCATGGATCAGCAAAGCTTCTGAGCAGAACAACAGCATCTCCATTGGCCAAACATGCAGGTGGTCCAGTATTATAGGGGTGCTTTGGTGTTGCAGGAGGTGGAAATCTTGACTGTATAACGGACATCATGAATTATTTGAAGCATTATGACAAAAATTGTGATGCCTTTGGTGCAGAGACTGAAGCTTGATGAATAATGGACTTCACTGCAGGACATCCCATACATCCAAATATGCCGAAGCTTGGTTCAGGGATCAGTCGTATGTTCTTAAGTGGCCTGTAACAGTATTCAGATTTAAATCTCATTGCAAATATTTGGTGGAATTTGAAGAAAGCAGTGGTAATGTGAAAACCAAAGATTGGAAGCGTTTTCTTTTCAAGCAAGGACTGCAGTAGAGAGCTGGCAGAAGCTTGTAAGAACTTACAGCAGCATTTATTGGAGGTTACAAAGAATTAAAGATTCTGCACCAAATTTGACTTTTGGGGGTTGAATAATTTTGTACATGAATGTTAAGAGCTTATTTGTTTTTGTTTTAAATTTTTCATCAACTTTACGTTCTCAGAATCACTCAAATGTGTATTACAGTTTTTTTTTTCTTCAAACTGTGGCTCCATTTCTCAAAACTCTACACAAAAGATGCAAAATGTCACACATCTCTTGCAAAAGCAAGCACTCTAAAAATGCTATTTTTGTAAGTCTACACACAGACATAAAATTATTAGCCACATCCACGCCAAAATACACACAGATGTGAAAAATGTAAAACGCTATATCATGTCTTTTGCTTGTTCAGTGTGCAGTGGAGTTTGTCATAGCACTCCAACACAAAAATGCACTGTATGTACATTATGCACAACTGATGAATTTTACACAGTTATGGAACTGAATCAATACTGAACTGATTTGAGCTGAATAATGACACTATTAGCTTGTTAGAGCTGATTTACAGCAGAATTTGAATTTGTTACTATTGTGAATGTATGTATCATAGGCTATGCATGTACACATACACACACACACACACACACACACACACACACACACACACACACACACACACACACATTTACATATACATATATATATTTAAAGCGATGGACAAACAATTTTTTTGTATGATGGTTGATTACATCAAGTAAAAACATTTATTCCAGATTTTATTTATATTATTTAAAAAAAGATTGCTTATTACTTTGCTCTTGACATGTATGATGTATTTACAGGTTTGGTTTACCAACAGAATGAGGACAATTACTTCGAATTTCAGTGAGAATACATGCTAAACTTTACAAAGTGCTATTCATATACAGAGAGCATTTGTATATAGAGACAATCTAATCGTGATAGTGAGGAACACTTGTGGCAGTAACCATGGCGACCGAGGTCAATATGAGGTAACAGTGACCTCTGGTGGTGGATTGTAGAATCTCTGGAGGCTGACGAAATAGCATCATGGTCATTAAATCAGTGTGCTGAAGTAAAAGTTATATTTAGAACCTTACAGGGTTCTGTCTGATCAGATGGTTCATATATAAGAACCTTTTAGGGCTTCCATTCATGAGATAATTTTATGGATTTAATTTTAATTCATTAGTTTTGTTTTAAAGGCAGGGTAGGCAATTTGTTCCAGAAAGTTTTTTGTTATGCTGGTTGAAAGTCTCTAAACATCATGATAGCAATCACTAAGTTAAAGGTGCTCTAAGTGATGTTGGGTGTCGTCACTTCTTGTTGATGTTTAAAGTATTGTCTAATAAGAGAGAATGTCTAATAAGGGGAGAACTTCCACTCTCAGTAAACTTCCAGCTTCTGAACTGGTTGCAGTTCCACTCTGGTTCCATATGAGGGCGCTCACAGGACGAGAATGGAGGTCTATGGTGCTATACCCCTCAAAATCCACTTTTCTCAGGACATAATTTTTTGTCTAGTAATTTGAATGTTGTATTCGAAAGGAGATGGAAAGATATTACACATTGCTGGGTGTTAGATTTTTTAGAGTCACTTATTTGCTTTAAAAAGTCTTTTAAAATGTCAATGACGTCATACACATCGTACGACCAGAGATACTGCTTTACGGCATCCTTCAGTCACTTTGGTGCTTTCGCGCTCTGCACTTTCTTTTCTCTCGAGGCATCGACAACACAGCTGATACAGGTAAATACACGTGCTAGAAGAGTTTTTGTTTTGTTTGTTTCTGGTCCCGCTTCGGATGCAACGATGCCATCAAGCGGTATCTCTGGTCGTAATCAGTCCTTCACTGACCAATCAGCGTTCATTAGCAGAATGCTAGCGTGTTATGGTCAACAACTCAAACTGTAAGAAATCGAAAGGACATAAGTACTCGTTCATTCAACTTTCGACCTATAACCCATATTGAACTTGCAAAACCTACAATCAAATTTGAGATTTCTCAATGGCAATCGGGTGAAAGAGACAAATTTAGCCGTCTAGCTCCATAGACTCCCATTCATTTTGCACTCATGGGCGATCGCCCCCAGTGGAACTCTGGTGGAACTACAACCAAAATTTGGTACAATAGGACTTAATAGGGAGTGGCCAGGCTCTCCGTAGACGGGCTCTGGTATTGTCAAACAAAACGGAGGCTAGCTAGACCCTCCCTCCTCCACATTCGCGCACTAACCCCCCAAACCATTGTGTTCAGGGGACAGGCAGCTAGCGGATGGTGAGGAGATGTTTGCTGTATTTGACAAAAAATGTTTTGGCCTAAAAAACGTGTGACATCGCTTAGAGCACCTTTAAAGGCACAATATTTAAGATTTTTGGAATAAAATATCCCAAAACTACTAGTATAATGTTATATATTTTGTTGATTTATGTACTTACATTATTCCAAATATTTCTAATATCCCGTAAATCCAGATAAATAAACAGTTTTAACCAAAACACGGACTGTGTCCGTACGTCGCCTATCAATGACATCATACCCGCATTACCCTCGATTTCCGGTTTTATTCTGTAGAAACCATGGAAACACCAAAGACGCTTTAATATACAGTATATGTTTTATTAGACAGGTGAGAATCTGGTTGGATACATTCAATGACAGAAAACTAATAATTGATATACAGCTCAACACAGTTAGTCTTAATGTTTAAATCATATTTCCCATGTCTAATATCGATCTAGCTCACAGCAGTGTGCAACAAGTGTCTCATATAGTAGCCGCCGAGCGATCACACAGAGTAGCATTATAACAGCTTTCAACAAACACACACACGTGCAGTGACCCACCGGAATGCATGACCGGAAGAAGCATAGCATAATAAAAGCTCCAATGCTCTTGAGCCGTGTGTTGTGCTTGTCAGTAGCAATCTTTCCAACGACATTCGTAATGTTAATAAATCTTACCGGTCATCCACTGATATGATTTCTGCCTGTGTCCCCTCGTATTCTCCACCGGCTGTAGAGGTGAAGACAACAACCAAATCATCATATCATCAAGCCTTTGATTTGAATAAACAACCTCTAGTGGTGAAAAATTACATAGTGTGCCTTTAAGAGGTTTAATGGAGATATATATATATATTTCATACCTCCGTTTCATGCTATGCAGTGTAGACAGACGTCAGTCACCGAGCACCACAACCGAAACAGCAGCCATATTTGACAGTTCCTCCTGAACCAAAACAACTAGTTTATGCTGCGTTCACTGCATAACTACCATCATTTGGAAGAGATGGAAACCCGTGACGTTATACTTGGAGTGGTTCGTGACAAGAATGTGTGAATTTCAATGGCAACACTATCAATGCTGAAATGAATCTGCAGCCGTCAGGTGGAACAGGTCAGTGCTCTTTAAGTTGTTTATGTTCATTATTATAGTAATGTTATGTGCTTTGAGACATGAGGTAGTTTAACGCCATACTCGTCAGTCCAAAAACACAAACAATAACACTGACAAAAAAAAAAATAAAAAAAATAAATAAAAAGGTTTTGGTTTTGGATCTTAACTTCATTATGTCTATGTAGAATGAACCTCTTGAAAAAAATCGAGAGAAATTTGAAGAGACAACACAGATGCTGAAGCTGTTTCTGGTTAAAAGAATACTTATGTCTATGAAATAAATATACAGTGATTAAGTAAACATTTGCGGAATCATCTCAATTAAATAAACAGGCAATGGGGTATAAACTCATTCACTTTACAGGCAAGACAGGACAAAGAAGTGAGCAAAACAGGGAGTTACTTATATCAGAACTAAACGAGGGAACTAATGAGATAATTGAAGGACACCAGGTGAACTAAATGACCAATCAGATACACTGGGTCACAGGGAAACAGGGGGAAAAAACACAATGAAACATAATGTAACTCTTAGCTGAAAGTTTATTTCAGCTGCATTCAAGGTGCACATAGTACACCATCTGTGTAAACCTAACCCTTCCTGACACTAATCAGCTTCTTCCTGATCAGACACGTGTCTGTAATTCAAACAGATGTTTGAAACTGGCCTCCACAAACCCTAATTCCACACTGCAACAATCTCAGTAATATGTAAATAGTACCACTGGAGTGATATGAATCACTTAGGCATATAGCGAGTCACGATGGGCCATCAAGAACCATCCAGTGTTCAAAAGGATACATGATTACCAGGGATTATCACCTTAACATTTGGGTGCTCCCATCTGAAAGAGTATCAAGGATGTGGGAATGGAAGGCTATCACTTTTATTGTTATCCTCAATTTGCCTTTAAGATTTCACAAAAACTGTGAGACCTGTTTGATTAAAGTCACCATGAAATCAAAATGGACTATTCTTATATTTTAATGGACTATTGCCGTATTTATTTATTTTTTTAAGTAAAAAAAATGTATGTGCACTCGTAATCTTTCATCTTTAAAATAACTTCCCATCCCTCTTGCAGTGACTTCTCTTCTCTTATGACGTGACGCCATCTTGTGGTGAGACTCGGGAATTCATTCGGCACGACCCTCACAGTGCATTATGGGTATTCTCTAGCCGTTGAGTGTACATTGTGTTATTGCGGTGCATTATTTGATTGAAAATGTGCACTCGCTAAGGCCCTCTATGGTTTCGGACACCACTACAAATGGCTGTCCCTTCAAATAGTGCCCTATTTAAGGGTATAGGGGGCGATTTCTGACACAGCAGAGTTTCTAAGTCGTCATCTGATTGGTTGAATTCTGTGTCGCATTCTTTAACGATCCACCTGGAAATGGTCAACTTTACATTTTCACACCCCTAAACATGACACAGAACAAAATGAACTGTGATTGGTTGCTTTACATGTCGGTCAGACATCCTCTTGAGCGGGCCTTGCCAATGAAAGCTGTGATGGGGTCCAGACCTTCTTCCATCAATCTGAAGGCAGAGAAGGTCTTATTATTGGGCGATAAGAGAGTCTATGGCTCTACCATTGGAAGAAGCCTTACTTGGAGCACGTTGATAAACAATTTCATTACAGCCTTGACTTCATTGAATTTCCCCTAGAGTTGTGCAACCGTCAATCACTGTTTACGGATACCTTATAGAAATGAATGAGAAGTGCCGTAAACTGAATCATACCTGTTGCACTATTGTCTGTGACTTCTTTTACAAAACAGCCTTTTGTTCAGTATATACTCTAAAAATAGATCAATCCAAATGAACGTTTGAGAGCAAACATGTTGAAGATTAGCGGACAGGCTGTTGATTCATTAAATTAGAAACCTTTTCCCACAAAAGCAGTTTATTTAGCGTAGTGAAGCCTCTCCTCCATTGACATCCATTAAAAAAAAACTTCTTCTTGACTTCTTCCCTGTGTACCGCAGCGTTAGCAGGCAATACACTTTTTTAAATATTTTTTTTCTTGTTGCTAACTTGCTTTCAAGTGGCTTTGCTGAAGGTCTGGCAATGCAAGACTACTCGGATATACGCCACAAAAGGGACGAAAAGACTATCGCAACTTCCGCTTCATGCTGACTTTAACATCTCTGACATAAAATTAACATTAAAAAATTTGATATGCCAATTATTTAAAACTAATTTTAATGACTAAAACCACAATGTAAAACTGTGAGGCACACTTTACACCAGATAATTTTTTTAGATCCTTTTGATGTTTATTTATTTCTAGAATTGTTAACATTTCTGTCACTGTATCATATTCAGAGCATATTACTTAAAAAAAAAAGAAAAGAAAAAGAAAAAATTGTATTGTAATAAAATTATTCAGCAATCAAGGAATTCATAATTTTTCTCATTTAAAGTCCCCCTGTAGTCAATAATTGTATCCCTTAAAACTCCTCTTTGATCACCAAAAGACATATCTAAACCATTTTTACTTGGAAAAAAATTATTCATGCCTTAAAGGTGAACTAAGTAACTTTTTTTTACCTTAACTGAACAGCTTCGGAGTCATTGGAATGGTTATATTACTTATTTCGGGTTGAATGGTGGTCGTTTCGCACCCCCCTGGTGCCCGTGAGCGGAAAATACGCACTTGCAACTTTGACCCGGCGGGCCGCCGGCCGCTGCGTCAGGAAGTCTCGCGTGATATCCGGTCTCGCGATGTAAACAATTGCTTTACGGCCAAAAGAAATCTGCTAAAATGCTGTCATTATTGCGCTCCCTCACGCTGTCCGAACCCGAATGAAGAAGACGTTTTAAAGAACGTCCCATCTGCTTTGATGTCGTTGATCTATAGCCTCTGGTGTCTGAGAATCAACAACGAGTTTTTACGACAGTGTTGTCAAATATCTATTCCGAAGCTGTGGGGGGAGCTCTAGAGAGGAACCTGCGAGCAAAAAGCGAGAATACAGCGAAGAAGTCCCGAAGTTACTGAGTGCTGCTTTAAAATAACTTGAATGTAACTCTACACCCCTACCTCATTTAGTATACGCGTTTCTATGAATATGCAAATTAGCCCCACCTCCACTCACTCACACCAGCTCAGAGATCCACTCGTTAAAGGGATCCTTCACCGATTAGCATTAAGCTTTGTATCAGTAGAAACCAGGTAGTATTTTCGAATGACCGTGCTTCCCTCCCTCATGTCCCCCTGAGACGAGAGATTTCTGTATTGTGTGTCTGGAAAAAAACCTCAGATGATGCAAAATCGTCATTTTGCGTCATCGGAGGCTTTTTTGTCCAGAGGCGAGAGACTACAGCCAGTAGTAGGAGCTCGTTCCGCATGTGTTTAACCCGCCCATAGGGGGTGGGATCTCACGATAAAACGGTAGCCTAGTTGTATAATTTCTTCCGATACTGCCCTCTGTAACCGGGAGGCGTGTTTTGGGAGTGTCCTCGTAGGGCAGTGAAGCAAGTGCATTCTGGGAGTTGTTGTCTTTCATCCACTTGAGCCAAAAATACATTTTCTGGCTTTTCTCAGTCTAGAAGGCACCAACTTCTAAAATAATTTCACATTTCTACTACATAAATAACCCAATTTAAATACAAATTCATCTTTCCAGTGGTGAAATATCCCTTTGACGATCACACGCTGACTTGATAGTTAGAACAAAAATAGTTTGTGACGTCAGAAACACCAGCGATTTCAAACCGCGTTTTTGAGACTGTCTTTGGTCCACTGCAGTTTTAAGGAGAAAATACAAAGCAATGGTATTGACTCATGCATTTGCACATGGTTTGTCTTAAAGCATATTAAAACCCCAAAATAGACATATAAACAACATTAATAGCTTGATTTTAAGTTACAATGCTTGAATTTAAGATTTGTATAAGCTTCTCGATAATGGAGGAAGCCATTATGAATAAAAGGGTTCTGGAAAACACAGACGAACAGTACTGATAAATACACTCAGAATAGATTACAGAAAGTAATGCCTTCAGTATCGATGACATTTGATTATCATCCCTGTGAACAATTATAGCTTCAAAGCTAAATCTGCAGTCCAGTTTCAGTCATCAATAAATCAGTTCCACATTCGGTGCTGATGTAATCCAATAATCCAAACATAGGAGGGGCGTTCAAAGAGAGAAGTCAAAGATACAGATTAGGATCATGAACTCAAAATTATAAACAGAATCCAGACAGGGAAATTACCCCAGTATAGGAAAACATGCAACAACAACAAAAAGTGGGATAAGATATTGAATCAGTGGTGATGAAGAACAGGTGGGCCAGTAACCATGGAGACAGACTATCAGTGAAGATGTCACTGATGCTTGACAGCTGAATCTGACACACACCAACTTAAATAAGGAGGTTATGGGAAATATCTCCTGGTCCTCCGTGTTCAACTTTGTGGATTTAGATCAAAAACAGGATGCGTTATTACTTTGCACTATTTTTCTTTATAACAAGGCTCTCTGGAATACTTGATTCTGATTTGTCAGGCGTGACATTCTGTCGTCAATAGCAACGCTGAATAATATACTGCCCATCCGGGAATCTTTCATGTCTCTCGTATCACACTGACTGAAGACTCGCTCTCTCGTGTTTCATGCAAACACGGCTGCTGCCGTCTTGTGTCTCTGTTATATTTATTGATTGTATTGAAAATGACCTCTTATGTCTAGACACAGAAATTTACTGTTCTAGTTTAATATCGTAAACAATGTCCAGATGCACCTGTGGTATGTAATGGTCATGAATGGTTGTGATGTCATTGAATTACTGAGACTGAAGCATGTGTGTTAAAGACTCCAGAGGCCATCAGAACATCTGTCTTAAACATTATTTGGCACGCATTGTGCCAAACGTATGACCTTATACTGATGAAATATTGTTCAGCAAGCCATAGCTGATCTCAAAATGTCCTGTGAGCCTGTCTTGAATCCTTCCTGTCCGATGCCTTTATCTTTAGATGTTGTTGCTTTATATTGTAATGTTAAGCAGCTATAGGCTACTTGCTAGAAATTCACCAAAAAATACAGTGGCTTTACAGGCATTTTGGTGCCTATATATTTACAGTTCATAACTGTATGTTTTATTAACTGGTAAAATGTTAAACAGGCTATATGTAGAATTCAGAAACCCTTGTTATTCAGCGATAGGCCTATATTAACACACGTTTAGATGAATATGTAAATATGTGCTGCACTTTCCTCTCAATAACAAAATAAACACAACAAAATGACAGCTGTGAGAACACAGCAGTTAAGAAAGAATCTGATCATTGCAATGTGAATATGTTTGCAGAACGGGCTCAAAATTACAGTTATGATAGATATTGAATTTAAAAGTAAATTGAGACTATCTGGCTATGTGAGACTATAGTTTGAGTTAATCCTTTTCTTTGCATGATACATGATCATTACACTACAGAATTATTTCGGCATAATCCTCAACATTGTAGGCTAAGCATTCGTTTCACGTGTCAAAGAACGGAAGAGAGGTTCGCGGGATCGCGCGTAACCGTCACATCCTTTGGATTTTCCCGCCAAAAACGTCCCGAGTCCTTCACAAAAAAAAAAATCAGTCTACCTGTTTTCATAAGAACCTATGAAATCGGGGAAGCTCTCTCTTTGTAAGTTTAGTTAGAAGCTGTTCACACATTGGCAAAAAAAAAAAAAGGCGATTAATAAATGGGAATAAATAGGCCTACATATTCCTTAAATTCCAACCTTCAACTTGAACTACTAAAATCCTGTTTTGTACAATAATTATATTTTACTGTCATGTATGTTTTTTGAATATGATATAGGCCTATTTTCACCATAAATTATTAAATAACCCCCCCCCCCCCCCCCCCAAAAAAAACAAAAACAAATGTAAATTGTCAAATTTAATTTAACATATATTTTTTTAACTTTATATATTTGTATTGTATTTTTGAATATAGTCTAATATAGACCTTTTTTCACCATAGATTGTCAATTCTTACAATTACCTGTATCTAGCATTTTACAAATGTAAAATGTGTATTATTTATTTTAAAAGTTTTCAGCACATACTCTAAATGAAAAAAGTTTCTTCTCAAATCTGAAGTGTTAAAAACAGTTAAAGCAAATGACATTACATACAGGCCAGCAAATTTGAAGAAGCAGACACAAATGTTCCTAAAGACTTTGTAAATATCACATGTTGTGTTTGACGCTCAAACAGCCAGCACACATCAAAATGCCAGCACAAAAACTTTTGGCACAGACACGGATCAGGAAATACATCACAAACAAGCATCTTCCTTCATCGGATTAAACTGAATTTCAGATTTTGAAGGAATCTAATGTTGTGATTTACAAATACACTCTGACAATAGCAGATTACCTAACAAACGATCTCAAATGCTTTGGTGAGATTTAAATTCCTCTCAAATTAGACCTTATTATCATTCCTAAATTTCTCTGTTCTTAATGATGACCAGACTGCAATCAGTATGAACATATAAACAGACATCTCTCTCTCTCTCGCTCTCTCTCTCTCTCTCTCGCTCTCTCTCTCATGTGGTTTTAATTTTCGTCCCCGGGCAACGTTTGGAGTTTGGCTGAGCTTGAGTTTCATTGTAAAACTTCAGTAAAAGAAGAACTTCACTTCCATGGCAGAAACACAGGATTGAGTTTATTGTTATTTCTTCAGAAGATCTGTGAGGGGCCGGCCGTGGGGCTCTTAAGGGTCAGGATGGCTCACTCAGAGTCAAACAGCTGCTTTTCATATCCACTTGATGGCACCAAAACACTTCTTTTCTTATTAGCACTATCTCCTTTGAATTTGTTGTGTTTTTCATTTATTCATATTAATTCAGTAAACACACACTTTATTTACTTTCTTTTTCTATTGTAAGTATTGTGATCAAGACTTTATTTCTGTAAGTAATTATAAATTATTATATTGGAGTTACAATGCCATGAAATAAGATACTTCAAAATATATGATGTGTTTGTTAATTGTCCCCATTATTGAGTTTTATGTTTTGTCGGGTATATGTGCTTCTTAAACTTTATGTTGTGAAGTTGATGTTCCCTCTTTTAGTGGCAAACATATAAAACAGTGTTAAAAAAAAAAGACAAATCAAAATGTTTTAAATGCTAATTGCTGGATAATATTTCTAGTTGCTATGACAAGAAATAACTTAAAAAATTAAAGTGACTGACAGAAACAAGAAATCTTGCATTTTGAGAACTCAAAAATCTCAAAGCATCACATTACACTGAAAATGGTGTACAATGTAAAAAAAAAGAGTTGCTGCTAGTAAAATGTACTCAAATAATCTTTTTTTTTTTTTTTTTTTTTTTTTTTTACAAATACAAAAAACAAAACAAAAAACATTTGAAGTTACCATAAACTTTTCTCAACTACATTGGAAAGCTAAACCTTTTATTTTGTGTGCTGAGTCAAAAAATTAAGAAAAGTCAGACATTATGTAGCCATGATGTTTTCTCAACTATTCTCAACTATTTTTACAACTACTTTATACAACTATTTCTCAAATATTTTTTTCTTTTACAATTGGGGGGTGGGTTTTTGTGTACGTGTAGTATCAGACTACAGCGTTTCCTTCCAGAAGAAAACAGTCTATTAATAGATGAACATATAAATTGAACAGATCATTATTTTAGTAACCATAACCATCATTATGATTAAGACTTTCTTCGAATCAATTGATTTAAGACACAAGCGAGAGCAAGAGGTGATGTTTAAGGGGGATACTGATAGATGGCTTGTGACCTCCAGCGACACGGATGATGGATGACAGTGGAAGAGAAGAGAATGTGAGGGGGAAAAGCGGTGGATAGGGTTAAACTGTAAAACAACAAAAGGTGTCTTAAATGTCTAAAATGGTGTTATTAAAATCCGCTCCTTCACCCAACCTGAGGATAAAGAACAATAGTGTTGTCATTCATGCAGTTAGCCCTCATAAATTGCTCACACATCCTCCATTGCTGGGATAAATTGAGCCAAAGGAGACCAATTTCCCTCTCTGCAGACTCTGTAAACGTCAAACCGAACAAACCCCTGGACTTCTGTAGACTTGTAAACTGTGCTGTATTTGTAGCGGCGCTGTGTTTTCCACTGATTATGTGATTGCTCATGACAGAAAGCACTTCTGAGATCCAGCTACAGCGCTGCTGCCATAAAAACGCTTATTTAGACCAGATCAGCAATGAGCTTTGACAAGATCACAGTTCCTTTTGTCCAAAAACATTAGTTTCCTCATATGCAGCGCATGGGAGATCGAGTTTGATTTGAAGAATTATGTCATTCATGACATTGCGATCATTTTTACTGCTGCTGTGTGACATGTTAAAAAACATTAGGTGCAGAATCTGTAATAGAAACTATTATTTTGACAATAAAAGGACCTTTCCAAGAATAGCTAAGGTGCAAATTGTAGTCACATTAGTTTTTATTAAAGCAATTAAGGCACAAAACATATTTTTTTTGGAGAGAGAATTGTGTATATGTAAGATTAGAACTAGTAGCCAGAACACAATGAAAATAACTAAAGTGCCCCCCCCCAAAAGTTGCTGCCATATATTTTTAAGTACAATCAACTTGGATGTTTAAATCATTTTAACTTAAATAGCATTAAACTGGCTTAAAATGAGTTGAATCTTGTATTACTTATTAAAAAAAATCGAAAATTGCTTAACTTATTTGGATGAGTTAAAGCAATGTAAAAACATATGTTTTCATAACTTATTGATCATGTAATTTTTTACAGTGTAATATTGTCCCCTCTCTAGCAATTCAAATAAATCGAATTTATTAATTTATATTAAATGCATTGTGTAAAAAGCATTTTTTAAAATATGTATCTTCTAAATTTCCAAAAAGCCGTACTTCTTTTGGCCCTCTAGCGGTTGACGCGTAAAACTGAAATTTACTTGCGGAGGAACTTTGTTTCGGTATTTGCGTTGAGTTGTGCTTCGGCTCTGTGTCTTCAGTGCGGATGAATCTGATCGGTCTGTCCATTGTTACAAGTGATCCTTTATCAGTGTGAATGTCACCAACAAGATCAAAGTTCTCCCTTGCAATTGAAAAAAAATAAAAATAAATGAAAGATGGATATAAAAAAAATATGTAGAGCAGGTAATAGCATTTATGTCACTGTTTTTTAACGTATTGAAAACATCATTGGCTAAATAACGTCTCAAATGTTAGTGAATGGCGAGATAGGCTATAACTTATGTTTGACTGTTTCAAAAAAACAGCGCTTCACTTGGACTATTTTATCGATGTCTTTACTACTTTTCTGGGCCTTGAAAGTGGTAATAATGTTGCAATCTATCGGGGTTCAGAAAGCTCTCGGATTTAATCAAAAACATCTTAATTTGTGCTCCGAAGTTGAGCGAAGGTCTCATGAGGGTGAGTAATTAATGACAGATTTTTTTTTTTTTTTTGGGGTGAACTAACCCTTTAACTAAAAATGTAAGTCCTGTTTTAAACATTCATTGAAAAGGGCAAAAGTCCATTTGTTTGTCTGCTTGATCAGAATCTTTGTCTGTCTAAAGAAATGTTCCATAAACAATGTTTTGTTCAATTTGTCTAGTTAAGCTGACAGTTGAGTTTTCTAACATATGTTCATAGTGGTATGTATATAAACACTCAGTCAGTAGCTTAACTCTTGTCTTTAAGTCTGCTTCCGTAAAGATCTCCAAAGGTCATGGTTTCATGTCAGAGTTCGTACAACTGAGTTCTACCTTCAGAGTCCACACATGTCTGTAATTTCTCCCCGATCGCTTCCCCAAACTTTACTTATGGGTGTGCGTTTATGTGCATGTGTAGTTCCCTTTGCTTCAAAAACAGGTGTGTGATTCTAAACAGTATTGCTCAAGCATTTAAAGGAGGCTCCACTGACTTTTCATCTTTTCAACATGTTTCCACCTTGACAGTTCTCAATGAATGGAACGTAAACATGCTCCTTAGACTTCACTGGATTCAGCGGTCAAATACAATGGAAAGCGTTTGGCAAGATGTTTCTCGCTAAATTCTAACTTTGGTCGCATTTGAGAATGCTGTGTTTCATCTATTCAGAAATAACAAAAGCACTTAATAAATGAAGATCTTACTGAGGATTTGATTAATAAAAAAAGAATTTGGAATTTCCCCACTGAAACTTCCCTATTCCGTGGAAATCAAAATGTGATGTTCTGAAGAATGTTGACGCTACTCTTTTCCACACAATGAAGGCGAACGAGGACACAAAGTACCATAGAAATACGCTTCCAGGTTCCAAAAGTCAATGCCATAGAAGAACACATTTTTTCAGTTGACAGTTCCTAAAAGAACCTTTTTTTATTATTTTTTTTTATAGTGTGAAGAACATTTTAAAAAAATCTAAAGAACCTAAAAAATGGAAAGGCTCCATGAAGAGCCAGGCCCTGTTTACACCTGTTAAGGTGCGTTTTGGTCGACTGGATCACTAGTAGACGAGGGAGACACATACTCGTTTACACCTGGTGCTTTAATCCGTCTCTTTTGTCCTCTTTCAACCACTTCTGTCCTGATTTCTTCAAGGGGAGGGTCTTTGGGTGGGTAAATGTAAGGGCTTTTTCAGATCTTTTGATCAAATGGACCAAATAAGCTTGCGAGTACAAATATACATATGAACACAACAGGAGATGACGGAAAAACATATGGAGAACATCAGCCACAAGACTCAGGCAAACACTGTGAGTGTGTGTTAGAAATCAGAAATGGTGAGAGAACATCTTGCTTGGTACATTTTTCATCTTCAAACCAAACTTGGGTCTTCAGCTGATAGTTTAAATCTCATCTGACTAGAGCACTTCCCATAATGTTTAGGCAGTAGGTCACTAGGAGGAGAGCAGATCTTTTGTGGCTGTTCGAACGCATTCGCTTTTTCTCTGGAAGAGGTCGAAAGTTCAAAATGCTTCAGTATTTAGCATCATCCACTTGTGATCCGATCAACCAAAATGCATCTTAATAGGCCTATGATGCCAATCAAGAACCTTTCATTTTATTATACTATATTCCAGGTCTTCTGATGTCATACGATAACTTTGACCAAAAATAGACAAGAATTTATTCAATAAGCTCCTGTTTTTAGATGTTCTGATTGTGGCACTTAGCCAACCTCATTTAACTGCTGTAAAAGTGGAATCCCTCGAGGGCGTGCGCAGCGCTCTCGAAATCCTCCGTGAGATCTCTCGCTCACGCTCGCAACGTGAGAAAGCCATTCTTCACCTGTCAGCTTATGTTTGGTTCACGGAGAAACAACAGATCGAAATGAAAGAGACAGAGGAGAAGCAGAACGGAATGGAAGAACATTACATGCTCATCCGGATTTTAAGGAACTGTTACAGTTCATTAGTTTATGTTGAAGATTCTTGGAACTTTTAAAAGCCTCCAAAAATAGGCCCAGCCATGTGTGTGTGTGTGGAGACAAATCAGATAGGATACGTGTGAGTGTACAATTGTTGGTGAGACAGTGTGGGAGGTTTTTGTGACTGTAATCTTTGTCCTTCCATCTCTGACACTAAAAGCTTTTTATTTACCTCTCACTTACTCACTTACTCACACGCTCACAGACAAACGTGTGTGTTCATCAAACTTTGTGTGTCCTTCACATTACAGTTGAGTTCATCCTCCCTGGCAGAGCTTTTTACAATCACCTACAGTATGTCTCTCTCTCTCTCTCTCTCTCTCTCTCACACACACACACACACACACACACTCAAACACATGCTAACCCTATTTTTCATCTGAGAAACTTTCATCTTTAAACCAAACCATTGGCTATAGTAATTCTATGAGCCAGTTTTTATTCACTCAGTACTTTGTTCCAAACCTAGTGAACCTTCCTACCTAGACAGCATTTTAAAACAATAGGTGTGCAACAGATTTCAAAAGGTAGGCAGCAACATTATGCAGCCTTCTAAGATAATATTTAGCTAAAATCAACGGCACCATTGCATGTGTTCATCAAAGGGCCCGTTTACGCCTGGTCACTTCATGCGTTTTCTCTGACTGGATAGCTATCCAATCGGGAAAAGACCAGCTGTAAATACCCTCTGAAACGCTTTTGGGACAGATTTAAATCAGATCCCTCTAATCACTTCAGAAAGTAGTCTGAGACGCATTCTAGACGAAACTGGAAGAGTGTAAATGCATGTGGTTGTTGAAGCCACATGTCAATTTTGAGTATCTCAAGCCACAAATGCGCAAACTGCCACAAATGAAAATGAAAGTTCAGCATTACATCCTGAAGCTCAACACGTAAACTTCTTCATTAAAGGAGTGGTGATTATGATTTCACTTTTTTAACTGTAGTTAGTTTGTAATGTTGCTGTTTGAGCATAAACAACATCTGAAAAGTTACAACGCTCAAAGTTTAAAGCAAAGGGAGATATTTGTTTTTAAAGAAATCACTTTTTAAGGACTACAACAAACTGGTAGGGACTACACGACATTCCTCCCGGGTTAGTGACATCACCAACACTAAAATTTACATAAACCCCGCCCCCGGGAACATGATTTATAGATTATCATGACAGAATATACTGTACAAATCAATGACTAGAAGATAACTACACATAAGCTACATAAATTCATCAACTAACCATTCAGAAATGTTGTCTACCATGTTGTCACTTCTTCTTGAGTCTCTCCATCTTTGTCTGACTCCGTTTTGAACATTAATTTTCAGTGTGTGTCTGAGTGAGGTAATTGGAGCTGCTAACACAGGAGCTCTTGAAGATTGAAAGGGACAGACAAAAATGTGCGTTTTTGCTCACCCTCAAAAAGTGAAAATTTTAACATGCTATATAAAAATATATGTGGGGTATTTTGAGCAAAAACTTCACATAGAAACTTATCAGACTTATTTTACATTAAGTGAAAAGGGCATTATACCACCCCTTTAAAAGTAGTGAGACTAAATTATCTTACCAGTGCTGATGCCGCTCTCTCTTCAGTTGCGGTTTCTGATCTTGAAATTAGCAGATGATAAATAAAATGCAGCTCATATATTTTGCTGTCGTTGACATAAACTCTGATACACTGTAAAAAAAATGATATGATCAATAAGTTATGACAACATATGTTTTTACATTGCTTTAGCTAAAAAATTTTCAACTTTTTATGTTAAACAAGATTCAACTAATTTCTTAGGTCAGTTTAATGTAATTTAAGTTGAAATGACTTAAATGTCCAAGTTGATTGTACTTAAAACATTTAAGGCAGCAACTTTTTTTACAGTGTAGTGTGGGAATTGAAGATCGGATTTATATATATTTTTTTTTTATGTGGCCAAGTGTAAATGGAACAATTTTAACAATTCAGTTTGCTATCCGATCAGAGGGAATAGGCTTCTGTGGAAGTCAATACTTTGATCATCAACTGTTTGGTAACCAACATTCTTCTAAATACTGTATCTTCTTTTGTATTCAGCAGAACAAAGAAATACAGGTTTGTAACAACTTGAGGGTGAGTAGGCTAAATAATGACAGATTTTTGGGTGAACTATCCGTTTTAATGAATTAACTTGATTGATTTGGTTTCAGTGTACTTTGATTACTGTTTTTCACCTACTAATATTGTAGAGATGTAGGCATATTCAGATGCGGGGAGGAGAATGGATGGTTAGCATGATCTAGTTAGCCATGAAATGGTTAATAGATATGTTTGCACACAACATGCACTACTTCTTTTAAAAACATTAAAAAAAATTACTGACCCAAACTTGTGTATGAGGCTAATATTTCAGTTCAATATAATTTATGATTTTTACCAGTGCTTTTTCTTTCTTTTTTTTTTTTTTTTTTTGGAGAGCATAAAATGGACTGTCCATCTTCTTGTGGTGCCATCAACCACTTAGTTGTGAGTGAGATAATGTATTCTCCAGGTATTATAGACCTCCTTGGAGGAGCACTATTTTTGTACGTAGAGCATTTCAAATCAGGGTGTCATTTCAGTTAAGATATTGACTATGTAGGCGGTAGATATAAGCAGCTCACAGGTGCAACTTTATACACACTTGACTCATTCACCCACATTCACACACGTACACCAAACTCTCTGTAGGCAATCCAAAACAATCATCCATAATCTTTTCTGAAAGCATGTTGAATAACACTAAAACACGCCACGGTACATTAAAGTCAGTTTTTTCCTCGAGGGCTCAGTCAACATTCGCGTACAATAAATGAACTTGTGGTTACCGACTCTTATCTGGAAGGATCAATTGATTAGGTAATAAATCAGTCAACCTGTGCCCTAGGTTTCCCCCGCACCGAGCGGTTTGGGAGAGTCAGCCCAGCCCTGCAGCCAAAGAAGCGCGGTGCGGCGCGGCGCGGGCGGGGGCGCGGCAGGTGGTGGGTGCCGTGAGGTAACAGGAAGGGCTGGGCCACAGGTGAGAGAGGGAAAGACAAAGCAAACGGCAAGAGAGAAGAAAAAAAAAAAAAACCCAGCAGGATCGAGGAGGAGGCAGAGTCAGACGGAAAGAGAGAGAAACAGGAATGCAGAAACTCCCTAGGCAGCGGCGCAATCCTCTGGAGAGAGAAAAAAGGAATTTTTATGTGCTGCAGGTGATCAGGGCTCGACACGGAGAGAGAGAGAGAGAGAGAGAGAGAGAGAGAGAGAGAGAGAGAGAGAGAGAGAGAGAGAGAGAGAGAGAGAGAGGGGGGGGGGCTGGACGAGGATGGGAAAGAAAAACTGACGACGAGCAGCGGAAGAAGTCGAAAAGACAGAATGAGAATGGAGGGAGCTATAAAGATGGACTAAATAGGCTGCTGCTGACGACCTGATGACAGACGAGTGATTTAATGCGTGATTGGCAGTGGAGACTTGCTCTCGACCTGCTGCACATATGGCGGAAAGATAGAGGCAGACGCGATGGCACGAGATGAGAGGCTTCGGAAAAGGGCCTTTTAAAGTGGGCTAAAACAAATAAAACTACTTTACAGTCGCGCAGATGCATAAACAGTCTCTCGCGCTGATTCAGTGAAGCGACACGTGATGACACACACACACACACACACACACACAGGCGCACAATGCGGCCTTTGTTGCCGATGTGTGGTCATCCATTTAGGGGCCGAAGCTGACTGGATTCTGCATTACGCATTTCGCTGAGTCGTCGGACGGCCATGTGTGTGTGAGAGAGAAAGTGTTCCCCCTCACCAAACTCATGTTTTCCCGTAATTTGTGATAATTGCACATAAAAGAACGTCACACCCCTGTGTGTGTGTGTGTGTGTGTGTGTGTGTGTGGGTGTGGTTGTGCCGTGATAACTCCAGTGCAGGTGTGTTGCTCAAAGGTAAACACAAATTATAATTGATCCTTTAATTTTACCTCAAACATAGCCTGAGGAAAAGTAACATTAAGCGCCTGAACTTTCGTTCATTTGATTATGTTGTACTGTGATGTTTGTGCCATAAGTCAGTATGACATGTGACATTTTGTTTTTATCTTGTGTATGTACAGTATGTGTGCGTACCTACATGTTCTGGGGGCAAATTTTAAGGTGTAATGGAAGGTCAACAATAGGTTACACTTTATTTTAAGGTGACGTTGTTACATTGTACTTACTCAAATAAGTACTGAGCAATATTAATTAACTACATGTATTACTATAGAGTAAGGGTTTGGTTTAGTGTTAGTTACTTGTAATTATGCATAATTTACTGTTAGTAAGTACACAAAGTAATGTTAACTGTAAAATAAAGTGTTACCCAAGAGTGTAATTACAGAAATGAACGCATGTATTTTTAAAATACAAAAACATGTACACAATAAGTGCATTGTTTCAAATTATTAATTTAAATCTTACTACATAGTCACTTAATATGAAGTGGGGCCTTTCTAACATAAAAACAATAGAAGTCTATGCAGTGTTCCCATTTAGACAGTGAAGTAAACGTGTGTATGTGTGTGTGTGTATGTGTGTGTCAGTAGGTGAGCGCTAGGGAAGAGGAGAGGCGTGAGAGAGAGATAGAGGGGAAGAGAGGGATGAGAGGATGTGGGATTACATGAAAGAACGGAGTGGTCATAAATTTCGCTCAGACAGACGAATAAAACTCGCTATCCTCCCAGTCCCTCTGGTTTTTCCTCAAGGGGTAACAGTACACACACACACACCCAAAGTGTAGTCAGTAAAGGTCTTTTGTACTCTCAAAAAAACATGTGACATCATAATGTCATACCCCAGAGAAATAAATAGTATTAAATAAATATAACAGACATATACACACATACAGAAATCAATGTACAGACTGTACACAAACACTCATATTTATACACCCTCTCATCTGCATTAGAACTCATTTTCATGTTTGTAGAATCCCTTATCTATTTAAAAAAAAAAAAAAAGCTCTGTGGTGGTAACATGGTAAAAGAATGGTAAAACTATAGTATATTATGGGACTGTATGATTATCATATTTATATACAGTGGTATTTATATTAAATCCTATTTCAATTAGTTCCATGGTATGCCTTGTCAAAAAAACAAACCATTGGTTTGTCACTGATTGCCATGAAACTATGTTAAAAATCAAATACTATGGTACTGAAATTCCCGCACCATCGTATTTACATGGTACACCAAGAGAACCACAAAAATGTCACATTATGGTACTTTTTGTGCTTTTTTGTTTCACGGTATCAGTATCATGTAAATGCCATATAATTATACTCTGGTATTTCCCTGATACCCAAATGGACCTTCAAGAATACTGTTATCTTTTTTTTTAAATGGGAATACTATGGTACTGAATGATTACCATATTCACATACCATAGTATTTACATAGTACTCCACATTTTCCTACAAAACAATAGCATGGTATTACCATTCTATACTTCCAGAAAACACAGTATTATCATGGTATCATGCCAAAAAACATAGTAATACTGTGGTACTTTGATATATACCATGGTACTGAATGATTACCACATTCACATACCATGGTTTTTACATAGTACTGCATGTGTCTACAAAAATCACCAAGCTATTCTCATTGTACATTTCTAGAAAACAGTATTACCATGGAACCATGCTCAAAAATGTTATAAACCTTTTTGAATAATATACTTTCATGGTCTCTTGTTCGTACACACACCATCTGAGCATCGGATTTGTGCATTTGTTTCCAAATGTGTAGGTGTGTATTTGTGTGTGTCTGGAAAAAGACGAGTCAGTGTCAATGAGGCATTACTGACTCAGTTTGTGAGGCAGCAAAAAAAATCTCCATTGTCTCTTTAGTTATGCCACATTTCCTCCACTTTGCCCATTGACCCTTTCACTACTGCATGACTCCAAACATGATTCACTTTCCTTCTGCTGAATCACGTCTCGCTCTCTCAATGAGCGCTCTCTTCCCTTTGTCTGTGACGTACTGGCGGCTCTTTTCTGTTTGGTGATTTAGTGCAAAGCGTGACCATCTGAAGTCCTTAGATCCCCATCCATAGAGCATGAATCAATCTGTTTCACACACACTTCTGCTCTGTTCCAAAACCTAGTGAGCTGCTTCCACAGGCTGCATTTTAAGGCATCATATCCAAGCTCCTGACATGGACGACATTTGGTTTTGACCAAAATGAGGCAGCATTGCATCTATCCTTCGCAAATAAGACAATCCCGGAATGCATTGCTAAAAGCCTAGTGAAAAAATAAATTAAACATGGTGGCTGAAGCATTAGAAATATCAATTAAAACATGTATGTTTCATTCAATGTCAAAAAGTATCAAAAGTTCACAGTAACTGCCTGCATGACTGTTTTACCTAAAATGTGTACATTTTGTGCTTTTTATTCTGATTGGAGTGTCATGTTGTTTGCTTAGCAACAAGCTATTATCAAACTCTGTTGGAATCAGTTGGATCTTCCATGTGGAGTGTTCCAGATCATTCATTTATAAGGCTTCAATCATCCTTGTTAAGATGCTGTAAGCCACATTTACTTTTGTCCGGAATATTTTTGTGGGTGAACTCCAGTCATTTCAAAAGGAATCCATGCAATTGGGAATTTTGCATAAATGCAACAGGTTCTAGTTGTTCATGTGGTTTGCAGAAAACTGCTAGGTCTGAAAGTGACTTCTGTGTGAGCTGTCCTTCATACATCGCTACACTATTGACAATAGACAACCTTTTTTTGTCCATGAAATTTTGCTAATGTGACCACAAGTTGTTAGATGGCAGCTCACTAGGTTTTAGACCCGAGCCTTTGTTCTCTCTCAAGCGCGTAGCCGTTTCTTCAGTCTGGTGAAGTCTTTCGCGGATCTCCACAGCCAGCTCTGCAGCTCCCGCAGTACCCAAAATCCCTCGACTTTCCGGGAGAAGTCATTAGGAGTGGGTTGTGATGACAGCACAGGGGCCGCCAGCAAAGCGTGAACCTCAGTGGCCGGCCCTCCGTACTGATAGAGGAGCGAGAGAGGAGAGAGACCATCGTGACGAGACGGCAGGGAACGGATAGATCGACGAGGATGGAGGGACGGCGAGGAAAAGAGTAGGGGCTGCTTTCGGTATCCGTCTCCAGCTTTTAAAGTTGTGTAGTTCATGTTGTTCAGTTTGATAATTTTCTCCTCTTCCATGCTCAGCAGTCTTCTCCTTTTCCCCCATCTCTCCATTCCTTCCTCCTTCTCTCCCTCCTCTTTGGCGACCCAACTCTCTACTTCTTTCCTCCTCCCTCTCCTCCCCCTCTCCCTCTCTCTGTCCCGCTTGAGATCCGCCCGAGTCGTTCCCTCTCTCACACCGGAGGCGGTGTGAGTGCCTTTGTTTCGAGGCACGTAACTCCGTAGAGGGGCGGGGCTGTTCTCGCTCACGCCCTGAAACTGTGACGACATGGGTGGGGCGTATCCTTGAACGGGCGTGGCGTATCCTGTGGAGGGTGGCAGGTTGGTGTAGCCCAGGGCGTTCATCAGGCCGGATATTGAGCCGAGTAACCCGCTGAGGCCGGAGCAGAAGTGCAGGAGA
Organism: Leuciscus leuciscus; assembly: GCF_965113295.1. Classification (NCBI taxonomy): domain Eukaryota; kingdom Metazoa; phylum Chordata; class Actinopteri; order Cypriniformes; family Leuciscidae; genus Leuciscus; species Leuciscus leuciscus. The sequence goes on from NC_138732.1 coordinate 26,669,701, forward strand.
GAGCTCTGGAGGTACGGGCACAGGGTGGAGCGCGCCAGCTCCCTCACGGCACACAGGAGAATGCTGTACGCCCGCTGGTTCTGTGCCAGACGGGCCCCGTTCTCCAGCCCGCGCCACAAGTCCACGCGTGTAGCTGCACTGGGCACGGACAGAGAGGAGCTGTTGGGACGTGGAGGAGAGAAGCCGGGATCACTGAATGGAGGCCCAAGATACGACAGCTGAGGACCAGAGATGAGGAGAGAAATTAGAAAACAATTACACTGATTCTGTCAGGTTTTAGATGTCCTTTTAGGCACTTCAAGAACCCATGAAATCAAAATTGCACGCTAATGCACTCCTTAAAATAAAGGTACTTCATTGGCATTGATGGTTCCATGAGGAACATTTAACACTTTCCATTGCAGAAAATGTTATTTATCATGGACATGTTCTTTAGATTATTGAAATATTATTATTTTAAGAACTGATCACTAAAAGGTTCTTTAGGGAACCCAAAATATTCTTCTGTTGCTCTGCTATGAAAATTCCATTTTGGAACCTTTATTTTTAAGAGTGTGTTCTAGAAGATTCTGTCATCATTTATACACCTTCAGGTTGTTCCAAACCTGTATGAGTTTGTTCTGCTGAACACAAATGAAGATATTTTGAAGAAAGTTTGTTACTAGGCCGCTTTAGTTACACTGACTTCCATGGTAGGAAAAAAAAAAATACCATGGAAGTCAATGGTGCCTCAGAACTGTTAAGTTTCCCACATTCTTCAAAGTATCTTCCTTTGTGTTCAACAGAACAAATAAATGTATACAGGTTTGGAACAACCTGAAGGTGTGTAAATGATGACAGATTTTTCATTTTTGGGTGAACTATCCCTTTAAATATGAAATACCATCTGCTTCTGACTAGAAAGTAGCAAGTCATGGTATGCTGGTTGTTTGTTTTTGTTTAGTTGGCATGTTTGTTGGTTAAAAATGTATATTCTCTCATCACTTACTCACCCTCATGTTGTTTCAAACCTCTACGACTTTCTTTATTTTGTGGTCAATGGTAACCAAAAACTGTCTGGTTACCAACATTCTTCAAAATATCTTCTTTTATGTTCCGCAGAAGAAAGAAAAGTTTTGGAACAACATGAGGGTGAGTTAGTAATGACAGAATATTCATAATTTGGATGAACTATCCCTTTAAAGTTGCGAAGAAATGGAAGTAGTGACAAATCTTTTCTTCTGTATTGTGACGTACATCCGAGTGAAATAGGATATTGAAAAAGAAAACTTGGTTCTATGCATTGGGTGTTGCACTCAAAAGTGGAGGCAGATGAACGTGAGCATGCAGGGACGGGTTTAATCGACTAAATGATATGAGAAGTCCTGCATAGTTCACCAGGGAGAAGTCTGTCGTTTTCACAGGAAGAAAATTAATTAATTATTCACGTTAAGATTTATAATATACACATAGAAAATAGGGTGAATTTTCATTTCATGCTGATTTTAAGTTAACTAAAGGATATTGAATATGAAAAGGACATGCCCTGGTGTGTCCCACCCTGGTGTGTTTCAAAAGCTGTTTCATTAGCAAGTAAACACATAAACACAGTTAACAAAACTACTATCAAACCATTTAAAAGGGTCTTTATACACCATTAGCTGGCAAAAGTTAGGTCAGTTACGAGATACTAGAAACAGCTTATTATAAAACTAGAGCATGTATCACAATAGGAAGAGGCAAAAGAGATAAAAAGAGAGTGAGGACGAGAGCATCCACAGGAAAACATCTATAAACAAAAACGTCATTCATCGCCACACACTGATAAAACACACACACACACAAACAGATTGTGACTCACGTAGGTGTCTCTGATCTCCTTCAGCTGGTGGTCCAGGTATTTGGTCAGCTCATATGTTCTCTCTATCGAGCTCCTCTCATTGGACAGCATGAGTGTGCGGTCCAGCGCCTGAACACACCCCGCCAAAAACAGCAGCACAGCAACCTCAGCAACTGGAATACAAAGCAGTGAAAACAGGGATTGAAGTCCCGTGAAAATGCACAATTGACGATATAATGTCCAATTCTCTTGTTTTGGTTCCAGTTTGCCATTTCAAAATGTTTAAGTACAATCAACTTGGATGTTTAAGGCATTTCAAATTAAATTACGTTAAACTGACTTAAAAGATGAGTTGAATCTTGTATAAATCATAAAAAAGTTGAAAATTGCTTAAATTATTTTGACGAGTGAAAACACATGTTGTCATAACGTAATGATCATTTAATTTTTTACAGTGTAATAAGTTTGTTATTTCTCGAATAACACAAATGAAGACTGTGATTTTGTTTGAGGAATAACACGAAACAGAGAAAATCTGTCTGTAATCAGCTCTGAATAAATGTTTGGTTTATAAGAGTTCACAGAGATTATGGTGCGTCATTTTTGTAATATAGTGGTTTTAACTAATTCTTTTGAGGTATTCAGAATTAAACAGTTGGTTTTATGTTATACTTTGATTATAGAGATTACATTTTCATGCGGATAAGTCTGGCACTGCTTCTGCTACTGGCCTCTGGTACAGTTTGTTTGTAGAGAGAGAGAAGTTCTGCACAGGATTATTAAAGGGATTTATGTTCATACTGAAGCGGGCCATAAAAGGTTGAAATAAATTTGACATACAGTATATTATACCGATATGTTTTCATATATCTTTATTGCTAAAATGTCCCTTACTGCAATATTTTAATGCATTAAATTCAGCATGAAATGAAAATTCACCCTGGCATGTTCTTGATCTTATTGCATGTGGTTCTTTTCTTTCTTTCTTTCTTTCTTTCTTTCTTTCTTTCTTTCTTTCTTTCTTTCTTTCTTTCTTTCTTTCTTTCTTTCTGTTTTTTTTTTTTGGATAATTCATTTCAGATGTACGTCACAATATGGAAGAAATATTAATGAGATTTATTTATTATTTATTTATTTATTGTATATTACAGTGTATAATACACTGTAAAAAGTAATCAGTTGACTTAAAAAAGTGGAGAAACTTCATGCGTAACTTAACAATTCCACATAACTTAATTTTTTTTAATTACGCATTAAGTTTATTTACTTTATCATTTTAAGGCAATGGGTTTCCTCACTTTTTTTTTAAGTTAAGTCAACTGATCACTTTTTACAGTATGTCCCCAAATGTATATTTGAACACAATCCATACTTAACATTTTCCTTAACACTAGAAGTGCCATGACGGTCATTTTGACAGTTTTGAATTTTATATCTGCAATAACTTTGTTGAAAAAATAAATAAAATCCTGCTGGTTCCTGACTTTTCCTAAAAGTGTCTGTATTTTCATGTAAAATGTTTTTCATATAAATTACACATAAGGCAAAAGAATTTCGCGGAATTCTTTTGTTACATTTCCCGCGGTTGACCTTTGTCTCTCTCACTGTCAACAGAAAGGTCAGTAGCGGTCCTGAGTATTTGCATATATGCTAATTTCTACAAACAAAAAATATTAGATTAAATTTGTTGATCAGAAATAGGCTAATAATATCTGACTACGTTATCTATAGGCTATGCAAATGCCGCAAACCCGTGTGTGGAAACTGTGCGAGGAGAAGAGAGGTCACTTGCCTTGACTGTGAAGCTTAAATAGCCAAGCACTATATTGATGTAAATAGTTAACATACAATTTGTAATATAAGCTAGTGTTTTTATGTTTCTGTAGCCTACGCTTCCTTCTTGGTTCTTCTTTGTTTTGTTTTAGATCAGCTCGTTTCCAGCTTTTTCTATTTTCTCTGTTATTATATTAAAATAAAATGTTTTATAATTAAATAAGATACTTTTAGTTGTTATTATCTTGTTCTGAGTTATGTTGAATGGATATGGAAATATAGCCTGTTGTATATCTGTTGTGAATATGCGATAATTACGGTAATGATACTGTTATTTATAAATGTATAACAAAACTTGTTTAAATGTACAGTTTGGTGTTGTTTTGTTTTTAAAAGATATCATAATTCAATAAATGCATTAATCTGTCAATTGGGTATTTATCATTAAAGATAGTTTGGAATCTAGCGGTCAAAATGACCGCTTGCGGCAGTTCTAGTAGTTATGGAATTCTGGCACTTCTAGTGTTAAGTCAACACATAAATAACAAAACTTCAAAGAAAGTTGCAATTAAATAACACTAAAGATTCCAAAAGTTAATTTTATTTTTATTTTATTTTTTTGCAGCAGCAGCAATGTCACATAGAAGAACCATTTTCAGTTCCTCAAAGAACCGTTCAATGGACAGGTCTTAACGTTCAAACAGAATGCATTTTTTCCTTTCACTGCGCTACTTTTCCATTGTTCTTCAATGTAAACACGTGCCAGACGGACATGTTTGACCATTGTATGCTACGCTAGTCAGTTCAAATATACACAAAATTTCTCTTCAAAAAACTCGTCTCTAGACCTTGCGCTTTTTCGCTCGCTTTTTCCGCTCTACTGAACTCGTGTTTTTAACAGCAAAAACGCATTCTGTGTGACCTAGCCCTGAGCTAACCTAACTTTTCTGAGCTATTTTTTGCAATGCCTTTAAACATTCTATAACGTTTGTCAAACAGAAAGTGTCAATAAATGTAGTCATAATTTTCAACCGTATCTATAGTTTTATCATGTGACAAATAGCACAGTACTTTGTGTGTGTGTGTGTGTGCGTGTGTGGGTGTTTTTTTTATGTTTGTTTTTTTAGGGTTTTTTTAAGCTCAGGGGTGTGAGTGTGTGTGGTCCTCTACTCTGGGACATGTTTTTGTTTTGGAGTGTGTTTGTAGGTTTCTGTTTTGGATTATGTGTATATACATGCCTGTACACAGACCAGTGCATTTGTTACATTTGGTGTTGTGTGTGAGGGTGTGTAAATGTGCCCATCCAGAGACCCTTTTAGACCAGTGTCCTCAGAAATCACGCTGGGAAAATGGGAGCAAATGAGAATGAACCTCGGACTTCGAAAAGGGTCACGCAGTGCTCCTATTATGTGTGTGTGCGAGCCTCAGGGAGTCATCCGGCCCAAACACATCTCGCCCAGTGTCTCTGTTCTTTTTCTTTTTTGTGTTAAGCATTCAGAGGAACATGGCAGAGATGTGTAATTACTTGTTTGAGGCATTGTGTTTTCAACAGGTGTGAAATATGTGCACCTCCTCCCCTTTGCTTTTCCTTTTTATCTCTGTTCGTCTCCTCTTCTTGAACCCCCCATCATCCCCATTTTTTCTCAATCCTTTCTTCTCCCAGCTCTCTTCATCACGATCACACGTTTGTCTCGCTGTCACACATTGTTTCTCTCTCCTTCCCCTCATATTCCTCCTGTCAAGTTTTTACGCTTCTCACACACACGCCTATGTTTCCAACCCTTCTTTAAAGTGGTTTATCTCTTTTTTGCCCCCGGCCAAAATAACAACAGCTTATTAACCTCGATTAGCCTTGCCAGTTTTTCTTTTCAACTCCGTTCCTTTCCTTTTTTTTTCTCTCCCATTATTTCAACTCTAATTCACTCATTCTCCTTCAAGAGGGAAGAATTCTCATGAAACGCTCATCTAAAACGCTACCTGAAATGCACACACACACACACACACACTCCTGACACAACTTTTCCTCAACCCAAGGTCACAATAATCGTCAAAGTCTTTCAGGAAGATAAGTAGTCGGGAGTGGAAGAGTTCAGCAGTGCATCTCAGATGGATCCAAAATCCTGATCCAACATAATCGGCTTATTGAAAACATCAGATATTGAATCATGTTTCTGTGTGTTATAGTTACAAATAAGAAAAGAGATCCACCAACCTAATCCATTAAAGTCTTATAAATACTGACTGACATCTTATTCTTATTATAATTGTCTTTCGTTCCAACAAATAACTGGATAAGAGTACCGCGAGGAACATTTTATTGCTCCAAGGTTTCTCTTTCAGAGCTCAGGAGACTTAGTGGAATTCTCTATGATGTTTTTAAAGCGTTAACATGGACTCAAATGTTTTATATTTCCGAGGAGTAATAGTGATAGACAATTGTTATAGTACAATATATAAATAACGGTTCTTTATGGCTTTGATGAAGAACTTTCCATCGCACAAAAGTTTCTTTATAGTGGAAAAAAAGTTATTTTGGGTTATTAAAATGTTCTTTTAAATATGGTTCTTTGTGAACTAATGACATCATCTTTTGGAACATTTATTTTTAAGAGTTTAAAATCTTAAAGCTTTAAAATAATGTCTGACATTAGAATTTGATACAAAATATTTGAGTTTATATTTGAGTTTAAATTGAGATCTCACAATTATGAATGCAGACTTTGGTATCTTGGCTTCGAGAGACTTTTGAGGACTCTGAAACTCTAAGATACATATGCGATTACAAGGGTCTTTTTCTCTGGGAAAAAATTGGAGAAGATCTCCATATTGAAGAGATCTTGTTTTTTCTCTTTCCTGTGAAAGTAAAGGCGCCACACTAATAACATCATTATTATGATATCCATAATTATAAAGAAAACATGAGTGTGATTTGCCTGTACAAAAGTATTTCGATGACAGTCACCGGGCAGAAACCGTAAATCTGATAACAAATCTCCTCAACAATCAGCTTGATTTGACATCACAGCGTTTAATTCCTATGATCCATACATTTGAGCAATAATAATAGAGATGTTTCTTAGCAAACAATTTAACTCTCTGTTGATTTGTGAACTGCTGTTTTTCTCATGGCATAGTAGATATTATCGAGAATCACATGAAGAATGTTGTTCTCTCTTATTGCTTATTTGGATGTAAGCACAACAGCTCTAAAACAGAGCACTGGCATATTTACATAACCCCAGAAACAAATCCCCCGCGACTTTATTGAATAACCACGGCTTTCATTAGGACAGATCTCTCTCTCTCTCTTTCTCTCTCTATGTGTGCGCGTGTGTGTCTTTGCATAGAGCCTACAGCTGGCAGCAATGATATGATGTCAAATCGGTATATCAGTCAGTTGCGCTGTCTTTCTCTGTCTCACACACATGCACACGTAGCCTCTCGCCTTCCATCTTCTGACTGATTTGTTGCCTCTGTGTTAACACTAAACAGACGAGTCTTGGAGGCTCCAGTCAACAATACCAAGAATTCAGCATTATGGTGCAATATCATAAAACATGTTCCCTTCTATCACATCATATAAAGTTATATTGCCCATATGATGGGCTGGTCAGTTCAGTGCACAAAGAGGCTAGTCTTTCATATTCATGAGCGAGTGTGTGTGTTTGTGAAGGGGGTCAGGGTCATGTTGTGTGTCTGTGTACAGTTAAAAAAGAGATTTATGTGCAGTCTGCACTCAATCAAACGTGCATTCCTTCACTGACTAGACACACACACACACACACACACACACACACACACACACACATATAAACTAACATGCAGGGCACTCAGAAGGATGTTAGAATATAAATGCATCCGTTACATACATGATGGACGTCAATTGTTTCTAGATACTTCAAACCAGGTTTCACTCGCTCGTTCACACACTTGCACTCCGTGATCTCTACAAGGGGACATACACTCCTCAATCTCCCCGAGGATACCTAGTTTGAAATTTAAATTGATGGAAGTTGGCCTGAAACGTTGTCGGCTTTGCCAAGGACCTCCAGAACAAAGCAGGAATGGACAATAAAACCTGCGTTAACAAAAACCCTCACTTTTCCCTTTGCACGTTCCTCACATCTCTGATCTTTTTTCTCATGCTTTTTTTTTTTTTTGGTCCAATTCGGGTGCACTTTGTAATTACCTTTCCTTTTTTCTCTCTTGCTTTTTTTAATTATCTCTAACCCCCCCCCCACCCATTTCCCCATCTCTCTGACTCAAGTTTCTCATTTAACGTCGCCCAAAACGACCCGCTCTTGAAAATAAATATAACAAAATGAAGAGCAACTATCTGCACGTCCAATCTAGAAGATCAAATATGGAACGAAAGAGATGGAAAGAAAGAAATGGAAAGAAAGAAAGAAAGAAAGAAAGAAAGAAAGAAAGAAAGAAAGAAAGAAAGAAAGAAAGAAAGAAAGAAAGAAAGAAGTGGGAGAGAGAAAGGGGCTTGGTGAAGCGAGGGGCCATGTTAATTTGGGAAAAATGTAAACAGCATGTGTAACTGTTCAAACCGTGACCAACTCATTTTATATCATTCCCCTGTGCTCGCTCTCTCCTTTTTCTTTTAGAGGGAATCTGGGCTGTGTTAACCCTCTTTCCTTTCCTCCATCGCTCCATCTCTCTCTTTCTCCTTAAGCCCTGCACTTCCTGAAGCTCTTCATCCCTCTACCTCGCTTATACACACACACTCTCTCTCTCTCTCTCTCTCTCTCTCTCTCTCTCTCTCTCTCTCCTCCCCAAAAACCCACTGTCTTGTCCGCATCTTTGCTTGGATTAAAATGCAAATGCATGGGGCGCTGTGACATGTTAATGGTTTGGGGCTTCTTTTTTTTCTGAAACCATCTGTGTGAGTTTGAGTGTATTTGGCAGTTTGGGCTGTGTGTGATAGATGCATGTGTATATGCATTTGGGGCAAGCGTGCATGTGGGACAAACTGAACTGTAACATGGAAAAAGAGAATGTGTGTGTGAGCGTGACAGACTGCTCTGCTGCTTTGTTCAGGCGTAAATCGCATCATTTCGTCACACACTCTTCCTCCTTTTCACAGGCTCCCTGAAGACAGGTGGTGTGTATGTGTGTGGGTTTGTGTGTTTAGACCCTGACTAACATGAATCATGTACTTTCTCATATCAGTGTCGGTTAACAAGACAGGGGCGAGCTTGCCCTATGAACCACATGCACTTGAGAACAAGAAGAGAAGCATAACTGTAGTCTTAGTATGTGCGTGTGCACAGGTTTGGTTATGCTCGTGGGGAACAGGATTATGGAAATGTGGTGAAACATGACAAAAATGAGCGTGCAAGGACATTTGAAGAAGTCTTATCTGAAAGGCTCTCAAGACTTTAAATCTTCAGAAATCAACAGGTTTGTGTGAGAGTTTGGGTTTAGGAATAACATCACCTCTATTGAGATGTTCTCAATATGAAACCAGCAGGTTTTTGAGTTTGATACTGATATTTTTGAAAATACTTTGAAATAGTTTGTTATAAAAAGTCATTGTAGTGTGAAAAAATATTTTTTATTTTATTTAAAAAAAACATTAAAAATACCCATTTTAAAGAAATATATAATAATTAACTTATTATTAGAACAAAACAATCTCTGAACACTGTAAAAATTATATGATCGATATGTTATGACAACATGTGTTTTTACATTGCTTTAACTCATCAAAATAAGTTTTAGCAATGTTCAACTTTTTTTATAAGTTAGGCTATAAAAGATTCAATTCATCTTTTAAGTCAGTTTGATGTCATTTAAGGTGAAATGACAAACATCCAAGTTGATTGTACTTAAAAATTTTTTTTTTTACAGTATATAGGCTACACATGTAATTTCTATAGGAATCCATCTTCCCTTTCTTTATCATGTAATGTGTTTTGTGAAATTCACAAGAAACTGGATAAACTCACATTTCTTTAGGCTAGTCATGTAACAACACTCTTGTTTAAAGTGTAATTTTAATCAGAAAATTCCTATTACACGTCATCACGTCACCTTAAGTTTCACTGATTTAACATAGGCTATAGCATATATGCAAAGAAAATAACTGACCTTTAGAGCAACAATTTAATCGATTATTTTACACGAAAAGCAAAGCTGTTTTCGAGCTAAAGAGGTTTCGTTAACTTGCTTAAACGAAATTCACTTATTTTGCTGACCTGAATGCTTAGGCCTCTCAAAAGCAGACTTTCCGGGAATCAATCTTTGAGAGCTTTTGAAATTGTTTTTAGAACAGAAAACAGTATCACATGCGCAAGAAAACTAAAGATGCATTCACTCTATTTTCTCCTTCTGGCGACCTTGCAAACAAATTTAGTAGGCTAAACATAGGCTACACACACACATCCACACACACAAACATTGTGGACTTTAAAGCTCCGAAAGTAACAAACAATTAGCCTATATTTAAATAATTATATTTCATAATTATCCAACAATAATAATAATTATCAACTACCAAAATTAACTGTTAAAAGCCAAAGTCGCTCATCACTTACCTTTCCAGCGACGCATTTTAATAAAAAAAAATAAAAAAAGCTCTATTTCCGTTCTGATCCGTTTATTCTTCTTGAGGTTTTGAAGGAGTTTTTGATGAAATAAAATGAACCCTGTTGTTTTCGTGGGTCGCCCGGTGATTTAGTAAACTCTCCCAGAGCTTTTTTTGTTTTGTTTTTAAACTTGGATTAGTCTGCGCGTGCCTGGAATGCTATAAAAAGAGAAATATATAAAATACCTGCCATGTGAATGTAAAAAAAGAAAAAAAAAAAAAGAAAAAAAAAGTAAATAAACACAGTAGCCTAAATCAAGTCTCTAGAGCAGAAAATGAGCTCGTGAAGTGATTGACAGTTGACGGGTGACCGCGCGCGGGCGCGTGCTCTGATATCCAGGTGAGTGTCGATGAAACTGACTGAGTGACTGACTGAAGTGATTTTATACACATGCCTGAGAGAAAGTTCTGTCCCCCGGCCTCTCCTCCTCCCCCAGTCCTTCTCTCTCTCCTCCTCTTCAATGATTCACTGTTGATTCATCTTCTCTGAAGTGAAGGACCCTGCCACGAGACTCTGAAACCACAAAGCTGGGAGGAATTACACTCCTGACAGATATTTCATAATTCCGCCATTTATTTTGTCACCAACAACATAGACAATGTATTGTTTTTTTTTCTCGGATTCGGTGACTCAATTATAATTTGGCATTGAGTTATTCATTGAGAACGGGCAGTGTTTAGACTGGTGTGTTTTCTGACCTAGTCTCGTGCTTGATGTGTGTCATTCCTCTGGTATTACCTTTATTGACAGTGAGATTATTGAGATTTGAAGTGCTACATGCGTGGGTTATTTCAGAGGTGTGTAAGTGGATAAGCACTTCATTTCACAGGCAGCATGACATTAAAAGAACAAGACGGGATTTACATTGTGATTATTGTTGTGAGCCTGTGATGTTTGACTGATCACCGTCCTGATGTTAGATGTGATGATTCGTGATGCTGCTGGCGTCCTCTGCTGTTTAACACTGGGATCTTACAGCTCTTCATCATTCAACCATTTTTTTAACCTTCTTTATTCAAGAAACAGATGCAAATATACAAACACCTTCAGGAGAACATTAAAGTTAAATAACATTGGTATGTACAGTGTCAAATATATCCTAAAATATTATTGTGGCTTAAACTTAAAAAAGTAAGTAACCTTGTCTAAAATTTTGAGTTCATTGAAATAAAACATTTTGAGTTGATACAATGAAGGAGATTGGTTTTATCAACAGCAACTCGAATTATCTAAATTGAGTTGAGTAAAGAAAAAAATTGATAACAAATCAGGAATATATACATATATAATTTGTTTTTTATTAAATTTTTTACAGCATATTAAGAATAATTTGCAAGAGGATAAAAAGACAAGGGATAAAGAGAAAGATAAAGGGGTAGGCCTACCATACGGAAACAATAACAATAGATAGATAATCAGAGAAAAAAAAATCAAAATATGAGAGAAAGCTGGTTAAACTTGAAAAACAGAGCCATTACAAACGAATTGTTCATATTGTTTCAGGAATCTAGTTAAACTAAAAGTTTTAAGCGTTGAGTCTATCTCAATCAGAAAATGTGAGAGAGTTTAGGAAGTGAGCCCATAAATATCTGTTTATTGATGAAAAATTTGCCAAACTAAATAAAAAGTTGAAAAAATCTTCTTTAGATTTGTTGGAGTCAGTTTAATAACAGATAATATCTTTCAAAATAAAAGATTGCGCAGGTTTTTATTTAATTGGGGATATAAGTTAGACCCAAACTTCTGAAACATTTTACAAGAATAGAATAAATGTTTCGTCTTCGTGACCACAAAACGTACAAGTACAAGGAATATCAACATATTTGGACACCGTTAAATTAACAGGCCTTTATCTAATGCAATATTTTAAAGTGCATCTGAATATAACTAAAATAATGGTATGGTTAGGTATATGGTTATATAAATAGGCATTTATTAAGAAAAAAACTAAAGTCATGTTTATTGTACATTTAACATTTATTGTACACAAACTATTTAGAAACAGTTGCACAATGTCAAAGATGTGAGGGAACGAATACAGACTTTATTTTAATATTAAAGTATTATTATTATTATTATTATTATTTGAGGTTTATATTAATTTAATTTACTTAAGCAGTTTTTTATTATTTCATAGCCTATTAATAATACCATTTTAATATTAAACGTGTTTTTAATTAAATTAGCTTATATATATTATTTCGTTAACTTACAATCATAGTAGGCTAATTATATATGCAGAATAGATTATCTTATTATAACCACATTTTAAATGTATTTTTACTTTCTAAATTTAAAACATATTTATGTAATGTCCTTTTTCAGTATAGACTGTTACAATAGTCATTAAAGCAAATTTGTTTTTACGGTAAATATTTTCTGAAAAATTTTTTTTTAAATGTCAGGAACATGTGAGTGCGGAGTCATGGAAACGCGTGACCCTTCAACACTTCTTCCGGGTTACTGTCTTTCTTCAGAACCCGGAGGTTAGACGCGGGAAACCGGAGAATAGAAGAGCTTGATCACTGCAGTTATTTGTGTTTTCATCAAATTTCTTCAACACCGGGAAACACGCTTATACGTTCATAAAGTCGTTCTTCACCCAAAGTAAGTGCTAAATACGTTTGTATAAAGTACTGATGATGATCTTAAATCAAGCCGGCTGAATGAATCTCGCCTGCTCCACATGTAACGTTACAGCAGTGTGCGAACAGTGGCGGTGTCCCAAAACACAGCGTGTTTCCTACATAGAGAGCATGTTATGTCCTCATTAGCGCTTTCGAATCCCCTGAAATGACCTCTAGATTCTAGAATTCAACCGTTAAAACCATAGACTGTAAAAAAATATGTTGAAACGCACGATGAACAGTATGCTGGCTAGGTAAGCAGCTCAGTAAGTTAGAGACACGACCACTGTTGAGGGAGAAACACTAGCAACACACAATACAGCTCGTGAAGAAGTGAATTAAAGCCTTCAGAGCAAGACTAACTGATATCAATCATTTCTTTATGAATGCGTGCTGAATTCGGAACCGCATGTTATTATACTACTCGTACTACCTTTTTAATCATATCTTTCTATGGTAGAAATAGTACGAGTAAGTTAGTATACTAGTATGCGGTTCCTGTGTTATTGCTGTGTTGATATTAATATGAATATTTTACAGAAATGGGAGACACTCTGGAGTTCAATGACATCCATCAAGAGTCGAAGGGAACTTGGGTAGGTGACTTCAACTTTCACTCGAATATGGAGTTAAAAAAACGAAACACAGCAACTAGCAAACAGGAGAGTGACCCCTAGTGTCACAGTTTGACCTTTCACCTCCACACCAGAAAATGGCTAACCCTAATAAAGCTTCATATTTGATACACTCTAAGGCCTATAAATTATCAACGTGATCATAACTTTGCTGAAAGATCTGTTGTACACTATCTACTGACGTCTGATTAATAGTTCATACTTTTTAGCATATAAAAGGCCTTTTAGTATAATTGTCAAAATGCCCCTCTTTCAATTTGTGATACTTGTGTCCTTTAGCTGTGAAATCTTAAAGGACAATTCCGGTATTTAACACTTTGAGTCTATTTTGTAGTTTGTTTTGGATGAACTAGAGTGGTGGACAAATAAATTTTGACAATGGTTCCTGTCTTGACTTTTTGACTATTTTAGAATTGCCCATGACCGCTTTAGAATGGGAGTCTATGGACATGCACAAACAAGCCCTTAAAACAACCCTTAACGTTCGTTTTCAAAACTGTGCAACTCACCGAGTGGTTTGTGGTGTTCGTTGATGTTCCAAAACAAGTAGCGTAGTGAAATACAGTTTCTGTCGTGTTTTATTTGGCATTTTGTAAAATCCCATTGATTTCCGTTGGAGGACTCATTGCTCGTTGATATTACTGCGCTACCGGAGACGGAAAGGGGGCTGTTTACATTTGGTTGTAGTCTTTTAGGTCTTTTCGCTCGGTTCTCTGTCTCTCAGAAGGCTAGCGTGAGCAGAGCAACGGAAGTTGCCGAAGATCGGAAGTTTATACGCGGTTGTGAGGTATCTGAAAAAATAGTTCCACTATAGAAAAATAAACGGATTGAAATCATACATTGCGCCGATATATTTGTTTTTAATCATCAACGAACACCACTAACCACTCGGTGAGTTGAACAGTTTTGAAAACGAACGTTAAGGGTTGTTTTAAGGGCATGTTTGTTCATGGCCATAGACTCCCATTCTAAAGCGGTCATGGGCAATTCTAAAATAGTAAAAAAGTCGAGACAGGAACCATTGTCAAAATGTATTTGTCCACCACTCTTGTTCATCCAAAACAAGCTACAAAATAGACTCAAAGTGTTAAATACCGGAATTGTCCTTTAAGAATAACATTTTTATTGTTAGTAGTATTTCAAGATGAACACTGAAGCAACTTTTGATTATCCAGATATATTTTTTTAGAAAAAGCATGTTCAAATGTATCAAATATGATACAACAGGCTTTTGAGGAACTTTTGTTTATTCATCTATCAATCGTCATTATATGTTTTGCCCCACTGTAAAAACTACAGCGCTTTGATTTAAAGGGGTGGTATTATGCCCTTTTCACAAGATGTGAAATAAGTCTCTGATGTCCCCAGAGTGTGTATGTGAAGTTTTAGCTCAAAATACCCCACAGATATTTTTTGTATAGCATGTTAAAATTGTCACTTTTTTTAGGGTGAGCAAAAACACACAGTTTTTGTGTCTGTTCCTTTAAATGCAAATGAGCTGCTGCTCCTGGCAAAGGGGGCGGAGCTACAACAGCTTGTGTCCTTTTACCTCACACAGACATGCACTGAAAATTTCTAAAACTTTTAGCCTTTTATGTTCAAACCGGAGTCAGACAATAATGGAGAGACTCAAGAAGAAGTGACAACATGTAGAATGCAACAGGACATTTCTGAATGGTTAGTTGATGAATTTATGTAGCTTATGTGTAGTTATCTTCTAGTCATTAGCATATTCTGTCATCATAAACCCGGGAGGAATTAAAAAAAAAGCAAATATCTCCCTTTGTTTTGAACTTTTGAGCCTTGTAACTTTGCAGATGTTGTTTATGCTCAAACAGCAACATTACACACTAACTACAGTTAGAAAAGTGAAATCATATTCAACCACCCCTTTAAATATCATTTTACTAAGAAATCTAAATAGTAACAACTGATATTTATATGCGTTTTATGGAAGTCTGCTATAGTGTTACAAAGTCCTCATTGAGTTACATTACAAGCTTTTAGAATTTCGTCATACTTTTTGGTCATATAAATACCCGCAACTGCAGCAAATGTAATATTTTTGTTCAGTTTGGGCCTCTGAATTAAATTTTTTATTTTTTTATTTTTTTTTCTCTCGAGTGTGAGCTTCATATTCTCACTATCAACAACAAATAGGATACAAAACATAAAATGCATGTGCAGATGTTTTTTATTTATTTATTATTATTATTGTTTTTTGTTGTCTAAATGTTCAATAAACTGTTCCAAAAAATGAGTTTTCTCACTATTTCATATGTCAGGGTTAAAATCAATACACAGAAGTATGCATTGTTCAGTGTTGCATACATTTGTCAATGCATTGAGAGAACTTGCATACTGTTTACAGCAATAATGTTCAATAATGTGTAATATCACGAGTTACTCTCATTCAGAAACCTCCCAGCTTTGTCTTTAGATGGAAACATTTAAGAATGTACAGAAAATATGTAATATCCATGAGGTTATTTAACCGTACAGAAAAACAACAGATGCATAGTAAATGATCTATAATTGGTCTCCGCACATTTCTTTCTGTTTGTGTCTGTTGTCAGAACGATGGCCGTCTGAGGTTCAGCAAGCAGTCTGTGGTCTATAAAAGCCATAAAACGGGGAAGGTGGACAGTATCCCGGGGCCTGAACTCTCTGCGGCGCAGTGGCGTCGGGTCTGCCTGGGTCACGGGATCAAACTGGTCACCAGCACTGGACACATCTACAAATACGACGGCTTCAAAGACACAGTGAGTGTGTTGGGCAAACAATAGTTGACCGATCAGAGCTGCATATCCATAAATGTAATGTGTCTTTTCTTCTATGTCAAAGGAATGTGTGTGTAATTCAAGATGTTAAGGAATGCTTTTCTCCCGGGGTTAATCACTGGCCTCCAATATAATGGATTTGCTCTGTATGTGTGTGTTTGTATGAAGTCATTGTGTGTGTGTGCGTGGTGTTTATTATTAAGCAGTGTACCGTAACTCCGGAAGAATCTGTTACATGTAACATAGACAAAGTTGACGTGAGTGTGTATTTGTTTGCTGTGTATTTAGATGTGTTGTTTAACAGCTAACTTTAAACCAGCTTCGTCATTGTCTTTACATTAGGGGAAAAAGGCAATATTTTGAGGATCAGGGAATGCTGGTTTGTGTAATGTTAAAGTGATGGGATTCTGTAGCCCAGTGCCAAGCTCATTAGCGCGCACACACACACACACACACCTGGTGGAGTGACATGTGGAAGCGATTGTGCAGTGCTGGATAAATAAACGGGCTGATTGAGCGTGCTCCGCATCAGCCTCCGGCCGGATTACACACACCTCCACCGTCCCAGTGGGCCGAGCGCCGCTGCCAACTCTCTTTATTAATGAACCCAGGGCTGGATGAGAAAGAGAGTCAGGGGAAGTGAGGCATTAACTCTGTTTATCTCTTTCTTCTCTTGCTCTCTCCTTCCTTTTTGCTTTCCTCCCCTCCGCAGGATTTTGAGAAACTCTCAGCGTTTTTTAAAGCGAACTACAAGTTGGAGTTGGCAGAGAAGGACATGTGTGTGAAGGGCTGGAATTGGGGCACCGCCAAATTTTCAGGTACACACACCTATCTACACACTGGTACTAGTAATTCATTCATTAGTAATTCAAATTGTCTGATTTTCATATTATGGCTGATAACCGAATGTGACTGATAACTCAATAACTGATGTGAAAGTTCTATAATGTCAAATTTGTTGTTAAATTAGTATTTTTAACATTGAAGATTTAGTGAGCATTGTGCAATTTAATATATAGTACTATAGATGGATACCAACAATATCTACTGATGGTGATAAACTTATTGGCCAATAACAATATAGTCCCTATATATTCCAATACACAACTCCACTATATGTTTATTTGGATTTTTCAAAACATATTCCCAATAAATATCACCTCGGGCATCAAAATATTCAACTATGCTGTAGAAAAGTCTACATTTAACCATTTAAACATTTAACTGTTTAAAAGTTAAATGTATTCATCAAGAATGTTAAAAATTTGGAATTTGCTCATCAACAAATCCTGGAAAACTGTGCTTGTGTTTCCATAAATATTAAGCAGCACAACTGTTTTCAACATTGATAATAATAAAGGTTTCCTGATCATAAAATCATCATATTAGAATTATTTCTGAAGGATCATGTGACACTGAAGACTCTGTAATGATGCTGAAAATTCAGCTTTGCATCACAGGAATTAATTCCATATTACAATATATTAGAATGGAAAACAATTATTTTAAATTGTAATAATATTTCACAGTATTGCTGTTTTCAGTGTATTTTTTATCACATAAATCCAGGCTTGATTTGAGATTTCTCTCAAAAATCTTTCTGATCCCAAAGTTTTGAATGGTATGCTAAAAAAAATCTGCTTTTAAGATAGTGAGGCTGAAATAGAAGAGCTAGGCCAATCAAAAAACACTAATGTTGCCATGGTTACTGATGTCTATGTGTGTGTGTGTGTGCTCAGGGTCTCTGCTGTCATTTGAGGTGAGCGAAAGTCCTGTCTTTGAGATCCCGCTGTCCAGCGTATCCCAGTGTGCAACGGGAAAGAACGAGGTGACGGTGGAGTTCCATCAGAACGATGATGCGGAGGTGTCACTCATGGAGGTCCGCTTCTATGTCCCGCCCAACACTGGAGACGACGGCACAGACCCTGTGGAGGTGCGTGTGTATGTGAATGTGTTTGTCTCGGTCAGTGTGCGAGCAGCCGCTGTTGATGCTGATGATTTCACTCTCGTTCTGTCGCAGGCGTTCGCTCAGAATGTTCTCTCAAAGGCAGACGTCATCCAAGCTACTGGAGATGCCGTGTGTATCTTTAAAGAACTTCAGTGCCTTACGCCGAGAGGAAGGCAAGTTGTGTCTTTTGTTATGACCATACACATCTTTGGCCAGAATGGTTGACTAGTTGTGAAAGGGGTAGTTCATCCAAACATGAAAATCACTTTCATGTCATTCCAAGCTAGTGTTGTCACGATGCTGGAAATTCCAACTTCGATACGATACTTTGAAAAATATCGATGTTCAATACCACGGGGAAAACTGCCATATATATATTCCGCCATACAGATCATTTATCTCATAATCTTTTTTGATAATTTGGGAATTTGTTGTAATCGCTTACGCACACAGCTTTATTTGAATCAATGAACTACATTTACAAGAAAAAGACAAGTCAACAGTCAGTAGTAAAATAAGAAAAAGTCAATTGCAAACGATAGCACAAATAAATACAATAGAATAAAGAGACAAAATAAATAAACATGGCTAGCATGTCTAGCAGTAGTATTCAGGTAAGAAATACTAAAGAAATTTAATAAAGTAATCAAATGTAAAAATGAAATGCAGATTAATGCTTAGAATTAAAGTTACAAAAGTTATTCAGTCAAGAGCAGCAAGTGATTTTCTTTGTCTTTTGTTCTTTGATTAACATGACGGAGAGCGACAGGTTTATTAGGCTTCTGTCACTTTAAGAGCTTATGCACGGATCCAATATACTGTTACTTATGTTCCAAAGCTGACTGTATTTACCTTAATACTCGCAAGACGGGCATTTTGACATAATTTTGTATGTTAAAGCGCATTAAGCTACGAAAAAGGAGTCAGATTTGTTATCGCGAGCAGTATGAGCCAAATTTATGAGAGCGCCTCTTATATAGATCAGTGGTGCATGCGCTTCTGGTGTGAGCGTGAAACCTGTGGGAATGAGTAAAATTCTACACAATGCAAGCACTATTCAACGGTAGCGAATGAGACGAGAGAGTGAGAGGAGGCTGGTGTGTCACTTCGCTGTCGGAGAGAAGAGAGAGTGAGAATGCGCAGTTTGGTATCGGTGTATTTGGTATTGGACTTATGATCTTTCTAAAACACAAGTCTTATGATCATCATGAGTAAATTATGACAATTTTCATTTTTGTGTGAACTATCCCTTTAAGGCTGACTGACTAGTCGATTTTGAATGTTGTTACACCTTGTCACCAAACAAAACTGCATTGCAACCATCTGGAGCTCTGCGTGTCTCCAAGTGATGCACATGTATTTGAGTCTTGTAGTGTTTTTCTTTCAGGTATGA
This sequence comes from Leuciscus leuciscus, assembly GCF_965113295.1. Taxonomy (NCBI): domain Eukaryota; kingdom Metazoa; phylum Chordata; class Actinopteri; order Cypriniformes; family Leuciscidae; genus Leuciscus; species Leuciscus leuciscus. The sequence continues at coordinate 26,689,272 of NC_138732.1, forward strand.
TATTCGTATCTACCCCTCCTTCCTGCACCTGCATGGTAAGACTTTTGACTACAAGATCCCCTACACCACCGTACTGCGTCTCTTCCTGCTGCCACACAAGGACCAGAGGCAGATGTTCTTTGTGGTGAGTTGTGTGTTTTTATGTGCTGCTCCCCACCAGAGAGAAATGAAACTCAACAATAGCTACATTAACTTGTCAAAATAATCCGTTTATCAGTTTGATGGAAAAAGCTTAATGTAAACATCGCAATTGATCTCACTGAAATTTCGAACAGTTTGGAAGGGGCCGTGTTCATTTTATATTAAAATAAACGTATGCAAGTTGAACAACTGTTTTGAACGACTGTTTTTAGTCGACATTTATGTGATTAATGTTGAATGGGCGTCGATTAGTTGCTGATCTGGCTGCATCTCTCTACTAAATAGTGACAAATTAATTAATGTAATGCGGAACTACTGTTAGATACGCGGGTTCTTTAGGGACACCTAATCTGTAGCTCCGCCTTAGCTCTGAAGCTCCGTGGCTATAACTTGTGGGCTATAATCATAGACATAATATCTATGGCTATAATCATAGACAGGCTATAATGGACAGGCTGCGATGTCAAGTTTGCAATGCTGGAATATGGTGCGTGCGTGCGTGTGTGTGTGTGTGTGTTCAGAGAGGCGCGGGCGCGATCGAACAGTGGAAACATAAAAACATACTCATTTTGTTCATTGGACATCATTCAAACTGCAAAGTGTTTACTTATATTTGTGTACACTCGTAATAAAACACAACATTGTGCTTTTGTCAAACTGTAACCTACAACTGTCACCCAACACAGTGAGTAAGTTAAACATTCTACATTGATTAAAAGAAAATCAAATTTGTTTTTAATGGTAGTATTATTTTATACAGAAATAAATAATTTATAATTCAGATGAGAATAAAGTTAGTGTTATTAAAATTAAGGAAAACAAATATATTGATCTGAAATATAGCAAATGAATTTTAAATTCATTCAGGTACAATTACCAAACATATCTCAAGGTCTTTTTGTCTTTTTATGAATTTAATTAATAAACTAATTATATAAAACTATTGGCAATGCACTACAAATAAACTGGTTCTATGCCTTTACTTTATTAATAAAACTTATTTAAAAAATACAAGGCTTAAAACATTTATTTTCCTTTGGTGGAACAGCCTACAGACATGCACAATAAAAAAAAATTGCCTTCTACATTTTTGTTTTGCTTTTCCCTCCATTGTACCGAACTCGTACCGAACCGTGATGTCTGAACCGAGGTATGAACCGAACCGTGACTTCTGTGTACCATTCCACCCCTAATATATATATATATATATATATATATATATATATATATATATATACACTGATTTAAAACCATTTATGATTAATGTTCTTCGCCATGATGGTTTCACCATTCTAATTAAACAGCAACAATATTAATGTTCCATTTCCTTTTCTATTGAGCACCTAAAACTCTGACATTAGTGGCTCTTGCCGACTCCAGGCTAGAAATCACTGCCGTCTCGATGCGCTTTCATTTTTATTTGTAATAAACGCCTCTCTGAGATCTCTTGCCACACATACCATTTTTTTTCTTTGTTCAATCAGCCACATATTTTATGTTGTAAATGAATCCATAATTGAGATTTAAATCTTGAGTTTAAAGGTATGGAGCAAAAGGGTTAAAGTTAGTCTATCTTAAATGTAAATTAAATCCAGGATCAAAATGAAGGTTTAAATGTTAACCTGCTTAGTTTAAAGTTATTATTAGATAAACCTTGATTTAAGATTAATACTTTTTTTTGCAACCCACCCTTAAAATGTCTTAAATTTGATGTTAAATACTCAGCAAAAACCCAGTGTTCATGTAAATAAATGTCAATCAGATTGCACCATTTAGGGTTCATATAAACAAAACTTTCTGAATCTGATATCAGATTGGATTCATTCTGACTAGTGCATGTAAATGTACCTAGTGTGTCCCAATGCTAAATGATGCATTGGTGCTGCTGCCACCTGCTGGTTAAATGTTGAATCACAGGTTTATTCATTATGGGCTCAGTATATCTTAACAGATGCTTTGTGAAAAAGCTGCTTTATGGTTATTTAGTTGGTTTCTTAACGCAGTCTTGATCCTTTTATTTTCCAGATCAGTCTCGACCCGCCCATTAAGCAGGGTCAGACACGTTATCATTTCCTAATCCTCCTCTTCTCCAAAGATGAAGAGCTCAGTCTTGCTCTCAACATGAACGAGTAAGTACACTGGATTTTCTGTGTGTCTCTCAGATGATTAGCTCTGCTGATGGCATCTGTTTCTCTTCTCTCTAGGGATGAGGTGGAGAAGCGTTTTGAAGGGAAGCTCAGTAAGAACATGTCTGGTCCGCTCTATGAGATTGTCAGCAGGGTCATGAAGGCTCTGGTCAACAGGAAGATCACAGTGCCTGGAAACTTCCAGGGGTAACGCTCACAAGCAAATGCTCTTACAAAGATATTATGCTCCGCGTTTTTCTGTTTCTCATTAGGGGTGGACGATATTCTAGTATTATTTCTTTTGTGGTTGAGGAAAGCACAGCTGGATGTTAGGAGTTACTTTACAATCACTTTACATTAAAGCAGCACTCAGTAACTTCGGGACTTCTTCACTGTATTCTCGCTTTTTGCTCGCAGGTTCCTCTCTAGAGCTCCCCCCACAGCTTCGGAATAGATATTTGACAACACTGTCGTAAAAACTCGTTGTTGATTCTCAGACACCAGAGGTTATAGATCAACGACATCAAAGCAGACGGGACATTCTTTAAAACGTCTTCTTCATTCGGGTTCGGACAGCGTGAGGGAGCGCAATAATGACAGCATTTTAGCAGATTTCTTTTGGCCGTAAAGCAATTGTTTACATCGCGAGACCTGATATCACGCGAGACTTCCTGACGCAGCGGCCGGCGGCCCGCCGGCTCAAAGTTGCAAGTGCGTATTTTCAACTCACGGGCACCAGGGGGGTGCGAAACGACCACCATTCAACCCGAAATAAGTAATATAACCATTCCAATGACTCCGAAGTTGTTCAGTTAAGGTAAAAAAAGTTACTTAGTTCACCTTTAAAGGCCCTGATATACTCATGCTAAAGTTTTTTTGTTCTTCGCCTAGGGGTTAAGTTTTTTTGAAATGCGTTTTCAGCGGTATACTGTTAGTGAACATCAAGAGTGTCAACCATAGCAATAGTGCAGGAGAGAAAGGTAGGGACACACCAAACCGACGCCAAATAACTAGCGCTGATGAAAGCAGACTATGTTGATGCCTTGCGTCGCCTGCGTCGGGGGAAAAAATCTGTACTTGAACACACCGAAAGGACTACAGGCGACTGTCAACTAGCACAAGTGTTTGCACCTGCGTGCAAAGGAGATAACTGTCTATTTAAGCAGCTATATTCGTATATATTCGTCATTCAAAAAGGGAAAGCCAAACCAAGACTGCAGATGCACAAACTATAAACAAAGCAGCGCTTGCTTACCGTTTTGAATATCAGTCATGCTGATCACATTCTTTCTTCCACTCCACTCATGTTATTATGAAAATATTAACGCAGTGGAATGCTGACATAAAATTATAACGGCCTTCTGTCTGACTTCTTTGCTTGCTTTCATCTCTTTTACTTGTTTGCTAAACTAAACGGCCAATCGGAGTTCTTTCTCACCGACGCTGAGTCTACATGTTGAATCGGCCAAAAAAAACAACAACGACAGCATCCGACTAGAGCCAACGGTGCAGAACACTGAAGAAACTAATATTATCTGCCACTATTTACACGTATAAATAGCATCTAACTACTATTTACACTCATTGCAAAGAAAATACTGCTCTTTTTACAGTTTAAATAGAATCTATTGTTAAGAAAATATGCTATTTTCACTTAGTGCATGACTTTATACAAATAGATTGCTTTAAAGCAATTAGCTTTACAGTATTAAACACGGAAAAAAGTGTCTTTCAATTAAAATTACAACTTCAGTTTTTACTTTGAAGTGGCCCTCCTTGCCTGACCTCGTTATTACATATAGTAACAAAAAAAAAATGTGCCCAAAATGTTGTGATATAAATTGCTTATATTGCCCACCCCTAGTTCTCATATTCATAATAATGTGTCAAGATCAGGTTTTGAAATGAAATGTCTTTATTGATGTCAGTCTTTATCTCTGTCTGTGTGTGTGTGTATAGTCACTCCGGGTCTCAGTGTATAACGTGTGCGTATAAGGCGAGCTCAGGGCTGCTGTATCCTCTGGAAAGAGGCTTCATCTATGTGCACAAGCCACCGGTTCACCTGCGCTTCGAGGAGATCTCCTGCGTTAACTTCGCCAGAGGAACAACCACCACTCGCTCCTTTGACTTCGAAATAGAGACCAAGCAGAAAAACCAGTTCACCTTCAGCAACATTGAGAGGTAAACTACATTACTCACAAATCATCACACCTTGCCCTAGAAAACACAGACAGCAGTGTCCTTCATCTCTCAATCATAAGAGAGAATGTCTTTCTCAACATTTCTGCAATCTGCAGCAGCCTGTCCTAACCAGCAGCCATATCACCCTGTAGCCCAGGACTGGTTGCCCAGAAGCTAAGCAGGGTTGAGCCTGGTCAGTACCTGGATGGGAAACCTTCTGGGAAAACCAGGTTGCTGCTGGAAGAGTTGTTAGTGAGGCCAGCAGGGGGCGCTCACCATGTGGTCTGTGTGGGTCCTAACGCTCCAGTATAGTGATGGGGACACTATACTGTCAAAGAGCACCGTCCTTCAGATGAGACGCTAAACCGAGGTCCTGACTCTCTGTGGTCATTAAAAATCCTTCCAAAAAAAAAGGAGCTGGGGTGCATCTCCGGCATCCTGGCCAAATTTGCCCAGTGGCCTCTGTCCATCATGGCCTCCTAATCATCCCCATATATACTGATTGGCTTCATCACTCTGTCTCCTCTCCACCAATAAGCTGGTGTGTGGTGGGCGTTCTGGTGCAGTATGGCTGCCGTCTCATCATCCAGGTGATGCTGCACATTAGTGGTGGTTGAGGAGATTTCCCCCTTCCATATGTAAAGCGATTTATAAATGTAACAAATTATATTTATTGACTAGGCTTAAGCGTCAAGTCTTTCCGGTCCTCACATATGATGATCACGTCTCTTCTGTCTTATGTAGGGAAGAATATGGAAAACTTTTCGACTTTGTCAATGCCAAGAAACTGAACATCAAGAACAGAGGATTTAAAGAGGTATGTTCTGTTGTTTCAAACATTCATTGCGGTTTGAGCCAAAATGCACAAAAGAATTATACACAGTCAGTCTGTGCATTATAATCAAAATGCACAGTTAAAAATTATGTCTATGCATTTGCTGTATGGAAAAAGTCAAGCCTTAAAGCAAATTATATTTAGAGCAAGAATCAAGAGTCTATCTGAAAATACATCTTTTCTACACAGTTTTTCACTAAATCAACGAAGGAAATTATTTTACCGTTTAAAAGATTTGGATCTGCAAGTGTTTTTTGTTTTTTGCAAAGGAATGTAGCTTTTATTCCACAAGGGCACAATCATTTATCAAAAGGGACTCTAAAGATATTTATAATGTTTCAAAACATTATTTTCCATAATATTTTTGTTAACCTTTCGATTAATCAAAGAATCCTGAAAAATGTATCAGTTTCCACAAAAACATTAAGCAGCACAACATTTTTCGACATTAATAACTTGAGCAGCAGATCATCATGTTAGAATGATTTCTGAAGGATCATGTGACACTGAGGACTGGAGTAATGATGCTGAAAATTCAGCTTTGCCATCAAAAGAATAAATTACATTTTAAAATATATTAAAATACTAAACGTTTTAAATTGTATTAAAACAACATTTGAACACCATTATAACGCATACATTTTGTATGAGTGTCTTCTTCTGTTCCTCCATGCTTTCAAACCGGCGCATGAGTGTGAGACGTCCTATATCTGCAGCGGTGGCATATTGGCACTTTGTTCAGAGCAGAAATGCAATTTACATGCCTTGTAATGCAATTAAACCAGCGGTAACCATTACTGATGTAGAATATGAGTACTCTGCTTAATCACAGTATTGTGTTATTATGACTTAACTTGATCACAGTACTGCTTTAATCACATTATAAAGTGAATGGAAACAACCTGTGACGTGAATTGATTCACGTGAACTGAAACAGTATAAAACAATTGATTTGCGGAAATGTTACATACATTAAAATCAGCACATTATTCTCAGTATAGTTTAAAAAAGAAATATAAAGTCAATATTTGACATGTGGCCCAGATTTAATGCGCAGTATCTATTTTTCATTTCTTTCTTTTCTTTTTTCCTTGAGTTTGAGCTTGTTCTGATGGCTGAGTGTTAGTGATCATGTTTTGTTCCGAAAGTAATTTGAGTTATAATTGAATAAGTCATGTTAGGAGCTTTTTCTCTGGGCACACCCAAATGTACATGTATGCGGCGTTAACGCATGGATGAATGCGCAGTACAAAACTGGTTTTAACTAAATAAACAATCCATTCTGTTGATGGATTTGCACTCTTGGGAATAAGCAGGAAGAGCGTTTGAACCTCTAATTCTATGATCCAGACTCTGTGTGTGTTTATACTAAAGTGCCCCTGATGGCGACACTTTCACTACATTAACTTCCTATGGACAGCAGCAGCAGGATACCCAGTAATGTGTTGATTCACATGATTTATCGAACTGTTTGTGTGTGGTAGGGCATGAAAGGAGCAGAAGGCTACAGTGACTCTGATGAAGACCAGCATGACGCTTACTTGGAGAGGATGAAACAAGAGGGCAAGATCAGAGAGGAGGGAGACGGCAGCGATGATTCCGAGGGCGATAGCGGTAATGACACACCTCAACTAAAACACAAAATCACAGTCGTGCTCAGAATTAATCATACCCCTAGTAAATATGATCATAAATGGCTGTAAAAAATAAATCTGCATCGTTTATCCTTTTGATCTTTCATTCAAAATTTTTTCAAAAATCTAACCTTCCATTGAAGTAAAAGAATTGAAAGTGGGGGGGAAATCACATTATGAAATAATGTTTTTCTCCAAAACACGTTGGCCACAATTATTGATACCCCTAGAATTTTTTTATGAATAAAATATCTCTGAAGTATATTCCCATTAATATTTACCTTTATTTAGCACACCAGGGTGACTAGGAACATGAAATTGTCCAGCTATGACTTCTTGTTTTACAGGAGTTTAAATATGAGGAAACACAAAGGCCAAATTCCCTGAATCATCTGTCACAATGAGTAAAACCAAAGAATATAGTTCTGATGTGCAGCAAAAGATTGTTGAGCATCACAAAATAGAAAGTGGCTGTAAGAAAATAGCTAAAGAATTGAAAATCCCCATTTTGACCATCAGGGCAATAATTAAGAAGTTATAATCAACTAAAGATGTTACGAATCTGCCAGGAAGAGGACGTGCGTCTATATTTTTCTGCTGGAGGTCCTGGACTTCTTATTCAGATACATTGTGGATTCTATCAAATATCAACAGATAAAAAAATCAAAACCTGACGGACTCTGCTAGAAATCTTATAATGGGCCGTGGTTGGATCTTCCATCAGGACAACGATCCAAAACAAATATCAAAATCAACACAAAAATGTTTTGGGGAGCACAAAATGAAGCTTCTGCCATGACCGTCTCAGTCCCCTGACCTGAACCTTATAGAAAATGAGTGTGGTGAACTGAAGAGAAGCCGCCCCAACATGGATCTGGAAATCTGAAGGATCTGGAGAGATTCTGTATGGAGGAATGGTCTCTGATCTCTTGTCAGATGTCCTCCAAACTCATCAGGCATTATAGGAGAAGACTCTGAGCTGTTATCTTGGCAAAAGGAGATTGCAAAAAGTATTTAATAAAAGGGTATCAATAATTGTGGCCAATGTGTTTTGAAGAAAAACATTTATTTCATAATGTGATTTGCCCCCCACTTTCAATTCTTTTACTTAAATGAAAGGTTAGGATTTTGCCAATTTTTTGAATGAAAGATCAGAAGGATAAACGATATAGATTTATTTTTTACTGCCATTTTTGATCATATTTACCAGGGGTATGATTAATTCTGAGCACAACTTATATATATATATATACAGGCTTCCTGACATGCCCAATGTCATACAACAGTCGGGTTCTGGAAGTAAAAACTCCATTAATTCTATTCATTGTGAAATTAATTTTGAACAATAACTTATAAACCTTTTAAAGACAAACCTACTGTGAGCTATTAGGTTGTTAATCAATGGTAGTTGCTTCTGTTGAAGACATTAGCCCGCATTATCAACTTAGCTTTTAAAATAAAGTGATAAAATAATATAACAGCAGAATTTGTGGTGAAAAACTACATTATCCATGATGCTGTACAGAAAATTACACTAATCAGAGAGTCGAAAAAGCAAACCGCTCCTAAAGAGTCTGTCTCTGTTAAGTATTTGTATACACGCATATTTTTGCAATAAACCTAAAATATATTGTTCTTATTTATAATCAACATTTTTAAATGAGTAGTTTTATATTTCTCCATTGTTTTTAATTCAATTATGTTGTCCGCAATGCTTCATGGGATTGTAGTTCCATCTAACCATCTAAGTCTTTTACCTTTGTATTTTTGTCCAACTTTCAAATACTCTTTGCTTCAAATCCAAGTTTGTAATGTTATGATTCACCTTGTAGCTGGTTAGCTTTGTTTGTGGCTTAAAAAGTTTGAACTGAGACTTAAAAAAAAAAAATCTAAGAAATGAATGGAAAAAAATACCCCTGAAAAAGTGGGTGGCCACTAATATGCTATTTCAATAAAATATAAATACTTTCAAATACAAAATGAAATCATGCTATCAAATCAATTTAAGAATAATACCGTATAAAATAACAATTACAAAATGTTCACATAAAAGTTACCCAAAAAAAGACATTTTTAGAAGATTTAAAAATACTTAAAGGGATACTTCAGGATTTAGCATTAAGCTTTGTATTGGCAGAAAACCTGTAGTATTTTCGAATTACCGTGCTTTCCTCCCTCATATTCCCCTGAGACGAGAGATTTCTGTATTTTTTGTCTGGAAAAATCCTCAGATGACGCAAAAATCGTCATTTTGCGTCATCTGAGGATTTTTTTGGCCAGAGGCTAAAGACTACAGCCAGTAGGAGGGGCTGTCCCGCATGTGTTCAACCCGCCCATAGGAGGTCGGATCTCACTCACAGAATGTACACACAGTGTCAGCCGTCTTTTTTTGGAAGCTAAGCTAACAGGCTCTTGTTCTGTGGAGAAAGCCGAGTAGTAGGGGTTAACATCCTCTCTTTCCCGGACATGTCCGGCCGTCGAGATCGTCCAAAATGTCCGGGATTCGGCTTTTGCGTTCTGCAGTCGCCATTCATTGTTTACATGCACACCTTTTTTCAATCGAACTGAATTCATTCGGATTGGTGAATCTGAATGTAGTGTTTACATGAACGCTAAACAAGTGATCGGTTGATGTGCGTTTTAACATTGCTAAGAAAATTCCCGCTCCTCCGTGAGAGATATGAGACCAGTGCGTCTCAGTAATGACGCCACCGGCCTCGCGCCGTTCTCCCGCGGCCCTCAGCCTCGTCCTGCTCGCCACAGTAAACATAATGAATGGCGACTGTAGAACGCAAAAGCCGAATCCCGGACATTTTGGGCGATCTCGAAATCCCGTGCAGACTCGTCACGGAGACTCACTAGTAGCCTAGCCTTGTTGTTTTAAACTGCACTCTCTTACCGGTAGGCGTGGCTTGGGAGTGGCCTCCTAGGGCAGCGAAGCAAGTGCATTCTGGGAGTTGTTGTCTTTCATCCACATAACCCAAAAATACATTTTCTGGCTTTTCTCAGTCTAGAAAGCTCCAAATTCAAAAAGAATTTCACATTTCTTCTACATAAATGACCCATTTTAAATACACATTCATCTTTCCAGAGGTGAAGTATCCCTTAAGTATTCTGCATGTCAAGTAATGGAATCTCAAATTGTAAGTTGTTAGTGGAATATGTTGAATTCTGTATAGCAGTTAATATCTAATATCTTCCTGTAGATGAGTCTTTCAACCCTGGAGAAGAGGACGACGACGTCCCAGAAGAGTAAGGGATTTTAAACTTTTCTTTTCTTGATTTTTAGATGATTTGTCAATCTTTCACTCTAACAATATAATGTTATGTGTGTGTGTGTGTGCAGGTATGACAGTAACGCTTCAGAGAGCGCCAGCGAGGGAGAGGACGGCGACAGTGAAGATGAAGGAAAGAAGAAAAAAGTTGAAAAGAAGCCCAAGAAAGTGGAGAAAGTGGTGAAAGAGAAGAAAGAGAGAAAACCACGGAGAGAGGTCTTGGACCTTTTTTTTTTTTTTTTCAATATCAGTATTTACATTAAATATCAGTATGTCTTAAAGAGTAAAGATGCACAGTGGTGCTTTTGACACCATGCCTGTTTGTTCTTGTCTGGTAAAACTGCGCACGATAAACATCTCTGTGAAAAACCTTAATACATTTACTGGCATCTGTTCAACAGTTCAGAAAACGAAACCCACGTTACCCCAACTTGTGCACTTTATTAAACCTCACTTCCTCTCTCTGTGGCGAACAGAAAAAGGTGAAAGACGCAGCTGCTCCTAAGAGGCCGATGAGCGCTTACATGCTGTGGCTGAACGGCAACAGAGAACGCATCAAGGGTGAGAATCCTGGGATATCAGTTACTGAAATCTCCAAGAAGGCTGGAGAGATGTGGAAGCAGCTGGGCAAAGACCGGAAAGAGGTCAGCCTCATTAACATCACACACCAATAACCAGAAAGTCTTCACAATCCCTATTAAGGAAAAATTATGAATATATTTGAAAAGCTTTATAATCATTACATTGCTAAATAAGGGATGAAAATATATTTACTATATCAGTGTAAAGATACAATGCTGCATTAAAGCCAGACTAAATTATGCCTGTTCTGACCCAACTCAACCCCTAACATCAAAATATACTGTTTTAAATGCAAACAGTCTGTGTAAAAACACTCAAATGCCACTTCAGAAGCGCTACTGTGCCACCTTTGGAGTGAAAATGTGATGAGATTCGATTTTTAGGAAAATGGCAATCAACAGCAAATATTACAGTGCCATTATTGGTCATATTAAAACATTAATTTCTTAAAACGTATTGCACAACCCTGAGTTCCAGGCAGATGTGTTGAATATTTCCTCAATCAAAACACATTGTTTATGGACTTTAGTTCTGTGGCAAATTCTATGTTTTATGCATGGGGACTAGTTTTCAGGAAAATTGCTTTCTTTCCTGCATATGCAGAGTGACTGCTGCACCACTGAATACATTATTAGCCACTTACTAAATAATTTGCCTGTGGTTTGTTTTATTGGTCTGCAGGCGGATGATTGAAGCATAAACTACTAATGCTGTGTTATAGAGTCAGTGTGTTTAGCTAAATGTCTCTTGTGTGTTTCGCAGGAGTGGGACAAAAAAGCAGAAGAGGCCAAGAAACAATACGTAAAAGCCATGAAGGAGTACAAAGAGAGTGGCGGGGGAGCGGCAGCGGCATCGGCATCTGTTACTAAGTGAGCCAACTATCTCCAAATCTCAAACACGCACTTTGTTAGTGTGCAAAAATGCTTTTTAAGATCTAAAGTGATTCTGTATTGTATATCATTTATATAAGCTAGATATAAAATTTTAACAAAGAACTCGCCAGATTAATCATACATTACCATTCAAAAGTTTGGGGTCCTTTTTTTTTATGCTCATCAACATCTTTTGAAATCTTAAAATTCAAAATGTCTTCACTCTCTCGTTTTATCAGTTTAATGTGTTCTTGGTGAATAAGTGTTTAATTTAAGAAAATCAACTTTGTTCTTTTGAAATGTTACTTGCAGCTCTGCTTTATATTGACACAGTCATCGCTTCTGCTTTTAGGGAAAAGAAAAAAAAAGGAGGGAAGGTGGAAGCTAAGAAAAGGAGTGTAGCGGAAAAGGAGAAGAAGAAAGAAGGTGGAAACGAGAGCTTTAAGAGCAAAGAGTTCATCTCCAGCGAGGAGAGCTCATCCGAGTCTGACCACGGCAGAAGCAGCAAACGCAAGGTGTGTGAATGATGCGTTTCCTCTTGGGTTGATCAGTTCATTAGATTCGCATTAATTTAACCCGTCTAATCTGTCGCAGGCTTCTGATGATGATGAGGAAGAGGAAGCCGCCTCCACACCAGCCAGCTCAGAGGAGTCAGGATCTGACTGATGTCACACTGACGGCACAAAGACATTTCCACATCTCAGGTTTCACAAATGAATAATGGACCAAGACTTTCTGCTCCCATGCTGTTTGCGCTCCACACACATTGTTTCACATTTTTCCATTCAGACTGAGAACTTGGAAATAGTCCGGTAACATTTTTCCCTGCTTTGAGAGTGACATCAGAAACTCTCCGGTTTTTATTTTATTTTACTTTTCTCCGGTTTTGGTAGACTGTCATCATTCAGGGAAGTGTGGATAGATCTACTTTAGAGGATTTTCTATTTTTTGCCTCTTTTCAAAATGGAAAGACTGCACTTCACTAAATGTTTTGTTTATTTCATTAACATGTTTTGTATTTTTAGCTATCAAATTGTTAATCACTGTTTTGCAATAAAAGTTCAGTGAGTGATTAAGTGTGTGTGTGTGTGTGGTTCAAGTATACCCTACATATAAAAAAATGTCATTTTCTATTCTGCAGGCGAAGACCTTCTATGTCTGGCTTGTTCAGGCGGTGTGAAGTCAATGGTCTGAAAAACTATTCAGTGAAATCTTCACAAATGAACAACTTTTATGAATTTTTGACTAAGATTACAGGGGATCCATATATCACACAAAAAACACTTAGGAAAACAGGATACGAAACGAAGTAGAGCAAGGCAATACATTTTTTTTTTTATTAACAGATTTCTTGTTAAATGATGAACAAAGAGTCATAAAATAACTTTAATTGACGCAAAGTCACTGACTTTACATTTATGCAGAGGTATTATACATTTTATTTACATTTGGCCACAGAGCGTTAGCAGTTTTAACCTATCGTTAAGTTTAGTAACGATATCCCAAAGCTAGTCCCAAATCAAAAACAGTACATTACGTTATTAGTTGAAAGCTAAACGTTGGCTATAAACTCGCTACATCACGGGTCACGTGACTTTAACGTCACTATCACTGAGTTCGACAACTCTTTCAGTCTTTATTTATGAATAATTATGAATCTGGTGGGCTCAACTTTTTGGACTTCAATACACTAAATAATACCTTTAAGATTAGTTGGGCTAAGCATTTTCTTAACGGAATTTTATTCCCCACTATATATTCTCTCGCTTTGGTGGTCTGGGCTTTATTTTGAATTGTAACTACAATGTGGACAAACTCCCTGTAAAACTGTCCACTTTTCACAAGCAGGTCCTTTCAGCTTGGTCTCTAGTTTACAAGCATAACTTCACCTCACAGGTATCTAATTTGGAATAACAGAGATATTTTATATAAGAACAAGTCACTCTTTTTTGAGAATTGGGTACTCAATCAGATTCTGCTGGTGGACCAGCTATATAATGGAGGCTTTTCTCCTATAGAGAGTTATTATCAACATATAACATTCCTGTTACGCCAAGAGAATTTGCAGTTGTGTTTGACGCCATTCCATCAGGCACAATCACGCTTTTTAGGTATACTGGCAGACTTCCACTTACTTCTGTCTCCCTTCCCGATGTGGCTGAATCACCAGTTGGGAAAATCTGTTTTTCCCAACTTCCTCAAAATAATAAGAACATTCGTGCATTATTTCAGAAAGAAATTGTTTCTATTCCAAATGTTACCTTTTATTGGAACCGATTTGTAAATGACTCTGACTGGAAAAAGGTTTGGTTGATTCCTCGCAGATACTTGATAGTAAACAAGGTGAAAGAAGTGTCGTTCAGAATAATTCACAGATATTACCCTGCTACCCATGGTTAATTTTAAAAGAGACATCAATACAAACTGTTCTTTTTGTGAATTCCACCCAGAAACTGTTTTGCACCTCTTTTGGTTTTGCTCACACACCAGAACATTTTGGCAAAACTTCAGCAGATTCATCATTGACCATATTTATAAAGACTTTACCTTATTGTGGATGAATGTTGTATTTTGCTTTTATAGAAGTCAAAGTAAAGAAAAGATGTACTTCATTATAAATGTATTAATTCTTGTGGCAAAATTTCACATTCATAAATGTAAATTCAACACTAAAAACCCTAATTTTGTATTTTTTTCTCCATGAAGTTGTACTTTATATTAATCTGATTTCTGGCTCCAACAACAAAAAGGCAGTTAAAACGGTCAACATATGGTCCTCTTTCTCTTCATAATGGCTCATAAGCTTCCCCTGGCAATATTGTATTGTATTCTGTTTATGTACTATAATTTTGTATGTTGTTAAGTATATTTTGGTTAGTCACCTGTGATTTGTACCCTTTTTGTGCAATAAAGAAAAGAAAAAGAAAAAAATGTCAGTCTTTATTTAAAAATATATATATATAATAATTCTTAAGTATTAATCTAACAATGCTGTAAAAGTGAACTTTTGGGCAATTTAAACCCACTTGAATATTTTTTTAATTCATTGAGAAAAAAAAAAAGAAAGAAAAAAATGTATTTGATGGTTTGATGGAACCAGGAGTGCTGAAAACTCGTGACTCGATACATAGCCTAAGCTTGCGATTCAATTTCGATTCATTTGGCTAAATATCAGGTAAAGTAGACCTACCTACATGTTCATTTTTCTCAAGGAAACAAATCTCTCTCAACCAAAGGGTGAAATCCTGAAAACCCAGCTAGGAAAAAATAATAAAAGCACTGATGTTCATTTGCTGAAGTGGTGTCCAAGAAACACCACTTTTTTTTCTTTTTTTTTTAAGTAGGCAAACTGTTATTTGTCCCAAACAGTGCTAAATAAATTAGCCTACTGAACAAATTACTGCAATAGATAAGATAGACAGATGGGGGCCTCCAAATGTCCAGAACCGGCCCTGCTTTATGTGTTAGATTTAGCTTATCCTGTAATTACGGAACATTAAACCCGCTTAAGTAGCGAGGCATTGTCCCAACACACATGTCCTGCTGTCAAACATGTGAGATGACTCAACCAATCACCCTTTCTAAAAGGATTTTGTTAGCACTGAAAGGCAAGTAAATGAACCCCATCAGGGGTATAAAGTACCAGTAATGGCTTACAATGAGAGCTTGTGGCTTTTAATACAGCCGAAGACCTTCAGTGGAGATATGTGGTCTGGCAAAAGCAAAGGGAAGTTGAAAAAAACATGTGGTTTTTAATATGATAGAAGGGGTAAGAGAGACAGATGAAGTTGTGCTTGATGGTATGGTCTGATGTAAAATTAAATTGAAGATTCTCTCCTCCTTTCTGTTGCCTTTTTAAAATGATTTAAAATCAAAATTAAATAGCATTACTGTATACATGATATAGGTATAGCCTAGCCTATATAAAATAGATAAATCAAAACAAAACATACAGTATATCCCATCCTCTCTTGCTGTCAAACTTCTCATGGGTGTCGTTGTATGTCGTCTTATAAGGAAAATCCTTTGTTTGTGTGTGTGTGTGTGTGTGTGTGTGTGTGTGTGTGTGTGTGTGTGTGTGTGTGTGTGTGTGTGTGTGTGTGTGTGTGTGTGTGTGTGTGTGTGTGTGCCATGTGCGATATCAATAATGCCAGTGCTCAACGCATGTGCAATTTATGGGAAGTTGTGTCCACTCAAAAATGCTTCTCTGAAAGCTTTCTAGTTGGAGATGACGTGACGTTGTAATTGACCACAAACATTATGGGCTTCAGTAATGACTAAATGTGATCTTCATTTTAAGTGTATACAATTTGCAAACGATTCCAGAAATTGTCCTAGCAGGCCAGGGCAGCATCCGTCGGTATATGGGTTAGGCAGTATTATGGCGAATAGCTTTATATAATTTTGTTATCACTTTGATCCTATTTTTACGTTAAGTGGTACGTTTCTAAAATCGTCAAACACTGGGTACAGGCTTACCTATAGATTTTCTTTATCAAATAGAGCAGGATACTCCGTGGTCGGCAGTTCCATCTCATCTTGTTTGTAAAGGGAACCTAGTGTCGGCAGTACAATAGCAAAATGGCGAATGGCATTGCTGTTTACAATGGGAACATTTTGCAAGGTGCCGATTTTTTTTAAATAAAAAAAGCATTAATTAAGGACTCCCCTAAACATATCGTTCAAATTAATATAAAACTTATGTTAAGAATTGCCATGACTATCCCATGAGGACACGTGAGAGGATTTGTGAATGGCAGTGAAGTGACACAACTGACGCTGGTAGGTCACATGATAATAATGTTAGAATGTAGTAAACCCGAATAATATTCATACTACACACATTCATACTATATTAGAACATACTTTTTAATGGTCGTGAAGTAATTAGCCTACTTATTCAAAATAAGAACCTACTCAAGAGAGTATGCGATTTCGGACGCACCCATTGTGTTGGTTTAAATTAGTGCGAGTTGGAGAGACCAGCAATAGTTGTAACAACATCAGTTTATCCACTTAAAAAGTAGGTGCAAGTATAAAATCGTGATAAATGATGTGCATAATCTGAGATTGTCTGATAATCAGCTGATAACATTTATTCAAAACATTCACCTTTGTGGAAAAACAAACTAGAAATACCATATCTGAGAACATGAGTTGTAAAACAAAACAAAAAATGATTCTATGAGACCCTCAAACATTGAACAAAATGAGGCTGTTGTGTTTTTAATTGTTAGTCCATGTTATATGTATTTGCTCTGTATTTTTTTAAGAAAAATGTTCCCAGTTTTTAACTTTTTGAATGAAAATGCTTTTTGAATGATGAAATGCACTGTAAAAAGAGGTAACCAGTAATTGTTACTTTAAAGAGATTTTTTTTTTAAACCTGATTTAATATCACGGTTTGGTAGGCAAGAAAGAAGTGGTAGAGGGGAGGATCTAAGGGTATGTTTACACAACAATGATGTACCAAAGACAACGTTGCCAAAACGATCCCCATTCACACGGATCTGCGAAAATGACTAAAAAGGCTGTATTATACATGCCAGGCCAGTAGTTGGCGATGCCACTTTGTCAAGAAACATGCCGCGAACACGTAATACGCATGTGCACGATGTCACCGGTTTCACAAATTCACGTTTTTGTTGTTTACATGGAGACGGTAAAGGCATCGTTTTCACAACCTTCAAAAGCTTGCGTTTTCAGGCCGTTGTCATGTAAATGAATGGCCAAAACGCATAAAAAGTTTTCCCTTTTCAGGTGTCATGTAAACACACCCTAAATATAGGTGGTTCTTTAAAGGGGTGATTATGATTTCACTTTTCTAACTTTAGTTAGTGTGTAATATTGCTGTTTGAGCATAAACAACATCTGCAAAGTTACAACGCTCAAAGTTCAAAGCTATTTTCTTTTAAAGAAATTGCTTTTTAAGGACTACAACAAACGGCAGGTAGGGACTACACAACATTCCTCCCGGGTTAGTGACATCACAAACCCTAAAATTTACATAAACCCCACCCACAGAACACAATTTAAAGATTACCAAGACAGAATATGCTAATCAATGACTAGAAGATAAGACACATAAGCTACATAAATTCATCAACTAACCATTCAGAAATGTTGTCTGATGTTTTCACTTCTTCTTGAGTCTCTCCATCATTGTCTGACTCCGGTATGAACATAAAAGACTAAACGTTTTTGAAATTTTCAGTGCATGTCTGTGTGAGGTAAAAGCATAGACAGTATAAGAAATGGACAGAGTCATCTCATTGGAACTCAATTGAGGCAAGTGAAGCCCATTTTCAGTGATTTTTTAGGACTTCCGTTCCTGACGCGCAGACTCAAACTGAGCTTGACGACGTAGATGTGACGTGAGCAACCCGTCTGTCTTCTAGTGGCTGTGGCATGGGAAATCTGAATCATTCCCTTCCGAATCTTGCAGAGACGGAGATCGTGAGTAGGAGGTGTCCATGAGCTAGGAGCAGGAGAAACTTTTGCTAGGTATTCTGATTAATTATTTTGTCATTTTGCCTCCACGTCCCCCCGATTGCCCCCGAGCTTCTCCTCCCGTCAATACGGTAATCTCTCTACTGTGCGACAGAGAGTCGTGTGGTTATGACGCAATCGTTAGCCTACTTTTACAAAAACTGTTTTTACGGGGCCATAACGTAAGATACAAGGTAATGGAGCATTTAATACATTGTCGTGTTTCTTTAGAAATAAATAATGGACAAATGGAGTCTTCAAGCGCCTCAGATGTAAAGTTATTCGCTGTCAAAGTGACGCCAAAATGAATGGGAGTCAATGGGATGCTAACAGCAGGTGAAGTTCTGCTACAAGATGGTGGCACGCGGCCGGCTTCAACTTCTGGTCAACTTCCTTCCCGCTTGGGTAAAAGGACACAAGCTGTTGAAGCTCCGCCCCCTTTGCCAGAAGCAGCAGCTCATTTGCATTTAAAGGGACAGACAAAAACGGTGCGTTTTTGCTCACCCTCAAAAAGTGACAATTTTAACATGCTATATAAAAATATCTGTGAGGTATTTTGAGCTAAAACTTCACATACACACTCTGGGGACATCAAAGACTTATTTTACATCTTGTGAAAAGGAATTATACCACCCCTTTAACAACAGCTAACCTCTGGAACACAGGCATCCACAACTCGAAAAACGGCAAGACAATATCGGACACAAGAGAACTGAAACATAAGGCTACAAATATATGAAATAATGATAACTAAAACAGATGGCAACTATGGAAACAAACTTCTCAAAGGAAGTGAAAACGGAAAGAAACCAAATGCGAGTGTTCAAGAAAACACAAAAAGTATTTTGGAAAATACAAATAATATGTGACATTTGACATGTGAATATTTTTCACATGAATTATACACTTATTAAGTTTCTATTTTTTCAGTGTAATTGGGGAAGGGGTTGATGGAGGTTGGTATAAAAATTATTTTGAACAAGTATATTGGATTAATCCATGGCCATGCCTATATTTTAATGGTACAACTGGTGTGGTTTGACAGGAAACATATACGATCCTAAACAATACATTGCAACAGTGCCCGCCCACTTTTTAGCAGTGTTGTACCTGGAAGGTTTTTTTTTCCCATTGTTTTCCATTCATTTCTCCCTTTGGGATATAAGCCATGAACAAACCCAACCAGCAACGAGGCGAATCACATCACAAACTTTGATTTGAAGCAAAAAAGTATTTGAAAAATACTTAACGGTTTTAGTGATAGATAGAACTACAATCCCATGAAGCATTGCGAATGACATCAAATTAAAAACAATGGAGAAATATAAATCTATACTCATTTAAAAATGTTGATTATACAAATATTTAAGTATTTTGAGAGCGTAGGGAGATCGACTTGATTACTTAATTCACAGTGCATCATGGGAGTAGGCGGAGCTAAGGAGATGTTTGGTGTATTTTGCTTGTTTTGACTCTAATTGGTTGAATTTTCTGAACAGCATCATGGGTAATGTAGTTTTTCACCTCAAATTCTGCTGTTAAACACAATTACTTAAAAAAATTAGTTGAAAAAATGCAGACTGACGGCTTCAACAGAAGCAAATAACAGATGAACAACATCGTAGCTTGTCTTTAAAGGTTTAAAAGTTATCGTTAAAAATCAATTTCCCAATGGAGATTGACTCTTGCACTCTTTAGCAGGTTTTGAATGATTTACTTTATAGCTATGTCACAAGGGCGAACAGTTTTGAGTTTTTAGAAATGTACTTTTTTTACCAATATGATTGTAACTTTTTGGAGGCGAAATGAAAACAACAATGGTAATGTATGTTGTGACTGTATGTGTGGTGAAAATGCCAAAGACAAAATGTAACAAACACGGAGTCACACTGTGGAATACATTACATTTACAGTATGTGTGCGTAAAGAGCTTTCACAAATCAAATGATATAATTAGACGTAGTGATGTGTTTATATCTATTAAAGGTTTGGTTTGTAAAAAAAAAAAAGAAAAAAAAGAGTGAAACATTTCCCTAAAATAAAGCTGAGAAGAGAGGAGCAAATGAGCAGGCTATTAAGGAAATGCAGCCAAGGCCCCTTGGGGTCTGATGGAGGAGAGGCATGAACATGAAAAGGGGAGGGAAAATGTGGTCAGAAGTTTTTTTTTTTCCAAAGCATCAAGTAAAATAAGATCCCTCATTCAGCTGACGCACAGCAGTGAGGAACACACTGGTTCTCCTGCACTGGATCTCGAGAGTTTCTTCAGCGTACACTTGTTAGCATTAAACTACACACTCTTCTACTATGGCTCCCAAAGTGCTGCACTTCATCACTGATTTCTTCGTCTATGAAACAGCCAAATCAGTTGTGGTGAAGAGCTGGTCTGTTGGAGTGATCAACCGTTTCGTCCAGCTGTTGATCATTCTGTATTTTATCTGGTAAGCTTTAATGATGTCCTTGTTGCTAATATTAATTTAAACTCATTTTAAAGATTAGAGTGTTGGTGTAAGGGCAAGTAAGGGTAGTAAATGGAGAAAAAAAAATAATTAGGCTTGAATGCAGTGATTGGATTGTACTTGATGGGATTAAAGAGCAGAAAATTTAATTAACCTTTGGAAATGTATATGTAAGTGTTTTGAAATATGAAGGTTTGGGACTATTTAATTTAACTGCTGAAATGTATTATTTCTGTTTTGTTGCGTAAGTGCGTAAATGGGAGTAAGTGCAGCATTAGTTAGTTAATGATTCTGATTATCTCTATCTATCTATCTATTTATCTATTTATCGATCATCTATCTATCGATCATCTATCTATCCATCCATCCATCTATCTATCTATCGATCATCTATCTATCTATCTATCTATCTATCTATCTATCTATCTATCGATCATCTATCTATCTATCTATATATCTATCTATCTATCAATCATCTATCAATCTATCTATTTATCGATCATCTATCTATCTATCGATCATCTATCTATCTATCTATCGATCATCTATCTATCTATTTATCTATCGATCTATCGATCATCTATTTATCTATCTATTTATTGATCTATCGATCATCTATCTATCTATCTATCCATCCATCGATCTATCGATCATCTATCTATGTATCTATCGATCATCTATCTATCTATCTATCTATCTATCTATCTATCTATCTATCTATCTATCTATCTATCCATCGATCTATCGATCATCTATCTATGTATCTATGTATCTATCTATCTATCTATCTATCTATCTATCCATCCATCGATCTATCGATCATCTATCTATCTATCTATCGATCATCTATCTATCTATCTAGCGATCATCTATCTATACATTTATCTATCTATATAGCCTGTTTATTACCCATTTAGATGACTAACTAACTTTTTAGCCAGATAATAGTAAAAAAATATATACATATATTTTTTAAATCATTGATCTTAATAGTGAACAGGTTCGATCACTTATTTTTTGTTATGTGCGCATGTTTGTGTTTTCAGTTGGGTGTTTCTGCATGAAAAAGGACATCAGCAACGGGACACTGGGATTGAGTCTGCGGTCATTACCAAAGTGAAGGGCTTGGGCAACTTCAATAATCATGTGATGGACGTAGCAGACTATGTAGTTCCATCACAGGTCAGCAAATGTACATTTCAACGTTGAAATATGAAACTCCACACAATTACGTTTTGCATCCCCCTTCTCTTCAAAGTCTTGATCTGAGGTCAACTTTTCTGCACATTTTTCAGGGTTCTTCATCGTTCTCTATCATCACCAACATGGTCATCACAAACAATCAGACGCAAGGACGGTGCCCTGAGGTGACACCCAAACCTCAGCTGACTTTAAATATACTTAAAAATATGCGACCTTATGTATTTACACTTACACACACTCTTTCTCTACTCTTCCCTTGTCTGTCAGACTGACAAGAAGTTTACTTGCACAACTGACGATGACTGCAATAAGAATAATAGCTCAAATATAGGGAATGGTGAGTTTGTTCTCTTTCTAAGGCTGACATCACTTTCAGGTCTACTAATACTCATAGTACTTCAGCGAGTAACTATGTAGTAGAGAAGCATGCTAATACTTTCTAGGTTGCTTGATACATCTCTCCTTTTTTTCACAGGTATTTTAACAGGCACATGCTTGATCAACAATGTTACAAATGTTACAAATGTTACATATGTTACAAATAGTACAAATAGTACAAATAGTACAAATAGTACAAATAGTACAAAGAGTACAGGATGGTGTGAAATCAAAGGCTGGTGCCCTGCAGAGGATGACAGCATTTCTGGGTAAGAAAAAGTGCAACCTTTTGGACTTGTAATTTAAATATTGTGCACAGTGGGAGTTGTCTTGTAATCCAAAATAGATCGTTTTAATGCTAGACACATTAATAAATCTGCTCACTCTCAGAACGCCAATGAAAGAGGTGGAGAACTTCACAATCTTCATCAAAAACAGCATTCGCTTCCCTCTGTTCGATGTCTCTAGGTGAGTTAATTACCTTTGCACAAGGATTAAAAACTATACTGTTGTGTTGTGAGAAGCCATTTCATTTAAAATGTATTTTTAGAATTGAATCTCATTTTAAAAAGTTGCTGCCTTCATTTTTTTAAGTACAATCAACTTGAATATTGTATAGTTAACATAAAAAAGTTTAAAACTGCTTAACTTCTTTTGACGAGTTAAAGTAATGTAAAAACATATGTTGTCATGACTTACTGTTCATATAATTTTTACAGTGTATGAATGTACCAAAATTGATTATTTTTCAAATGTGAAATTTTTTTTACAAAAAAATTATTCATTGCAAAATGGACTGTGGGCAAAATGATAGACTTATGTTCAATGGCATAAAAATAAAACAAACAATATGTTGACTGCATTGTTCACATTCAATGATTTATGCCACAATAGTGTAATAAAGTTCAATCACCTTGTGATTAATTTGATTAATGTTAATAATTCAATCAAAATGTTCATCAACAACCCTACATTTATTGACACCTCTAAATATAATTAATAAAGTGCCCTTATGAAAGAAAGCCCAAATAATAACAATAGCCTAATATTGCTTCAGACTACTGATGTGCTGTTTCTCTTCTACTTTCACAGGGGCAATTTCCCTTCAAGCTTAAACCAGTCTTACATTCAGAACTGTAATTTTGACCCAGTGCACGCGCCGTCCTGTCCGATCTTCAAAGTGGGAGATATCCTGAAAAAACTCAATCAAAGTTTGGACAACATTACTAAAGATGTAGGTCAACTCAGCTTTGCCTTTCTTCTCTTCCTATTTTCAATTTATCAAAGAGATCAATTTTATCTTTTTGACTTCTGCCAGTTTGTTACAGCAAAAGTTAATATGCCTCGCCTTGATCGGCATGGTGCTACACAATAGTCTGGTTTGTGAGTTGACTAAAGGCTTATTATTCCAAATGTAAAATTAAAATATACAATTTGGGACGCACAATTATTTTTAAAAAACTGATATCGCGATATAACGAAATCGCTCTATTGGATTCTGGTGACTGTGGAGGCCATTTGAGTTTAGAGAACTTACTGTCATGTTCAAGAAACCTATTTGAGATGATTTGAGCTTTGTGACATGGTGCATTATCCTGCTGGAAGTAGTCATCAGAAGATGATACACTAGTCATAAAGGGGTGGACATCAGCAACAATACTCAGGTTGGCTGTGGCGTTTTAATTATGCTAGCTATATTGGTACTAACAGACCCAAAGTGTGCCAAGAAAATATCCCTCACACCATTACACCACCAGCAGCCTGAACCATTTATACAAGGCAAGATGGATCCATGCTTTCATGTTGTTTACGTCAAAATCTGACCCTATCATTTGAATGTCACAGACTCAAAAAGGCAACTTTTTTTTTAAATCTGTCCAATTATGGTGAAATTTTGGTGTGAATGAGTTTGTTAAAGTATGTCATTTTTATTTTTCATTTCACAATTATTTGTATAGCGCTTTTCGCAACACATATAGTTTCAAAGCAGCTTTATAGAAAATTATTGAAATTATAACTTAAATTTTAGGCGTTCTTTAAAGGACAAGTTCGGTATTTTACACTTAAAAGCCCTGTTTACAGATCGTATCTGATGAAATAGAACGGTTAAGATTAAAATTTGGACACATGCTCCTGTCCCGAGAATTTTAGGTTTATTTCGCTTTTGTGGACCTATTTTTCCAAACGCGTCACACCCGTGATTCTTCCGTTGAGAGCTTGAATAATAGACACTCCAGCCCAGTTGGTGGCGATAATGCACCTTTGCCAATTGCAAGCAAACCACGGGCATTTCATTGAATACACAGAAGAAGCAGAAGAAGAAGCGGCGGAGTAATACCGTAAAGGTGCTGCGGTCTCACACCACGTCCTATTAAGTCAATGGAGTTGGACAAAAACTACGATAAAACCTGTTGGAATGCATCTTTTTCAGCGATTTTTTAGTGAACATATCAGTGAACACCCCTGACCACTCGGTGAGTTTCACGTCTTTGTAAACGAAAGTTTAATGTGTTTTTAGGACGGAATCTTCCAGTGCACATAGACAACCATTGTGGGGGTGGGGGGTTAGCGAAATAAACCTAAAATTCTCGGGACAGGAGCATGTGTCCAAATTTTTATCTTAACCGTTCTATTTCATCAGATACGATCTGTAAACAGGGCTTTAAGTGTAAAATACCGAACTTGTCCTTTAAGTAAATATTTTAAGTCTAAGGGTTTTCCTGACAAATAAAGTTTGGGAAACTCTGGTCTAGAGAAGAAGAACCTCAGTTACAAAAGAACAGGGCTTATTAGAGAGCTCTTTAATTTAGTTGTCACTAGTAACAATTTGTGGGAAAGATAAAGCTTGTTAAGGTGGAGATGAAGCAGACAGGGGACGGAGAGTGACAGTGCAGCGCATGGAATTTATTCAGACACTTCAAAAACAAAAATATATCACGAGAGCTTTTCAGCTGGAACTCAAACTTCTGTATACAACACTTTAGCGCGGCTTTCACGTTCACAGCTCCTTTTCACTCGTCTCTCGACTCACTGCGAAGTGCAAACACCTGTTAGTGTATGGCAAGCCGTTTTAGCTTAAATTGTACCCAGCGTTACTCGTCGTAATTGCATTTTTACTAGTAAGAATTCAATTAGAGAGCTCTCCAATTCAATTACTACTAGTAAGAATTACAATTACAGAGCTCTATAATTCAATTATTACTAGTAAGAATTACAGTTACAGAGCTCTCTAATTCAGTTCTTACTAGTAACAATTCCAATTAGAGAGCTCTACAAATGAATTTTTACAAGTCATATGTCTCCATTGACTTCCATTCATTTTTAATTACGGAGCTGTACAATGGAATTGTTACTAGTAAGAATTACAATTAGAGAGCTCTACAATTGAATTGTTACTAGTAAGAATGCAATTGCAGAGCTCTTTAATTCAATTCTTACTAGTAACAATTTAAATAGAGAGCTCTCTAATCCAATTATTACTAGTAACAATTCCAATTAGAGAGCTCTCTAATTCAGTTGTTACTAGTAAGAATGTAATTGCAGAGCTCTTTAATTCAATTACAGAGCTCTGCAATTATACATATCTTTAATTCATATTTTTACTAGTAAAAATTCAATTAGAGAGCTCTGTAATTGCATTCTTACTAGTAAGAATTTAATTAGAGAGCTCTCTAATTGTAATTGTTACTAGTAATAATTGAATTAGAGAGCTCTCTAATTGTAATTCTTACTAGTAACAATTCAATTGTAGAGCTCTCTAATTGTAATTCTTACTAGTAACAATTCAATTGTAGAGCTCCGTAATTAAAAATGAATAGAAGTCAATGGAGACATACGACTAGTAAAAATTCATTTGTAGAGCTCTCTAATTGTAATTGTTACTAGTAAGAATTGAA
Source organism: Leuciscus leuciscus (assembly GCF_965113295.1). Taxonomy (NCBI): domain Eukaryota; kingdom Metazoa; phylum Chordata; class Actinopteri; order Cypriniformes; family Leuciscidae; genus Leuciscus; species Leuciscus leuciscus. The sequence continues at coordinate 26,715,340 of NC_138732.1, forward strand.
TTAGAGAGCTCTGTAATTGTAATTCTTACTAGTAATAATTGAATTAGAGAGCTCTATAATTGTAATTCTTACTAGTAATAATTGAATTGGAGAGCTCTCTAATTGTAATTGCTACTAGTAAGAATTGAATTGTAGAGCTCTCTAATTGAATTCTTACTAGTAAAAATGCAATTACGACGAGTAACGCTGGGTACAATTTAAGCTAAAACGGCTTGCCATAGTTAGTGTCATACATTCAGTTCCCCGCACTCGCTCTCCACCCAGCGGCTGCCGAACCATCCCCCTCTTCCACACAATTATTATTAGAGAGCTCTCTAATTAAATTCTTACTAGTAACAATTATTTTTAAAGAGCTCTCTAATTTAATTTTTAATAGTAAAAGCGAATTTGACAGCTCTCTAATTTCATTCTTACAAGTAAAAATGAAATTACGCCAATTAACGCTGGGAACGTTTTAAGCTAAAATGGCTTGCCATAGTGCGGTAAGCCTTTTCCTTCACCAGAAATCTAGTAGCCTAAACTTCCCCATGGCTCAGGTTTGATGGTTGTTCCTTTATCCTTTAAAATTCATTGCTTCATTTATTTTCTTTCATTTAGCTTTCTCTGGCTTCTGCCTGCTTTCAGTGTGGCAAAGAACAGCTCAGCCTCGTCATCCTTCCTTTCTCCTTTCTCCAGCAACACCGTGAAATCTCTAAGCCCTTTATGGCAAACACTATTTTACTGTGTTGCTTTGGCCCCCTGAAGGAGAAAAAAAAGAAAATAAATTAAGCAATGAATTGTAAAGGATAAAGGAACAACCATCAAACCTGAGCCATGGGGAAGTGTAGGCTATTCGATTTCTGGTGAAGGAAAAGGCTTACAGCTCCTGGTATTCCCAGGTGGTCTCCCATCCAAGTACTAACCAGGCCCGACCCTGCTTAGCGTCCGAGATCGGGCGAGATCAGGCGTGCTCACGGTGGTGTGGCCGTAAGCGAACGACACAGCCAAGAGCGAACTAAAGAAGGCACACCGGCAGCACCTGAGAGGAACAGAGCCCTTTTCCCCTTAAGTGTTTGTCTTTTTAAAAAATCATTCAAAAAATATTCCCGCTTTAACTATAGTCAGCTCAGTTTGCTGGGCGAGTTTATCCCACGATTTCACAGACAAGGCTTAAGCCTATTGTCCCAGACTGAAATGCATGTTTGAGCTGTTTTATCTGAAAGCAACTTGTACTAGCATATCTTAAAATATCTCAGTGCCATTGTTTTGTCTCAAGATGCACATCAGTAATGGGGTTTTTTCTAAGACAGGTTTATAAAAGCTACTTAAATGTCTTAATTGAACTAAGGCCTAATCCTGGCTTAAAAGGATAGTTCACCCAAAAATGAAAATTCTGTCATCATTTACTCATCCTCATGTTGTTCCAAACCTGTATGAGTATCTTTCTTCTGTTGAACACAAAAGAAGATATTTTGAAGAATGTTGCTGAGCCCCATTGACTTCCATAGTATTTTCTTTTCTTTCCAATGGCTACCGTCAACTGTTTGATTACCAACATTCTTTAAAAGATCTTCTTTTGTGTTCAACAGAAGAACGGCATTAATTCAGGTTTGAATCAACATGAGAGTGAGTAAATTATGACAGAGTTAACATTTTTGGGTGAACTGTATCTCTTTAATCTAAGTCTGTTAAACCAGGCCTGTATCTTGCAATTCTGACTTTATTTCTCGCAATTCCGAGTTTTTAACTCGTCGTTTCTGACTCTTTTTCTCAGAATTGTGAAGTATAAATTCTTAAATTAATTTAATAAGTTCCATATACGCCAACTTATTTAGCCTTATAGTAGTCGTGTGTAACCTGCAAAAATACAGTCGGTGAAAAGACAGAGCTGGATTCTGTTTAATTCTGGTCTAGAGGGATGAATAGAATAATCTGCTTTAATGTGGAAACAGCTCGTCACACGTAATTAAATTACTACCTGTTTTTTTGTTGTTGTTTTTTGTCAGGGAGGAGAGATTGGAATCAACATCAACTGGAAGTGTAATCTCGACTATGATGTGGAGAACTGCAACCCCAAGTACTTCTTCACACACCTAGATGCTGCTTTCAAGCACAGCAAAGCCTCTAAAGGCTATAACTTCAGGTATAGCACATGAATACACATGGCTACTCGTGCACCGTTCCGGCTTTTCTGCCACTGCATCTTGTTTTTTGTCTCTTCCAGGTTTGCTAAATACTATCAGTCCGAAGATGGGACTGAGTATCGAACGCTTCATAAAGCTTATGCCATCCGCTTTGAAATAATAGTGTCTGGCAATGTAGGTATTTTGTACAGCCGCCCTATACGCTATATAAAGCAGCGTTTGTGACACATATAGGCTTGTGTGCGTCTAACTTTGCGTATCTATTTGCAGGCGGGAAAGTTTAACGTTGTGCCATTTCTGATTACTTTGGTCGCAGCATTCACTTCAGTGGGATTGGTAAGATTATTGTGACATGCAAAGATTAATACTGGCAACAACAACAACAAAAAACATACATATTTGACCGTTGTATATTTTTGCAGGCTACAGTGTTCTGTGACATCATCCTTCTCAACTTCCATAAAGGGGCCGACGAGTACAAAGCAAAGAAATTTGAAGAGGTGCCAGATTGTTTATCTGACTTGAGTTTGCTTATAAGTATGCAGAGGTAAAGTAGAGCGATGTCTTATCTTTCTATCCCCTTTGTGACAGGTATCAGGCATTGTGCAGGAGTCAAAGGGACCCTGCAAGGGCAGCCAGATGTCAATCAAAGTTTTGGGGAAGACCTCAAATGACTCAGGGACCTTTTCTATTGGACGACAGGAGTGAGTCACGTGTCCCAAACAATTCCACGAGATTTTCAAATAATTATACTACTTATTTCTAGATTTTTTTTATTATTTGCAGTATCTTCAGGTAATAGTATAAATACCTTAGTTTGTTTTAAGTCTGTGAACCTTTAGGGCTGTTAATGCATTGAAATCAAGAAAATTAATTCATGCAAACCATCAGAAATCACACATCTATAGACTAGAGGTCAAATGTCTGTAAAGACCTGCTCATTCTTTATCCTTACAATATTTTGCATTTTAGAATAATAATCAAGTCTAGACTTTCGAAATTATATGAAATAACACAAATGTAAGTTACGCACAGCTCTAAAATGTTAAACAATCAAAAATGTATATTTGAGCTTGAAGGAGTTTCCATGTGTGCTGGACACTTGTTGGCTGCTTTACAGTTTTTATCAACATATTATTTTCTAAATAAATTCACAATTTATATATGTGTATTTTAAGCATTTAACCCTTGTGCATCCTTTTAGAATTATTTTTTTTTTTTGGATCATTAATACACGTTAATGCCAACTGCATACATTTTGGCAAGTGTAGTGGCCATTTTTATTGGAATTTTACCATTTCACCCCTTATTTCCTTTAATAAATCTATTTTACTCTAGGTACACAAAATAGTAACACTTAGGACCCTGCGTCCATTGCAATGGACATCACATGTCAGCCCTTTTTTTTTTATTACTTCTGGAGCATTTCACCTAGTTTAAAGCCTGCAGTCCATGAGATTGGACGTTTGTCATCCAATCAAATGGCAGTAAAGCTCTGCATGTGGTAATACAATTAAAAAAAAAAAACACTACATTGAAGAGAAGCATGGCAGCACTTCACTCCAAACACAGAAGCAACATTTTCTATGTTTTTATTAAAAAAAAATGTATATGTTTGCCAGTATTTCATAGTTTGTATGTAAAATAGAAGGATTGAACTTATTAATTAAAGTTAAAAATCGATTGTAGAATTGCAAGTCTTAAATCAGGATTTTTTCAAATGTGTCTGTCCATTAGAATGTACAGTGGGTTCAAACGCCTGTTACTGAAATCACATGTCCAGTAATGCTCATTGAAATTTCCCCATATAAAAAAAATCTATATCACAGTACTAATACATTTTTTAAACTATTTAATATGCAGAATATACAGTTCTTGAAGTGCTTGAACATATAGCTGATGGAAATATCTCAGATGTTGACTTTATGTGGAGTGATGAGGAAGATGCAGATGATGCTAGATCTCCAACAATTGTGTAGAATGAAAATTAGGGATAGTTAGTTAGTTAAGACTTTTATGTTTATTATTTAATTTCATGTTGGTACATTTTTGTGAAGTACCCCTGTTTTGACCTGATGTCCATTGAAATGGACAAAAACAATTAAAGAGTGTTGAAATTTGTAATATTTGTATTTGGTCTCATTTATAGACGCCTCATGAGCTGGGAAAATGTACTTTTATATTTTTCAGAAACTTGAAACATAATTCAGGTCTGAAGGGGTTAAGAATGAAAATGACCCCATTGAAACCCATTAAAACTACCATTTTTAATCCCAGGGCCATTTAACTATAAAATGATGCAGTCTTTGTTAATAGGCTTTCATTCTGTTGGAAGGCTTCAAAATGAAAATGTTAACTATTTTTCACCAGATGGTGCCATTTTCTCAGGTTTGGTCTATAAAGAAAATGCTCGCTTTATTCCTGTTTTCTGCTTCTGCTTGTTATAGAGCCAATTGGATAAATTATTCATCAAAATGTTTCATAAAATGAAACCTCTATAACTTTTTGTTTCACTTCTTTAACTTTTGATTTTACTTGACTGGTAGTCTACATTTACAAACAATACTTAAGCAGCAGCAAATGAAATGACAAACAAAGAACAGTAATTTATTCATTAAGTAACAGATAGAAATGATGATATGTGAGTATATACACTATCCTTTCAGAAGCTAAAAGTGCATTCAGGATTCATGGATATTTTGTGTGTTTAGTGTGAAATATTAGTCTAAATCAGCTGGATTTTCATTCTGTTGACTTGGAGATTGTAAGTAATGTTAATCTTATAAAATGAATCACACAACATCTTTACACATTCATTTGTGAAATAATTCTATTGTTTTTTTTTATTATTAATTAAAAAATTAATTTAATGGCATATCAATATAGCACTGGCATATCACAATCTCATTAAAATGATTTTTGTTTTCATAATAGATGTATTAATCACAATTGTCTGTTATTTGTGCTGTCTCACCAGTCTTACAGTTTATGTGAACTGCAGAATTTCAGGAGTCAGATGCAAAGGGAGTCAAAATTTGTACTTTGCACTTTTGCCTTTTAAAGACACAATCCACTTAGGGATTGAAGGCCGAGGAGAAGGCTCCTCTGGGCAATCATTATCATCATCTTCATCATCTTCATCATCCTCATCATCGTCATTCTCTGGCAAGTAGCTGGGCGGTAAGATGATGACCTCCTCAGAGAATCGAACGCGTCGTTGAGTGTCTTCCACCCTCCTCTGGGAGACGAATAGAAAGAATGACATAATGGTAATTGTGGACAATATGATTACAATTGAAATTATAAAATGTGTTTACAATGGATACATAAACTGAATCGCTTTTTGAAAAGACCAGTTGTTGCAGGCCTGCTCATGCTGGACTATGTTCTATAACTCAACTTAAAGGGATTGACTTGTAAATGAAGATTCTGTCATCATCAATATACCCTCATCTCACTATAAACCTGTATGACTTTCTTCTGTGAAACACTAAAGGGGAATTTCTAATCTCGGCCACTCTCTTCAAAATAATGATAATGAACGATGGCTTTCGAGCTCTGAAATGACCATAAATGGATCATAAAAGTGGTCGATATGACTGTTCGGAGTCTTCGGAGGGCTTACAGCAGCTTTGCTCTCCTCGGTACATTCATGAGAGAAGCAACAATATCATTCTTTTAAAACAGATCTCTTTCAATGAATTGGTTGATCCAAGTCATTCGGAATAATTTGACTTACTGACAGCAGTTAATAGCGGCAGATTTTCAGTGAATAACTTACATCTTTGCCGTGTTCCTCATGTAAAGCTATCATATTATATTTCAGAATATAGTGCCCAGTACAATTATTCACAATTCTTCCCCCTTTCATGTTCCACAGAAGAAAGAAACTCATACAGGTTTGGAACAACACGAGGGCAAGTAGGATATGACAGTATATTCATGTTTATTTAAATGGTGAATCTGGTTAACAAGAAAAACTCTTGCTTGTACACCAGTATATCATGCTGAGTTATAAAGTTAAAAAGAAAACAGCATCAATCATCCTTGCTGAATAAATGTACTCATTTCTTTTTAAATATTACTGCCCCCAAACCAATGAATGGTAATGTAATGTACATGCTTATTGATTGTAATGGGGATCGTCCTCATAGCAGTGACTCACATCGTAGCAGCCTGTGTCACAAGACAAGCTAAAAATTCAGCACCACCCAACAATTAATGGCTCTAAAACTACAACCATCTCGACATAACAACACATGTGCGTCTGTAGTCTGTAATAACAAACTATGTTCACACCCTAAACCTTAACCAGGGGTTAAACAATTCTTCTGTGTTTAATCAAAATTACACAATATTTTATTACTTTTTATTAAAAAGTATATTATTTTATTATGTTTTAATTTATTATTAATTTTCATAAAAATCAGGTTATATATCAGTTAAAGTTCCATATTACGTTTGATTTTTTTTTTTTTTTTTTTGCCAAAGCAAATCCACTTTGCATGAACTTCCAAAGGATGAGGACTCTGGCTCCAATTGATACAGTAAGACCGATACTGTTTGTATCACTGTTTCAAGTGCTGAGGAAGATCCGGAGCTGAAATTCTGACACAGCAACGTTTGGTTTCTAAAGCCGTAAGTGGTAGACCAATCACAACAGACTGGGCCATCTGACCAATCAGAGCAGAGTAGACCAATCACAACAGACTGGATCATCTGACCAATCAGAGCAGAGTAGACCAATCACAACAGACTGGGCCATCTGACCAATCAGAGCAGAGTAGACCAATCACAACAGACTGGGCCATCTGACCAATCAGAGCAGAGTAGACCAATCACAACAGACTGGGCCATCTGACCAATCAGAGCAGAGTAGACCAATCACAACAGACTGGATCATCTGACCAATCAGAGCAGAGTAGACCAATCACAACAGACTGGATCATCTGACCAATCAGAGCAGAGTAGACCAATCACAACAGACTGGATCATCTGACCAATCAGAGCAGAGTAGACCAATCACAACAGACTGGGCCATCTGACCAATCAGAGCAGAGTAGACCAATCACAACAGACTGGGCCATCTGACCAATCAGTGCAGAGTAGACCAATCACAACAGACTGGATCATCTGACCAATCAGAGCAGAGTAGACCAATCACAACAGACTGGATCATCTGACCAATCAGAGCAGAGTAGACCAATCACAACAGACTGGATCATCTGACCAATCAGAGCAGAGTAGACCAATCACAACAGACTGGGCCATCTGACCAATCAGAGCAGAGTAGACCAATCACAACAGACTGGGCCATCTGACCAATCAGTGCAGAGTAGACCAATCACAACAGACTGGGCCATCTGACCAATCAGAGCAGAGTAGACAAATCACAACAGACTGGATCATCTGACCAATCAGGGCAGAGTAGACCAATCACAACAGACTGGATCATCTGACCAATCAGGGCAGAGTAGACCAATCACAACAGACTGGGCCATCTGACCAATCAAAGCAGAGTAGACCAATAACAACAGACTGGGCCATCTGACCAATAAAAGCAGAGTAGACCAATAACAACAGACTGGGCCATCTGACCAATAAAAGCAGAGTAGGCTCTCGGAAAGGAGGGGTTTAGAGAGACTGAATCCTTTATCGAATCGTTTCAGACACTGTGAGAAAAGAGCTGGTGCTGCAGTGTATATTATGAGAAAATTAAGTGTTTTTGACCTTGGATGCATGTAAAACTTTTGAAGGAGACCTCCAAAACAAAATTAGGAACCTTTAAAATAGCATAATAGAGGCACTTTAAAACTGGTTTATATTAATGCATATTTTCTTCTGTCATGTAGTAAATCATACCTTTTTGACCATCAGCGAGTTGAGTGAAGACGTGGGTGAGTCTGAAGTCTCTGTGGCCATGAAAGAGCTGCTGTAGTCCTCGTCCTCCATGTCTTGTGTTGTGTGTTCAAATGGATCTGTCATTTTTGTCCAATGCTCTCTTTTACGGCTCAGAGATCCATAGGATTTAATGGACGATCTGTCCATTGGCTAAGAGAAAAGAAGGAAAAGAAATAAGAAAGAATTAACATATATTCTAACATGTTGCTAATTACTAGCAACCTAATAAATCAATATTATTTCTTAATGCTTATACTTTCACCTTAATGAATGAAAGGTCCAAGAGAGGTATGAAATCCTTCGTCCCACCTTGGTTGGGGTAAGATACTTGACTAGACATCAGTTGTGGATCGCTATGGTCAGTTGCCTTTGATTCGTTCGGATCAAGCTGGGAAAACTGTGATTGTGCGTTTGATTGCTGACTGTGGTGAAATTCATTGAGTTTCAGATTGGCGTTTTGTAACACGTTTGTAAACGGGTCAGAAGTTTGTAATGGATTTGTGGTGAGATCAGTAACATGTGATGAAGGAACACTCATCTGGGACGTCTCGGTTTGGTTGTAAACAGGTTTATCGGAGGCAAAGCTCTCAGAGAGCGAAGGTTTAGTCATACCTAAATGGGAATCGGTTGTGTAATTTTGAGTCCATTTACTGTTCTGTTGTTCTCCACGTGATTGGTTGATATTCATTTGTGGCTCATTTGATTGGTCCTGCGTGGTGCAGTTAACTGAGAGAAACTGAGCCCACTCCGTCCCGCTGAAGATCTCCTCCATTAAATTAGAAGTAGTGCCAAATGAGAAAAGATTGTCACTGAGAAGAAGAATGAAAGATAGGAGTTGGGTCATTTGAAAGGCAAATACATCCAATGAAAACCACCTCAACCAGGATTGAATAGGTGCACCCTAACTCTGAATAGCTCTTCGAGTGTTTTCATAATTTTAGCCCTTACAGGGTCACACATTCATTCTTGATGAGACAGGAGTTTTACAAGAAAAAGAAAGTGATTCATGGATCAGACCCGTGGAATGATAACTATGTCTGCTGCATATTTCTAATGTGTTTACCTCATGTAGCTTAGCGAAGCAGGGCCATCTTCATCCAGTGCCATGTTGATCGGTTCATGGTGGATATCTGTAGTCTCAGTGTGTGCCGTAGGTGTGTTGTTCACATAGATGGGCCCCGATAGCGACGAGAGATTACTCTGAATATAAGCAGAAAGGAAAAGTGTTTTAAATTAATTCTAGATTTTGCATGGTGCTTGTGCTTGCCCACAAAATGTCTCTGCCATGATGCTGAATTGTTTGGGAGACTGATTACTGGAACATTGCAATGTGGTTGCTTAGGCATTTTGAGTGGTTCTTCGCACACTGTTGTGCAGTTGCTAAGACAATGTTAGATGGTAGTTAAGGCATTCCGTGTGGTTTTTACCACATTGTAATTCAGTTGCTAGGTGGTTGCAAAGAAGGGCCTAAAACTGACTTTTTGCCACACTTGCCAATGGCCGGTGACTTACGAAAATTTACCAAAAGAAAGTTTACTGGCCAGGAAACTGTTTTTGCAAAAACAGGCAGTTATGATGACAACATTTTAGATACCAGCGAAAAATTCACAATTCTCTATTGCAGTTTCGATACAACAGCTAAAACTACTAGCCTAATATAAATTTGAAACATTATTATAGACAAGAAACAGTAGTTGTAGAATACAGTAACAGTAGAGACACTGAATAAAGTAATCAAATGTAAAATAACAGTGGATAGTCTTCATTGCATAAATTAAACAGATTAATCATTATTAAAGAGCAGTGAATGATTTTTTTCTTTGTCCTTTGTTGTTTGATTCACATAATAAGACAGACAGCAGCAGAATATTAGGCTGCTGTCACTTTAAGATATAATACACTGATACAGGTACACATCTACTCTTCCATCTACTATTTACATTCACTTTAGCTATAACCGACTATGTTTACTAGGATACTCTCCGAGGACGATATTTTAGAATTTTGGGGGGGAATTTGTGCATTCAAGCGCAAGAAGGCGTGAAAGAGAGCTCAATTCAGTTTTTCTGCGCGGTCTGAGACGCGGCTTTCTGTGTGCGCTTCAGAAGTGTGCACGCACAAAACTTCCCACACAGCGTACAAGTAACGAATTGAGTTTCCTTTAGCGTCTTCTTACGCTTGAATATTTAAATTGCCAAGGCTTAAACTTTTTTGACAATGCAACACTGGCTCTTGACTGTCCCGGGCGTCGTTTCACGTTTGTTTACTAAGTTCTCACAACTTTGCATTGCCAGCCAACTGGCGATTGACACAGTTTCTGTTGCTAAGGCATTCTGAGTGTTTTTTAGCACACTGTTATGCAGTTGCTAGGTGGTTGCTATACTTGACTCAGTTTCATCATTTTCAGAACAGTTCAGTATCCAAACAGACTGTACCGGTCACATTACCGGTTGGACGCTCACGCTAAGTGTTTCTATGTTTTGTTTTTCCAAATTATAAATAATTATTTTTTAAACTAAAAATGAAAACGAAAGTATCCCAACAACAGTCGTGAATTCTAAATTAGGCTAGTTTAATAACTTTGCAAGTTTGCAGTGTTTGCTTCAGTGTAGTAGCCTAATGCAAGCTCCACTAATAGACAGTATTAAACCAAGCGGACATAAATACTCACTTGTTCTTCATTCTTCATTTGTCTGGTCATTGTGCTTCTGTGTCTCTCTCTCCATCTCTCTTTCACATTCTGAGCCCACCTTTTAGCTTCCCCCCACTTCTTCCTACTTGTCTTTGTCGGTTTTCCTGATTGCTCGTGAGGTCTGATGCCTTCAATTTTCTCATTCACAGCAACCCAGCTCCATGTGCCACTTTGACCCTTGACCTCTGGTTTTTCCACCACTGAAGATGATGATGTCAGTGTTGGAGCTAAAAGGTCAGGGGGGTTTTGTAAGGATTCTGTTTTGTATAACGGTGGCACATTGAAGCTGGTGTTCCCTTCCAGAGAAAATTGTTGCATCTTCTCTGGCCTGGGCATCTGATCGTCTCCGACCCAGGAAGTGACATCATCGGTCCTCTCTGACGTAAAGCGCTTGTGTTCCCCCCAAATTAATGGTGGCCGTTTTGGTTTAGTAGACAATCCCGAGTTGTGTTTAGAGATCCTTTTGACGGGTTGCTTAGGAGTCAATGCACCCCCAAAATGAGAAGACTGTTGAGCCCATGGATTCTCTCTCTTATTCCAAACTGAGGTGCTTCCATCTCGCTCTTTACTTTTGGAAGAAAATCCAAACGGATAAACTGCTGTTTTAGATGAATCCTCCGCTGTTTCATACAGACTACATGTTTGCATATCAGCATGTGAGCTACTGTTGGTCTCAGTGTTTAGCTGTAATTTCTGAAGCATAGATTCCAGTAAGGCTTGAGTGTCTGAAACAGGGTTCAGCTCCTCCATTGGGCTCTATGTTACCACATGCACACACATGAGTAGAGTCAACTAAAAAATAAAGCACACAATAAAGCAGACTCACTCTAAACGCTCAACTTTCACCCATGCTGGACAATTCCACAGATCCTTCATTTATATCCTCATGTTAGTCCATACAAGTATTTATTTCCATCCGTCATTCAGCTCCCCTTGTTTTTCATCCCTCCTGTTAGCTCTCTAAATCTTTTCTTGATTTCTGAAATCTTACAAAAGGAAGTGTTATGAATAATAGTTCAAGACAGAAAGAGAGGAAAGAGGTGTGTCCAACACCCAGATGGACAGGTAAGACGAGTGTGTCAGGATGAAACATTTTGTATTTTTGTCACTCCCTCTGACCAGCCGCTGAATGACGGAGACACTGTGTCTTAAACCCTTGTGTCTTAATTTTTATGTCTTAATATGAAGTCACTGCTACAGCAAGTGGAGCGATTTCATTTAATTGGTCACCTCTTTTCTTTTAAGCAGCCAACATACTGCAGTTCTCTAATGCAAAATCACTGGTTTTATTATAGGCTAACTAACACTAATTGTAATAATGGTATTTAGCTAGATTGCTGTAGATTTATATTACTATAAAGTAAAATACAATAATTATATGGTTACAATGCAAGAACTATGGTAAAGTAAATCAAAACTAGACTATAAGAAATTAATGATGTAGAATAATGCAACATGTTGATTTAAATACTTCAATGACAGATTAACAAAGGGGTCAAAGTGGTCAAACTAAATTTTGCTGAGGGTAAAAAAGAAAATATGCCTCAAACTAAAATATGTTATGTTAACTTCCACTAAAACACAAAAATGCATTAGTCAATGTTCACTATGCAGTAGGTGCCTTAAAATATAATAGACCTAAGGTCTTCAGTTTTTCTTGTGCACTATGAACTGATGTTTTTGGAGAAAGAGAGAGTGATCCTCTTTTTATGCTTTACCATAGGATATAGAATCTTGCTGTGATGCTGCTGTTACAAGAATTGTGGATGACAATTATCAAACAGCTGTTTATTTCTATTCTTATTTAAACTAACAAATAAAGTATTATGATTAATATCATTTTATTGTCATTTAACATTAAGCGGATCTTGCAGAACCTGTTTTTGATGTTTAAGCAGTTTCCTTACGCACTTTTATGCTCAAGTTGGAATCTTCAATCTTGGGCGCTTTTTTATGACGCAAACAACTGTATCTGATACCTCCCTCTGATTGGCTAGTGCAGAAAATACGCGCCACATGTCGGATTCGAAGTAAACAAATTCTTGAATTATCAGCTTCTAACAAGTTTACCGTTGTCTGAATTATGTACTTTATGTTATGCGATAACAGATAACAGCTCTTAAACGTATCTTTACTTTCAATTTCTTGCGTTATAAGAGCCACTGGCGTCATGTGGCCGGTTCCGTGATCCGACAAATACACCAGCTTGAGCCGGACGAAAATTAATGTAAATAATTTATGTTGTTTAAAAATAATATTATTGACAAGCAAAATATAATGGATTGTGTTGCAACCGGAGGAAACGTAAAAGGTAATAACTGAAGCCGTTCACACAGGACGAGACGTGTTTTTCAAAATTATTATAATTAACGTTAAACCTAAAATGCTACATAGAAGCTTCCTGTGTGAACTTCCCCTGCTCTAAAATAAAAAAATAAACCTATAAAATGGCTTTATGAACAGAAGTTTAGTCATGCACACTTTTTTTTGTAGTTTTAGCAAAAGCCATACACTCGCTGTCAAGAATCGGAGAGGAGCTGTATTTGGAGCCTTTGGAGGATGGGGTATGTGTTTGATTCCAGTGTTTATGATTGTGTGTTTATGTTAGACTAATGTGAGCTGTTGAAATAATGTAACTTGTGTGTGTTCTGTGTTTTTAGTTGGCCCTTCGGTCGGTCAACTCTTCCCGGTCAGCCTTTGCCTGCTTCCTGCTGTCTCCTCTCTTCTTCCAGAAATATCAGGCTCCTTCAGACCAGAGCTTTCGCTGCAAAATACCCATCAAGGTAACATTTCCTGTTCTGTTCATTCCATCTCTGCAGTTCCTCTATATTTTTGGAACTAAATACTTGTCAATGCATCACGTATACACAATAATGTGTCTATCTATTAAAGTCAACATGAAACAGATTGCTATAGTGTTTTCTTCCCTATTGTTATGTATATCCGAGTGAAACAAGTAAAATGTAGGGCGGAGCTTGATTTTGCCCATGGGGAATTGATTGGATGGTTGTGGTTTGCTATTGGTTGATCTGATGTGAGTGACAGTTTGTCCCGCCCTCGCACCAGTAAACGCGTCATCAGAGATGTTTCTTCAAGAATTATTTTAAAGGGTCACCCTCATGTCGTTGCAAACCCATAAGACTTTTCTTTGTCTTCGAAATACAAATGAAGATCTTTTTAATGAAATCTGAGAGATTTCTGTCCCTCCATTGACAGTTGCGCAACTACCAATTTGACACTTCATAGAGTTCATAAAGAGAATGTAAAACTAATCCAATTGAATTGAGTGAATTAGTCCAAAGTCTCGATTGCTTTATATGATGAACAGATTGAATTTAGTCTTTTATTCACATATAAACATTCATCAACTCACACATCAGTTGTGGTGAACGGAAGCTCAAGCATGTTCGCTTGATGTGCAAGAACCAATGAGATTCATTCTCGTGTTACACATCACGTTTGAGCTTCAGCAAGAACCAATGAGATTTATTCTCGTGTTACACATCACGTTTGAGCTTCAGCAAGAACCAATGAGATTCATTCTCGTGTTACACATCACGTTTGAGCTTCAGCAAGAGCCAATGAGGTTCATTCTCGTGTTACGCATCACGTTTTAGCTCCAGCAAGAGCCAATGAGGTTCATTCTCGTGTTACGCATCACGTTTTAGCTTCAGCAAGAGCCAATGAGGTTCATTCTCGTGTTACGCAGCACGTTTGTGCTTCAGAATGTAAAATCTTCTTGTCTTTTTCTTGTGTTCTTCAGAGTGTTCAGGCTGTGTTCAAGTCCCTGTCGTCTCTGGATCGCTCCGTAGAAAAGTGCCGTATTCAGTTGAACAGTGAAAAGAGTCGGTTGACCATAACTCTGCACTGTAAACACGGTAAAAACGCTCCCCTAAAAACAACATTGTTACATGCTGTTTGTTAGTAGGATTAAATGTAAACTATATCATCACAAAGCTCTCTATATAAAGTTGAATATATAAATTATGTATATCCAACTTATCCACATACATACAGTAGACTCGTAAAGCAATATATTCTATATAGCAATTTAGCAAATCTCAACAGCTTGATTGCTTGTATCATTGCAAAATGTAAACTATATTATCACCAATCTCTAATCTGCTAAATGCGACTATATGGCATAAATATATTAAAATACTATATACATTAACATCGTGATTTTCTGTAAAGCCGCATTGAACAAATGTGTATTGTGCAAAGCGCTACACAAATACATTTTACTTGACTTGATTAACCTTTATTATGGTATTTAACACAAATACATTTTATTTCATAATAAACTTGTTACAAATCTTGCATAGAAACGGCATGTTCTACAGTACGATCAACTAAACTGTGTGTTTGTTACAGGGCTCTTGAAAACACATAACTTGTCCTTTCAGGACTGTGAGAGTTTGCAGGCCGTGTTTGATAAAGAAAGCTGTGCAAATGTGCTACAAGCTCAACCTAGGTTTGCATTAATCTTAATACCTCGATATTAATATCAACCCCTTTGCAGTTCCAGAGTGTGTTTAGTGATGTTCTGTTGTTTACTGTAGGTTGATGGTGGACACGGTTCTGCATTTCCCTCCATCTCAGGAGGAGGTGACTCTGTCAGTGAGCAGCGATCGAGTGTGGCTCAGGAACCACGTCGAGGACGACGCAGGTATCAGTGGTTTCTGCTGCTATGTGATCAGTGGTTTCTCACTTCATTCTGCTGCTATGCAGGAAACAAATCATGTCAAGTCAGTTTTTTCCTCTCTCAGACTCGTCACGGGCAATGATGACTGAACTGTGTTTGAGCTCGGAGGAGTTTGATCATTTTGCCATCAGCACTCAGACCAGCATCACCTTCTGCCTCAAAGAGCTCAGGGTGAGTGTGAACTCACACAAACATCAACATATACTAACACAAAGAAAGAAAACACATCTAGCACAGTTTGACATATTTCTGTAAACATAATAATCACTGCAATAATGATCCAATCATTGACTCTTAAGCATTTGTCAAAACAGCGACTTTTTTTGGGGGGGCGTGCAGTGAATATTATAGTACGCTTTGTCTGTTGTTGTTATATTGACGTTTTTAAGAAAGTTTGTACGGTAACCTTGAGTGTCGTAAAAGGCGCTTATAAATAAAATGTATTATTATTTCTTATTATAATCATTTATAAATTTTTTTGAAGGTTGAAATGTGAGATTCATCATTTTTATGGTTTCGCGTTTTACCTTAAAACTGCCCTTGCCCTACATCCTCCTACATTTGACTTAAATTTTTTGAATTAGTTTTTAATTGCCCTGATTAATCATGCACAAGAAGAAAAGGTACATTTGTAATAATAAAAAACTTGATTGGTGTCAAATTTTATGTTTGATTTTGTCTTTTTTGTTTCTCCTTAATGTATTTAACCTTGATATTTACCATTGAATGCTATAGCTTTACTTTTTTTTCCCCTCTGGTTTTCCATCAGGGTTTGCTTGTATTTGCCGAGTCATCTGGTCTTCCAATCTCTATGTATTTTGATGAGCCAGGCAGGTTAGTTTATATTTGCTCATGAACTAGCCCAAATTCACGTTTTATCCACTTTAATTTGTTTTATTTTCAAAATGATCAAAAATGATATGTACACTACCATTGAATTTATATTTTTTAATATTTGTAATTATATGTAGTGTATTCCTGTGATCAAAGCTGAATTTTCAGCATCATTACTCCAGTCTTCAGTGTCACATGATCCTTCAGAAATCATTCTAATATTATGATTTGATGCTCAAGAAACATTATTATCAATGTTGTTGTGGAATCAGTGAGATTTAATGAAAAGGAAGTTCAAAAGAACAGCATTAATATGAAATAGAAATCTTTTGTAACATTATAAATGTTTAATTTCATGTGCCCTTGCTAAATAAAATAATTTCTTTTAAAAATATTACTGAGCTCAAACTTTTGAACAGTAGTGTGTATGTTTAAAAATGGTATCACAGTGTGTGTGTGTGTGTGTGTGTGTGTATGTGATTGTGTTTAAGTCCAGTAATCCTGAGTGTAACAGACAGTGTTCTGGAGGCTAATTTTGTCCTCGCTACACTGTCAGAGGACTCGCATCCAAAGAACCACGGCAAATCCAACACAAAACAGTACGTCAAATCATGAAATATGGAATATAATCAATCCTATAAACGTTAGATTCATTTCTATTTGGTACTTTTATGGGTTTCCCCCTCAGCCCTTATACCGAGCAACCAACAGACGACTTCATGAATGACGACATGGACTCATTTCTCATCGCCATGGAGACCAGCGAACTTCCTGGACCGTCACATGCACCCACATCCCCCCCGCACCCTGTCCCCACCAATAACAGAAAGCACCCAGCCAGCGAAGAGGAGCAGGAGGAAGCACTTGCAGAAGGACCTCCCAACAAAAAGGTACTATAATCTTTTAAATGAAACATTTGTTTAAAAACATAAAACCTAATGCCCATATCTCACTGATTATTTATCCCTGCCTTCTTCTCTTTCAGTTTTGTTCACTTTTCTTCGGTTCAGTTCTGCCCACGCTGTCTCAGCTGACCAATCAGACGATACAGAGCCAGGAAGTGCTCGCAAGTGACAGCGAAGACGAAAATCAGGCAGAAACATCATAACCGCCCCGTCGATTGAACTCAGAAGTGAACGGTGTGGAAAGAGACTCCCACATGCAGCCTCACAAAGACTGCTAAAGACATTTACACACACACTTCTCCTCCTGATTTTATTTTTCTATCAAAATAATAATGGGTTTAAACCAAGAGATGAAGCAGTGAATATAACAAGCCACGTCAAATCATTGCACAGCTCACATTAAAACATCTCACTCCCACTGTGAAATGCGAATATTTGATCAAGTCTCTGATTATTTAGAAATAATTGTCAGAAAAAGGGTCAGAGTTTCTCCTGGAGCGAGATTGAGTCTGAGAGTCGCTGTTCCCCGTGGACACGACGTCATCGACACACTTCCTGCTGAGCACCTGGAAACTCTTCCCTCGTGTCTGAGGCTTTTTCCTCTCTTTTCCTTTGTCCTTTTCCATCTCTTTCTCTCGTTTCTTTCTATCTTTCTCTTCCCTTTCTTTTCGCTCTTTCTCCCTCTTCCGCCTCCTCCTCTCTTTCGCCGTCAGTTTCTCCTCTTTCTCGCTAAAGTCCTGGATGAGGATTTTGGGGATGGGGTTTTTACTGGTCTCCCCACGGAGGCGACGGAACAGACCCAGACGTTTTGGATTGTCTGACTTTGTCGGTGAGCTAGGCTGAGCTTGTGTGTCTTGTGTAAGTGTGTGTGTCATATTTTCTGAAGGCATGTGTTCCTGCTGCTGTGGCTCTCTGAAGGTGTCCTCAGAGAGGATTGTGGGATAGCAAACCCGCGAGCTGGAAGTCCTTCGCACACGGAGCTGAGCTGGCGGGACATTTGGGTTTGGGGATTTTGAAGATTGAATTAAAGACGGAGACTCTGAACCCTGGCTGTTTCCTGGTATTGCACATTCACTGTCATGAGGATTGCCAGATCCAACAGCACAATCCTCTGTATTACACTCAGGGTTGCAAGATCCTGCAGTCACATGATCTCTGTTGGTCTCTGGGTTGTCAGATTCAGTTGCGACATGCACCTCTTTGTAATCTGGGTTGCCAGATACAACAGCTGAATCTTCTTTATTACTCTCTGGGTTGCCAGATCCAGTTGTAACATGCACATCACTGCATTCTGGGTTGCCAGATCCAACATCCGAGTCTATTATATTACTCTCTGGGTTGCCAGATCCAGTTGTAACATGCACATCACTGCATTCTGGGTTGCCAGATCCAACATCCGAGTCTATTATATTACTCTCTGGGTTGCTAGATGTAGTTTTATCATGTACATCACTGCATTCTGGGTTGCCAAGTCCAACATCCGAGTCTGTTATATTACTCTCTGGGTTGCCAGATGTAGTTTTATCATGCACATCACTGCATTCTGGGTTGCCAGGTCCAACAGCCGAATCCACTGTGTTGCTCTCTGGGTTGCCAGATTCAACAGCAATTTCCACCTCATTGCTTTCTGTTTTTTCAGATTCAGTGATATCTTCTGTCACGTTGCTTTCAGGGTTGCCAATAGCAGAATCCACTATATTGCTCTCAGGGTTGCCAGATTCAACAGCAATTTCCACAGCATTGCTTTCTTTGCCACGTTCAGTGGTAAAGTCTTTGGTGTTGCTTTCAGGGTTGTCAGATTCTGGAGAAACATGCATTTCATTGCTTCTTTCTGAGAGGATAGTATCATCCTCTGCATTGTGTGTGAGGTTACTCGATTCTTCAGTTGTATTGACTTCACAACATATTGTATTTTCAGATCCTGGTGATTTAATTTCTTCACTATTTTCGCGATTGATTTCACTGATTTCTTTGTTACTAGATGTGGGAACAGCGGCAGCATCCTTGTCACTGTTTTCAGAGTGTCTTGATGCTACTGTTGCATCTGGTTCAAGGGTGTTGGTGCCATCAGCAGGATTCGTTTCAATCTGCTCTGGGTTGCCAGATCTTACCATATCCTTCACAGTGGAATCCATTGGACAGTGCACTAACTCTTCGGATGTAATGGTAGCATCCATGTCATTGTGCTCCGGCTCGCTTGATTGGGATTGCTGTACGGGATCTGCTGATCTCTCCGGATACTCAGTTTCACTCTCTTCTTCAGTTTGTAAGAAGGATGCTTCAGATGTTTGCAATGGGTTATTGTCTCTCTCTTCTAAGCTTAAATCTTGTCTTTCTTCCTCCAATCTCTTGTCATCTTTCTCCTCGCACATCTTTGAAGGCTCTGTTATCTCTTTGGTTTCCTTTGTCTCCTCAGGGAGAACATTCAACTCATCTTGCTGAAAACCTTCCTCCTCGTCTACATCACCAGGCTCTTCATCTTCCTCTGTCACTGTGTGCATGTACAAATCCTCTTCTTTCTGCCTTTCTGAATGTTCGTGTTCTTCATGTTGATCGCTAGATGTTTCGTCCTGGACAACATGTATCTGTACCTCTTTCTCTGGGATACTTTCCTCATTTTGCAAACTGTCTTCCGGTTTTATGACAATTGGCAACCTATCTTCTGTTTCTTCTTGTCGTTCACAGTGTTCTGTTTGTATTTCTACTTCCTGGATGTTGCTATCTGGCTGTGTTTCCTCTTCCTGTTTACTGAAAACAGTCTGTATATCTTCTTCCTGTGGTGTTTCAACAGGTGAACTTTCTTCTGGCTCTAAAGTCTTCTCTTCCACAGTCTGTTCATCTTGACATGTCTGATTGTTTGTATTTTGTTCGGTTTGATTTGATTCTTGACCTCTGTCTTTTTCTATATTCTGTTCATCCTGCTGTCCTTGCGTTTCTGTACTCGGTTCATCTTGGTTTGTGTTCTGTTCATGATGGTGTGTCTCCTCAACCTCAGCTTGTGTTGTTGCTGAATTATCTTTCTGTTGGTTTAAAGATGCCTCTGTGTGCTCTTTCTCAAAAACATCAGAGTCGATACTAGAGGACACCACCACTGAGATGTTTGGATGTGTGTTGTGGTCTTTGTGTTTGTGTTTGTGTGTACAGAGCTCATCTGCTAGCCTGTCCCGTTTGTCCCTTTGCTCCCCAACGATACCACACACACTCTTCCTCCTCATCTCCTCTTCGTCGCTCTCCTCCATCAGACTATGTGAGAACTTTCTTCCTCCTCCATCCCACTCCTCTGTGTCAGTTTTACTGCTCCTCTTCCTCCATTTCTTGCGCAGAACCGAAGGAGAAAGAGAAGAATGTGAGCGCATTAGAGGAATAATCAGGCTCCCCTTCTGTCGCTCCTTCTTTTCGTGTTCCTTTTGTTTATCCTGCACTCTTTCCCATGCCATCCGGTATCCGTAACAGCGCCCTCGTGGGTCAAAGGTCGAGTTCGGTCTGTCTTTCTTCCATTTCTCCAGCTCTTTCTCAGTTTGTTTTTGCAGGTCCGACAGGGACAGGGACACTGAACATACCTAAGGGGTGTAACAGTATTTTTGAGTAAAGTAATCTATCAGGACTTAAGGCCTGTTCACATTAACAGGAATGTTTGGATTCATGCATGCGATTTTTCTTTTCAGTCTAAATGTGCAATCACATTAGCAAAATTTCACGGACAAAAAAAGATCCATTGTTTATTGTCAATAGTGTAACCTTCGTTCATCTTCGGAACACAAATTAAGATATTTTTGATGAAATCTGAGAGCTGATCACTTCTCCATAGGCTGCTAGGTGACCGAAACTTGCTGGCCCAGAAAAGTTATTAAAGAGATCGTTAATATAGTCCAAGTGACTACAGTGGCTCAATCTTAAGTATATCAAGCGACGAGAATACTTTTTGTGCGCAAAAACAAACAAAAATAACGACTTTATTCCACAATTCATTTCCTTCTCTCTGGGCCTCTAGTTGGTTCACGTAGTGTTTTTGCGCTGCGCGTCTGTGTTATACGTCACCACGTAGGCTCACTATTGGCCGACGCTGGTCATGTGTGTGATGCGTGATGACGTATAACACAGACGCGCAGCGCAATAACACTACGTGAACCAACTAGAGGCCCAGAGAGAAGGAAATGAATTGTGGAATAAAGTCGTTATTTTTGTTTGTTTTTGCGCACAAAAAGTATTCTCGTCGCTTGATATACTTAAGATTGAGCCACTGTAGTCACTTGGACTATATTAACGATCTCTTTAATAACTTTTCTGGGCCAGCAAGTTTCGGTGGTGGTGGTGGCGCAGTGGATAAGACACATGCCTTTGGTGTGAGAGACCCGGGTTCGAATCCACTGTGAGACACCAATGTGTCCCTGAGCAAGACACTTAACCCCTAGTTGCTCCAGAGGCGTGCGACCTCTGACATATATAGCAATTGTAAGTCGCTCTGGATAAAAGCGTCAGCTAAATGAATAAATGTAAATGTAAATGTAAATCAGCTCTCAGATTTCATCAAAAATATCTTAATTTGTGTTCCGAAGATGAACGAAGGTCTTACGCGGTTGGAACAACATGAGGGTGAGTAATTACTGACAGAATTTTCATTTTTGGGTGAACTAACCCTTTAATGATTAAAAAACAGCAGACGTCCGGAATGAAAATTCTGTTTCACTCTCTGACAGTAGGTGGCAGTTTTAGAAGAACATAAATACTCCGGTTACCCCGGTTCACCTCGCTGGTTGTAGAACAAATGAGTGGTGTATAAGCGAAGCTATCAGGCTAATCGGATGTCTATATGCAATCTTAATGTATAAGCTAACTAAAACAAACATTGATGGTCATTATAACATTCACTGCCCGGCCAAAAAAAGAAAGTCACTGTTTGGATTTAAAAGAGTCTATGATTGGATCATTATTGCAGTGATTATTATGTTTTTAGCATGTTATATGTTTGGCGACAGTTCTTCTAACTCTAACGGATGGAGTGTGTAGTTTTTTATTTCTTAAACAACCATGTAGGAAGAC
Source organism: Leuciscus leuciscus (assembly GCF_965113295.1). Taxonomy (NCBI): domain Eukaryota; kingdom Metazoa; phylum Chordata; class Actinopteri; order Cypriniformes; family Leuciscidae; genus Leuciscus; species Leuciscus leuciscus. The sequence continues at coordinate 26,737,540 of NC_138732.1, forward strand.
ACATCATAGCCATATTCCAGGATGGCAATGTCAAGATTCATCAGGCTCAAATTGTGTAATAATGGTTGGGAGGATCATGAAGAATCATTTTCACACATGAATCGTCTCCTCTGAGTCCAGACCTTAAATTCAGTGAAAGTCTTTGGGATGTGCTGGAGGAGACTTTACAGAGCGCTGGACTCTTGCATTGTCGACACAAGATCTGGACCAAAAATGTATGCACCTCTTGATGGAAATAACATCACAACATTTATTTCCATCACGAGGTGCATACATTTTTTTGGTTAAGATCTTGTATTGACAAGGCAAGAGTCAAGAATAACTTGGGGTTAGAAGAACTGTTGCCAAACATATAACATGCTAAGAACGTAATAATCACAGCAATAATGATCCAATATTTACTCTTAAGCGTTTGCCAATTTAACTCCAAACAGTGACTTTTTTTTTTGGCCGGGCAGTGTAATCCTAATGACATATAATGTGATTATGTAGGAATTGAAATCAGCCGACTGTATCCATTAAACATTCTCAATGGGATCAGTCGGGGTCCTTATGGAGACCTGGTTTTGAGAAAGGACCAAATTTCTGACGATACAGTTTCTGTATTCTTCCTCCGCTATTTACTGTAACACACCAAGATAGTCCTTTCATGGGCGCCAACAAGTCATGGTTTTATGTAACGGAAGCGGCTCTGGGCATACGGTCAAAAGCACAAATCTTATTGCTTGTTCAGGTTTCTGAAAGATGAGAACACCTCTCCGTAAAAACATCCGTTGCATTGACAGCATGCGAATGTTCATTTTAGTCTAAATATAACCATCATTCATCAAATTAAAATGTTTATTGCACCGGATTTTCGCACAGAACATTCATTTTGGTGTGAACAGGCCTTTATTTAGATTAGTTGAAATACAATATCAGTGATATTACCTCATGGATAAAGGCATCAGTCTGCTCATTTTGGACACGCTCTTTAACACCTCGCAGTCGCTCCAGGGTTTCCATCTGTCCATCACACTCTTTTCGCTGTCGCCCCTCTCCCAGACATCGCCGCACCAGCACTACAGCAACCTGAAACAAAACACGCACACCTGACACACACACACACACACACACACACACACACACACACACACCAGCCTTGGTCACTTCATGGACTCATGCCAACAGGTCAACAAAAAAGAGGTGCACTAAGTATTTTACAGCAAAATATAGGGTGACTGAATTAAATTTTGACAAATTATGAACTCCAGAAGTGTTAGTATAAAACCTTTTTCTGCTGTGTAACAGAGCTGAAGGAGAGAAACAGGATGGAGACATCAAGGCTAAACATTATAAATACACTCAGCACTGAAACTAAATGAACTCAGAAACTAAAATGCTCTAATCTACGGAAGCTTGTTTCCGCCACTGAATAAAAAATAAAAGAGGTAATTGCAACTTTGTATCTCATAATCCAGACTTTTTTTCTCAGAATTGCGAGATATAAACTCACAATTGCAAGGGAAAAAAGTCATTTGTGAGATAAAAAAGTTGCAATTATCTTTTAAATAGTTTTTTTCTGTGGCAGAAACAAGTTTCCACATTAATCTGCTAATATGAGAGCCAAAAATAAATGCTTCTGACCTCTGTCATGGTCTTAAACTGCTTAAAATGGTGGCGGTAGGAATGCAAGTCACACACTTCCGTTAGATGAGACAATATGTTTTTTTAATATCATTGGATATTTAACATATGTTAATCAAGCAGGTCTGAGTTTTACTTGCATAATTAGAAAAGAGAGTGCAACCATTGGTTTCTGGAAGTAAAAACATGTGTTTTCTCAATAGGGAAATTGTTTTTGAACGATAACTTATAAACCTTTAAAAACAGACCTTCAGTAAGTTCTGAGGTTGTTAATCGATGGTAAATGCTCTGCATTATTTAAACTTTTTTTTTTTAAATGCTCGTATTTAACCGCAGAATTCTTGGTTAAAAACTACATTACCCATGATATCTATCTACAGAAAAACTAGCAAGTTGTGCCAAAAGTCTCTGACAGTCCCACGAAGCACTGCGAATGACGAAATTGAGTCAGTGTCAATACGCTACTCCCTAACTACAGTAGTCAACATTTGAAATGGATAAAAAAAAATCATCAACGTTGTTCTAAGACAAGAACGGGTATTGTTCAAAATTCATGTATAACTTTGATGAAAGGTTTTGATCCACTTCAAATGTTGACTACTGTTCTTAAATATGTGTTTATATGTGCACATTTTGCAATAAAAAAAGAAAATTGTAGCGTTTCTGTATGTAATAAATATCCTTAAATTAAGTTTTATATTTCTCCATTGTTTTTAATTCGATTGTGATTTGCAATGCTTCATGGGATTGTAGTTATTTCCCTCACTAAAGCCTCACTAAAGTAAACAGTTTGGTACTTTTTTTCAGTTTCAAACACCTTTTTGCTTCAAATAGAAGTTTGTAATGTTATGATGTACCTCCTTGCTGGTTGGTTTAGCCCATAGATTAAAACTCTTTAACAAAGACTTGAATGAAAAAAAAAAAAAAAACTTGAACCATTGAAAAAGTGGGCGGGCACTGTCTCCATTCGTAGCTGACCAGGGGCTTTGCCAAGATGGCCGACAAGCCAACTGACTTACCTTAAAAGGATTTTGATACTACGTACATGATCACAGTAAAGCTCCAATTGTATGACACGTTTTGTTGCAGAATAATAAGGGTGGGTGACAAACACTTTTGTAAAAAGGGAATTATTAGTAAGCAAAATTGGCATCTAGCGTTGAGTAATTCATCATCTAAGTGTCAGTATAATGTCTAAAGCCAGGTTCACACTGTACGACTGTGGCCACTATTTGGCCGTCGAGGACCAATTTTGAGAATCCTAAATGGTTCCTCTGATCCTGGGCCAAAATCTGAAGTCTCTGATCGCTAGTTTGACATGTTCGCCGACAGCTGATTAATGACCATTGCGATCCAATTTTTACCTCCGATGAAATTCTGGCAATGTCAGAAGTTTTGAGGCTCAGTCCTGCACTTTGACTTCTCCTACAACAACCATCAAATCAAAAACCAATAGGACCGCGCAGAACCCTCGACGTTCTTGTGTGTGTCCGTTTTTAACGCATCTTGACTCAAGTACAGTTTGACATTGAAGACAACTGAGATCCTACAGCGTGACATGGCTTACAGCGGGGATCATGTTCGTACAGTCTGACAATCAACAGTCGCGAAGGACTATTATAAATCGTACAGTGTGCACCCGACTTAAGACCACAGTCAAACTAACAATTACTTAGTGCACCTTTAAATCTTGCAAATATATAGTTGAAAACAAACCATAACAGAAAAAGAGATCCCAGACTCTGAGCAAAGTGTTGAAAGGCAGGTGACGGCTGTACAGACACATCAGCCAATCAGTGGCAAACATGAGAGGCTCCACCCCCTGATTCTGCAGGTGTTTGTGTGCAGCTGGACACAGCTTTTTTAACACACTTGAGAGAACAGCAGCGTCGAATAAAACACCTTCCTAAAGAGAAAGGGTAATGAAAGTGTATCTATCAATTTTCATGCACATTTAACCGTTATTTTCATGGTTACTGTAAAGATGCCCTACCAGCAGAGGGCTGTAGTATCCAGGGAGGTAGAGCTCACTAATCTGCACCAGACACCAGAACGCCTCCTTAAACAGGAAGACAATCAGTTACGCAATGTCATGCTAGCATTCGTCATGCTAGCATTCAATGCTAACTATTTCTGCAGTAGCATATGCATATAATTTCTGGAATAATAGCTGGATCCCAATCACAAAATGAGGTCATGTGGCAATAAATGGTAGTACACTACTGTTTGAAATGTTTATCATTGCGTATGTGTATATAAATGCAATAAAAAATGACAGGTAGTGTAGTTTTCATTTGCAAACTTATCCATAGATCATCTCTTATTTGATCTATATATGCTACCATTTAAATTATTATAAAAAATATGAATCAGCACAACTGTTTTCAACATTGATCATAATAATAAATGTTTCTTGAGCATCAAATCATCATATTAGAATGATTTCTGAAGGATCATGTGACACTGAAGACTGGAGTAATGATGCTGAAAATACAGCTTTGATCACAGGAATAAATTACATACATTCAAACAGTTCTTTTAGATTGTAATAATAATTTACAATATCACTGTTTTTTAAACTTTTATCACTGACATTAAAATCTTACTGACCCCAAACTTTTGTACGGTAGTGTACATTATGAATGTGCCGCCTTTTGCGTATTATTTGGTTGTTTATTCTGTAATAGCTCTGTGTCATGTACTGTATAGTCATGACAGGAGTGGTACCTCAGCAGGCATGTTCATCAGAAGGACCGCGGCCACCGGACCCTGTGCCTGACAGTAGCCCTCGTCGGGACGGTACTGAGTGTACGCTTTCAGGACCTCCAGCAAGTCCTTCTGACTACTCATACAGAGACCAGACAGAAGCAGACACAGAATGAGAAATGTAGTGATTTATAATGCTACAGAGCACACTGCATTCAGCACGGGATGGGAAAGGACTGTACCCATGGCCGTCTTTGGACTGGAACATCTCATGGAAGGGAAATTGTCTGTCTGTGTCTCTTTTGATGACATCGGTCCATCCATGATGATCTGGAGCTTCGACTAGATGCTAACACAGAACAAACAGGGTTTATTTACTGCCCGGCCAAAAAAAAAAAAGTCGCTGTTTGGATTTAAAAAGGCAAATGCTTAAGAGTCAATGATTGGATCATTATTGCTGTGATTATGATGTTTCTAACATTTTATATGTTTGGCAACAGTTCTTCTAACCCTGAGTTATTCTTGACTCTTGCCTTGTCAATACAAGATCTTAACCAAAAATGTATGGACCTCGTGATGGAAATAAATGTTGTGATGTTATTTCCATCAAGAGGTGCATACATTTTTGGTCCAGATCTTGTGTCGACAATGCAAGAGTCCAGCGCTCTGTAAAGTCTCCTCCAGCACATCCCAAAGACTTTCACTGAATTAAGGTCTGGACTCAGAGGAGACGATTCATGTGTGAAAATGATTCTTCATGATCCTCCCAACCATGTTAGAAACATAATAATCACAGCAATAATGATCCAATCACAGACTCTTAAGCATTTGCCTATTTAAAATCAAACAGCATTTTTATTTATTTTGGCCAGGCAGTGTATAAGAATATAAAAACATGATACCAATACAACCAATAACTTACTTTGTAGAGTTCATGGTTTTTGTCTTTTCTATCCTTAGCACCACAGAGCAGAGGCCAGCCCTTTGCCCTGACGGATGCTGGGATGCCCTTCTGACATTGACCTTTGACCTGAGACAAAGGAAGAGAGCTGAGCGATGTGGCTGGCCATTGTAAAACATATGCTAACAATTAAATGCTCTTTTGACTGCAAAATGAATCCAAAATTCTTGGATATTTTAGCATATTCAGAAAAGAAATTGCAAATTAAAAATCTGATAAAGCATTTCTTTAATAATTAACTTACCCAAATGCATTAAAGGGACAGTTCACTCAAAAATGAAAATTGTGTCATTACCTGTTCACCCTCAAGTTTTTCCAAACCTGTATGAGTTTCTTTTTATGTTAAACACGAAAGATGATATTTTACCCATTGGCACCCACTGACTTCCATAGTAGGGGAAAAAGTAGAAGTCAATGGGTGCCGTAAACTGTTTAATTACCAACATTCTTTAAAATATCATCTTTTGTGCACATCAGAAGAAAGAAACTCATACTGGTTAAGAACAACATGAGGGTGAGTAATGACAATTTTGGGTGAACTATCCATTTAAATAAGATGATCCCAAATCTTACATATAGAGGAATTTGGCACTCATTTGCAGCCTGCAGTATTTGACATTCAACATCCTGTATCATATGTGGGCCCACTGACAATGACATATGAAGTTGCACACATTAATCAACTATCATTTACAAAAATCAATGCTCAAAGAATCATCGATCAGAAATAGCTGAATACATTTATTTTCAAAACTAGTTCGATGCATTGTTTTTTCACCATTTCTAATTCAAACAGTAAACTCTTTGTCCAATTGACCAGTGAAAGCTTGTGAAACAGCTGGGCTATTTACACATTAACTAATTATTGATTTATCAATTTATAAGTTTCACAAATAGCCTTCTACAATCTACAGCTGTTAGACTTACAAATAACTTGGAAATGTTATGCTGTCCCTTGTGTAAAAGAAGTGCTCTTAACTGTATTGAATGTGCACTTGTAGTGTTTCAAATCTTAAAGTATTACTTTAAAGTACATTTTAAATCATTGTTTTATTAATATTTTGGCATGCTTTAAAAGTACACTTATTTTGATGTTGACTAACATACTAAAGCACACGTAAAGTACTTGATTATAATCATAACTGTAGTGTCTTATTCAATATTACACTTACAGTTAAAATATTGTACATTTATTCAAATGCAACTTCATTATTACAAATGTCAAACAAATTCATGACATGCAGAGAAACAGAAAGATTAAAGTATATATTAGTTTACCATAAATGATATATAAAGATGTACTAAATACATAAGTGAGTCAAAAAAACATTCAGCGATGCATTTATACATTTCCACAATAATATATATTTTTTAAATATTTAATATTCAAATAACATGCAATTAAGTGTCCTAAAACATTACATTCAGTTTGCGCTTATGTATAGGATAAGTATATTGTACTAAACATAAGTATAATACATATACTACATACTACACATAATAGTACACTGTAAAATAAATAAATAAAATTGGTTTCACCTTAAAAAAGTGTGTTCATGCTGCCATAAAATTTTAAGTTTAGTCAACTCAAATATTCAAGTTGTCACTTAGTACAACTTACTTTTTTAAGTTGAAACAACAATTTTTTTTACAGAGTATAAGTATATTATTGATAAGTATTAAAAATATGCTAAAGTGTACTTCTTTTTCACAAGGGATTGGCACATGATTACTCATTATATCATTGCACGATTATACAGCTGATTGATTGAAAATTTTTTGGAGAAAAGTGCCACCACAACATTTGATTTCGCTTGACAATTTTCCATGCTTTTCCATGTAAATTATAAAAGTCTCCTATATGCTAAATATGAATTCCTCACGTTTCTATGAGGTTTTCTATAGTGTAGAAATAGAACGAATATTCAATAAATATCAGAATGATGGGTGGGCGCCTAACGTAATATTTTAAATGTGCCAGATGTATATATGATCATTCTTGTTAAAATATGCAAACACAAGTCAACAACAGCGAGATAGACACACCTTGTTGCTCTTTTTCTCCATGACTTGCTCCCATTGAGTCATGAGGCTGAGCCATTTGGACTCTCGATGTCTCACTAACTCTGGACAGGGACCGTCACTGTCAACGACACACACACACAATCAGCAATACTACACCACTATACTGCAGCATACTTCAGTCTTAACTACAGTGCAATGAGACTGGGACTGTGCAGTCAGTGTGAATAACATTTTCCAATGAAGCAAAGAATCACACACCTCTTCCTAACTCACTCTCACTAAAGGTGTCTCCATACCAGTGCAAAGCATAAGTGTCATAAGAGGCAAACACACAGAAAACAGGAAACCACACTCTGACAGGCCAGATATCTCTATAGCAACATGACAGGATGTTGAGAAGGAGAAAACTAGAGTAAGAGGTGCAAAAGGTAACGGCTGCTTATAAGATTGTGAGTTATGTCTGAATTATCAATATACAACACAGGATAAAAAATGCCTTGACCACAGATGAGACATTGTATAACACACACCGTGCTCAACTAGGGCTTTTTGGGGAGTGATAAACACTTAAATCAACCTCCACTCAAGCTCGATAGACGATAGTGATAGAAGTGAGTGAACGGACATCAACACGGACCTGTCAGTTTCTCCATTTCCTAGAATGAAGCCAAAACGGTTAGTCTCCAAGACCGTGACCTCCGGCCCATGATTCCCCTCCTCATCCTCGCTGTGGTCCGGTTTAACAGACATCTATGTGTGTGTGTGAGAGAGAGAGAGAGAGAGAGATACATTCAGAAACATAATGTCACATTTGATAATGAATGGATTTCTATGTCAATCTCATTTCAGGTTAGCAAACAAGCGCCATTTCAGCTGCACGACACAACATACATGGCAAAGTTCTGGTAGAAGAAAGAACTTGTAGTATGAATTGATCTGAAATTAAAACCTGTTTGCTATTGCACATTAGGCAGGGAGTTTTCACAAATACAATAGAACAATAGAAAAACAAAAAAGGTCAATAAAGCAAACGTTACCTTCACGCTTCTGCCACACTGAAAGGTGCAGTTGTCCTCTGATGGGAGGGAAGACAACTGAGACTAAGACTTCCGCTGTAAAGTCAGCTAGTGTGCGGTTGTGTGTGTGTGTGGTTTTGCGCGCATGTGTGTGTGTGTGTGTTTGAATCACTTATGGCTGTAGGAAACGAATTGTTGGTTGCAGGTTGGATCTTTCTTTATTATGAAAATCCAATTGGCCAGTGATTTCTTGTGTTAACCATCATGAGGAAGTGAGAGTGCAGTTTCACTAGTGCACTGCGATGTGATGATGCCATACTTCATGTACAACTATTCTAACCTCATATTTATTGAGAGACTACATTGAATACTTTTAAATATGTATTTGACACTCTACAGCACTAGAAGGCAGATAAAGGGGGACACTTTCTGATAATCTGTCATTGTTTTAAAAAAAAAAGATATATTCCAAATGACTCATGCCACTTTAAAAATAAATAGATTAAAAAAAGAAGAAATGTTTCATACAAAACTTAAAATTCTTCCTCAAACCCCTTATAGATAACAATTTCACAACTCAGCAGGTGTTATGGCGAACTGGGCCAAAGTGGTGTCACATCACATTAGTGACATTTTGGAGAAATTTCACGGGAAAAAGGTTCATTGTTTATTGTCAATAGTGTAGCGATGTATGAAGCACAGCTCACACAGAAGTCTCTTTCAAATCATGTGACCAACTTGTTGCGAAATCTGCACCCTCGTGCAAAATTCCAAATTGTGGGGATTCTTATGAAATCAATGGATTTCACCAGTGAAAATTTGTTGAAAAAACAGTAAAGGTGACCGTACCTTTATTGTCAAAGTTAGGCAGCTAGTTTGTAAAAAAATTACATTAAATTGTGAATGAAATGTACAAAAATAATGATCTGCACAGTAATATGATGAACAGGTATTTTGTGATTAAGCGCAGCTAGAAAGCTCTATTAACCACAAAACATAGATGTTGAATTTTTGTGTAATAATATTTTGATTATGGGTAAGTTTTATTTACACAAATGTGGATTTGTTAAAGTTGCCCCAAGTTTTAAAAAATGCGTTAAAAAATGAAAATTTTATTTCAATCTTTAAAACAACTGAAAAAGAAGAGTGCCTTAAAACTCTCTAATCTTTTCTTCCCCGTTGTGACATATATCTGAGTGAAAAAGCATCTAGAACAAGAGCAAATGTAGGGCAGGACTTGATTTTGTCCACGGGGAATTGATTGGATGGTTTGTGGTTTGCTATTGGTCGATCTGATATGAGTGACAGGTTGTCCCGCCCTCACGCCAGTAAACACATCATCAGAGAAGAAAAGAGATGTCACTGCAAGAGGGAGGGATTACGAGGGCATACAGGCCTAAATAAAAAGGATAAATAATTTATAATAAACACTGTAATATTCCATAAAAAACAAGTAGCCTATCGTCCATTTTGATTTCATGGTGACTTAAAGTTTAATTTAATTGTTATCATTTGTTTTTATATATTTATGTAGGTTATTTCTTGTTAATATTTTTCTTTTCAATGTATGCTGCTTGGGTTAATTGCAGCTGTGTTTAACAATGATAATGCCTGTTTGTTATTTGAAGAGGTTTAAAAAAAAAGAAAAAAAGCTGTATTGACCAATCAGAAGCCTAATGACTGTAAACATTAACAAAAAAGGTCAAATAAATACAATACAATAACATTTAAATATAGGCCTATATCTCACCGGTTCCATTCATATGCGGTATGACACTCTCAAAAGGAAATCTCTCTTGTCCGTCACGCTGCCGGTAAAGGAACACCACGTGACCAACCGGCTCTTCTTGACTGAAAGCTCAAGATCCTCTGATCACCGACCGACCGACTGAAGGAAGCATCCCGGTGAGTTAAACACGCAACAACTATAAATATAGGCCTATATTTCCGAATAATTTAGGAAATCAATGGAGTTACATTGTTTCATGCAGTTTAACGCTAGACGACCACGGACAGTCTGCGGGGACACTAGGGTTTAAATGTGTAAACTAAAGGAATGGTAAAAAATAAATACATAAATAAAAACAATAGCTAAAAAAAAAACTTATAACAAAAATAAAACTGCTTGCTTTTTATTTAGACTGCTTGCTGTCTAAATATCATCATGATAATTTAAATGGAATAAACCAAACAGATGACACGATTAGCCATAAACACAAGTGGATGTGTTTACGAAAGGCATTTGTTAAACAATAATTTACTTGTATGAAAGAAGTTATTTTCTAAGGTCTGACAGATTGGGAAAGGAGATTACCAGCTGGCTTATAACGCAAATCTGTTCATTTGGCATACAGCCCGTGTGTTTCAATCTCAATATAAGGGGTAGAAGCCTATATTTGCACCACTGTCATAACTGTTTATGTCTCTTTGGCTGATTAGGATGAAGATGACATTGCGCATAATATATTCCTCATGCCGCACAAGTGAGTTTATTTGATACGATGTAGCAGTCAGAAAATGATAATTTGACCTTGAACTGTGAGATTTTGCCATAGTGGAATAGTTTGATTCTCATACTGAAGCAAAATTATGTTTAATTTCATTAAGGCACTTTCGCAGTCAGGCTTGGACCAGTCCGTCCCTTCAGCCTTACTGTCTACAGGGGAGGCTATAGTGAGATCATACACACACGTATACATTTTCACACCCTAAACACACAATCCTACAATGTGTCCTACAATGCATCTCTCTGTCTTTCTGTAGAATATGTGAATGCTGAAGAGTTACCTACCGACATGAAGTCCATCACAGACCGTGCAGCACAAACACTGCTGTGGACCGAACTTTTCAGGGGTTTGTGTGTATAATGCTTGTTTAAAAAGTGCCCCTATTAAGCAAATCAACTTTGCATGGACTTCGAAAAGGATGAGGACTTGCGCTTGAACTGATACAGTAAAACCGACGCCATCGTTACTGTTTATATTACAGTGTATCAAGTGCTGAGGAAGATCCAGAGCTGAAATTCAGATATGGTAATAGGCATTTTGTTTCCGACATGCACTGTAAGCGATAGACCAATCACAACAGACTAGTGTTGTCACGGTACCAAAATTTCAGTATTCGGTACCGATACCAGTGAAAATCCACGGTTCTCGGTACCAATTTCGGTACCAAAGCTTAATTTAGATTAAATTTACATAATTATATTAAAGTGTATATCACAAAGATGGAAACTGTAGTATTAAAAACACTTTACAATAAGATTCCATTTGTTAGATAACATTAGATAAAATGACCTAACAAAAAAAACAATAGTTATATACTGTCGCAATTATTCTCCTTTAGGGGTTAATTTAAAAATACTTTTTTTAAATTAAAAGTTAACATTATTTCTGTTAACATTATTTAATGCACAATGAATGAAGTGAACAAACATGACCAATCAAGTGTTTTGTATTAAATAACATTCACAAACATTAATTAATGTTGTAAAAATATATTGTTCACTCAATGTGTTATGTTAGATAACGCATTAAGTGATGTTAATGAATGGTATCTTATTGTAGCATTACCAAACTATACAGGAGATAAAATATGTTTTATTTGACTTGACTATACTTTTATTTAATCCAAAACTGTATTCATATTTAACTTTAAAAGGGCTTTTTAAACCTGCTAAGAGTTATCCAGCCAAGAATAAGACTAGAACTGCTTTTCTGACGGACTGATATTAATGACGGCTTTTTATTTCTCATCTCCATAAATATATCTAGTAGTAAAGCTAATGCAAGGGCTAGAAATCAATTAATAGGCCTATGTCACACTTCCTCGTCGTCATGGAGAGCGCAGTTCGCACAAGCGTTTGTACTCCCGTGGCGTCTGTCGTTGCTATGCATCCATGAACGCACATGGAAAAGCGAGCGCGCCGCTTCTATTATGAGCGCGCTTGCCGCGCGCCATTTGAAATAACGTATCTGCACGCGCAAAAACATCAGCACCACATCAGCAGCAGCACCGCCAATCGCCATCAGCGCTTTTATGAAGAGGACGCAACTGCACGCGCTTCGGGCATGCACGCGCATCAAGTACCGGGTTTGAGAAAACCTGGTACCGTGACGTTTTAAAAAAAATGAGTACCGACTTGGTACCGAAGTACCGGGTCTTTTGACAACACTACAACAGACTAAACCATCTGACCAATCAGAGTTGAGTAGACTGATCACAACAGACTGGGCCATCTGACCAATCAGAGCAGAGTAGACCAATCACAACAGACTGGGCCATCTGACCAATCAGAGTAGAGTAGACCGATCACAAAAGACTGGGCCATCTGACCAATCAGAGCAGAGTAGACCAATAACAACAGACTGGGCCATCTGACCAATCAGAGCAGAGTAGACCAATCACAAAAGACTGGGCCATCTGACCAATCAGAGCAGAGTAGACCGATCACAACAGACTGGGCCATCTGACCAATCAGAGCAGAGTAGACCGATCACAACAGACTGGGCCATCTGACCAATCAGAGCAGAGTAGACCAATCACAACAGACTAAACCATCTGACCAAACAGAGCAGAGTAGACCAATCACAACAGACTGGGCCATCTGACCAATCAGAGCAGAGTAGACCAATCACAACAGACTAAACCATCTGACCAAACAGAGCAGAGTAGACCAATCACAACAGACTGGGCCATCTGACCAATCAGAGCAGAGTAGACTGATCACAACAGACTAAACCATCTGACCAAACAGAGCAGAGTAGACCAATCACAACAGACTGGGCCATCTGACCAATCAGAGCAGAGTAGACCAATCACAACAGACTGGGCCATCTGACCAATCAGAATAGAGTAGACCAATCACAACAGACTGGGCCATCTGACCAATCAGAGCAGAGTAGACCAATCACAACAGACTGGGCCATCTGACCAATCAGAGCAGAGTAGACCAATCACAACAGACTGGGCCATCTGACCAATCAGAGCAGAGTAGACCAATCACAACAGACTGGGCCATCTGACCAATCAGAGCAGAGTAGACCAATCACAACAGACTAAACCATCTCACCAATCAGAGCAGAGCAGACTCTCGGAAAGGATGGGTTTGGAGAGACTGAATCCTTTACCAAACCGTTTTAGACACTGTGAAAAAAGAACTGATGCTACAATATTATGAGAAAATGAAAGTTTTTATTATAAACCTATTGTAGGAGACCTCCAAAACAAAATTAGGAACCTTTAAAATTGCATAATAGGGGCACTTTAACTTTTTTTTTTTCTTGTATATGGTACTTTTTTGCATGTGGACTTGCATGCTGAGATTTTGCAGTATATAAAGTTGTGTTGTTCAAATACATAATAATAAAATGATTATTATATTCTGTGTCTGTATGGCAGGATTGGGCATGACCATGAGTTATTTGTTTAGAGAACCAGCTACTATCAATTACCCATTTGAGAAAGGCCCTCTCTCTCCCCGCTTCCGTGGCGAGCATGCGCTGCGCAGGTATCCAAACGGAGAGGAGCGCTGCATTGCGTGCAAACTGTGTGAGGCTGTCTGTCCTGCCCAGGTATATACACACACACACACATGCATGTTCCTCATCTGTGATTACCTGTACCGGCTGTGTGTTAGCAGTGCTTTTATCTCCTGTAGGCCATCACAATAGAGGCAGAGACCCGTGCAGATGGCAGCCGAAGAACAACTCGCTATGACATTGACATGACCAAATGCATCTACTGTGGATTCTGCCAGGAAGCCTGTCCTGTGGACGCAATCGTAGAGGTACACGCATATATTACATCAGGGACAAATTGACTTCCAACGGTTTGTCTCGTCCGGTGTAGACACGTTACCCAGAGACAACATAGTGTCGGCCCACATCTGGTACATGTGGATTCAACGCGTACCAGATGTGGGCCGGATCTGGGCCGGCACTATGTTGCTGTCTGGGTACACTGATATACTTAACTGATCACTGAAGGTTATTTAGTCCAAAACAGTTCATATTATACACTGATAAAAACATTTTGCCTTTCTTTTTGTGCCAGGGCCCTAATTTTGAGTATGCGACTGAGACTCATGAAGAACTGCTGTATAATAAAGAGAAACTGCTGAATAATGGAGACCGATGGGAGGCTGAGATTGCAGCTAACATTCAGGCAGATTACCTGTACAGATGAACAAATAACATCCTGCTAACAGAAACACAAACGGCAGACGACATCAGTTCATTAGCATCATCTACTGAAACTAAAAATTACACTTTGTATAGAACCACAAAAAGTATTCATATATTTGCTGTCTAAACGCACAAAACATAACGCACAATGAATGTTCATCTATATGTTCATTTTAAAGCAGTGCATCAAACATAATAGGTTGTTCTCAGGGGCAGATATTTTACGCATGTGAATGTTTACAGGAAATTCACATATTTGTTTATTCTCAGATAAAGTGATTTAATGATATAAATAAAAAAAAAAAAAAAAATATGGTGTATTTCTTTTAATAATGTAACCATTTACCACATTTGCATTATAAATAGTATTGCTGTTAGCTATTTATATTTTATATATAAAGTGTATTATTTTGTATTATTATGTATTATTGTTACTTGTAGATTATTATTCTATATTATCTATAGTATAATATAAAAGCCCAAATCGACCAGTGCATTCAAACTTACTAGGTAAGACTTGCCGGGCAGTCTGGTTGGGGAACGAGCACTCCCAGAGAAGACAAAGGACGTTTCAGGATATGAACATCTGAACTCTCTCTTGTGAAATTAGCATCACCATTCGAGAAGCAAGTCTCACCTCAGTGTCATCCTAATCTACATCTCTTTCCCTCTGGAGAGTTTAGAGATATCTTGTTAACTGCTGTGGGTGTGCCTGTGCCCTCATGCAAATCAACCTCTGTCCACAGTAAGTCTGGGACGGTGATTAATGCAAATTCCCACCGTGAAGTGTGAACTCATGTTTACATTTGAAAAGAGTCTTGGTCTGAGTATTTAGGGAGATGCTGAAGAGGGTTCACGATTCATAGCTCAAATCAGCCCGTGATTTTTTAATTACACAAATAAAAACATGATGCTGAGTGTCTTGAGTCAGATTACTAACAGATCAAATCAATCAGTGTCATTCAAACTTACTAGGTTATTATCAGGTTCACATATTAAGCATGTTTGTCTCTAAATGTTTGTAGGACATTCACATATTTGTTTATTCTGATAAATTGATTGAAATTATATAAATACAATAAAATATGGTGTATTTCTTAACATAATGCTACTAATTTAACTATTTACCACATTCCGATTACAAATATTACTACTGTCAGCTATTTTTACTTTAATAGTAATAGTAACAGTAACAGTATAATATTCAACTTACATTGTTGTATAAACTGTATATATATATAAATATATACACCCATAATATTTTAACATACATATTAACATACTGTTTATATATTTCACACACAGTATATTTATTCTGGTCTTTCACCTTATTGTTCATGTAACACATTGAATATTGTTTGTTTACTCAGTAGCTGAAGTATTTCATTAAATCAGCCACCATATGTGTATCATATGATCTGTTTTAAAGTCTTATGAAATGTATGGAATATTGCAGTATTTATTATAAATGATTTATCATGCACATTTAAAAAAAAATCTGTCCTCGTAATCTTTAATCATAATAACCTCCCCACCTCCTTGCAGCATATCTTGGCTGCACCCGAAATCGCATACTTCCCTACTATATAGTAGGCGAAAAACAGTATGTAACAAAAGAAGTATGTCCGAATTCACAGTAGCCTACTGATAAAAGAGAAGGCTAAAAGTACCCGGATGACCTACTTCTTCCAGCGAGATTCTGAATTGTGCATATAATTGTGCATACACTTTACTATCCCATGAGGACACGGGAGAGGATTTGTCAATGGCAGTGATGCTGGTAAGGTAACATGATAATGACAACATGACGAAGAATGTAGTACGTCCCTATTATATTCATATCATAGGCATCCACGCATTCATACTATATAGATAGAACATAGTGGTTGTGAAGTAATTACTTATTCAAAATAAGTACCTACTCGAGATTGTACGAGCATCTTCTCTACTCTTCTCTGATGACGTGTTTACTGGCGCGAGGGCGGGACAATCTGTCACTCACACGAGATCGACCAATAGCAGCCCACAAACTTCCAATCAATTCCCCAGGGACAAAAGCAAGCCGTATCACTCGGGTAAACGTCTCAACAGGGGAGAAAAGACTATCTCAACTGCCGTTTCACTAGGTGGCGCAGTTGTCCCGCGGCAGCAGAGAGTCACGTGGTAGGGGCGGAAGCGTTTATGTGAGCCACGCTGAATCCCGCGCGGGCGCAGCCATTTGCTCTCTTCCTCGATCACTTCAACACCGGTGAGTGCGGAACGACGCTGCTCGTCTCATCACAAACTCATTTCAACGAGACGTTTTTGTTTTCGCCGAAAACAAAACACACCCGAAAGTCTTTATACGTTTGCTAAGGTGATCTAAAGTCGCTCAGATCGCTTTTATTCGCCGCTGATGTGGAGTTGTGAGTGTTTCATCATGGCTCATCTGTGTCGTAGCGCCATCGTGAGTTGTTGGCAGCGCGCGATGCTGGCGGGCTGTTGTAGTCGCGTGAACAACACTTGCTTCGGTCCACTCTCTTGTAAATTTAACCGATTGTCGTTAATTTTCACAATCTTTAATGCGCTATATTTTGATTTCCAAATTGATGGGCCTGTTTGAGGCCTTCAGGCTGCGACTGAAGTTCAGGCTCCAGTAGCAGCGGCCTCGTGTGTTCGCGCGCATCCTTTTATTCAGACGCGGTAGTTGTTCGTTTATGAACGCGGTTGTTTGTTTTGAGTTTTATACGCTCTTTGTTTCCAGTAGTTTTGTGTAACTGTTGTTTATTTTTGATTGTTGCGGCCTTTTGTGTGATGTGACTAACCGTCCCGCCATCTCTCCCGCAGAGTGACTGCAGCACAAAGACCAACACACACAAACAACCATGGCAGAGAACGAGCCACAAGTTCAGTTTAAGGTAATGCTGACTCTAAAACTAAAATAAGTTACAATAATCAAGGGTTTTAATTGTTCGCTTGTTAGCACAATAATGAGTTTAACTGTTTGGATGTAAATTAGCAGACTTGTTCCTGATAACGAGTGCAGAGATAAGCGTGAGAACCGCCTCGAGACCCCGAATGATGGTGCATTCATCAGGAAAACGGTTAAAAATATAGTACGTTTAAAAACAAATAGATTAAAATTAACAGGAAAACACAAGGAGAATATTTGTATATATTGGTTTACCCTTTAAATTCCAGTTTCTTTGTCTTGTTACATGTTATAGTGCAATGTAACACTTTTTTGGGGTAACACTTTTATTTTGCAGTGTCATTGTTACATGCAGTTACTATAGTAATAATTATAAAGTACGCATAGTTGTATGCAGAGTTACATGCAACTTACTACATTAATTATATATAGTACTTAATAATGTTAGTAATTATTTATTAATATTAGTACTTAAATATACAATTAGTGTAACAAAGACACCTTAAAATAGTTTTTTTTTTTTTTTAAATAGACCCGTCAGAGTCATGGTTTAATTAAAACATTTAACTACCAGGCAACTGTTGTGCAAGGTAGATTTATAAACCAATAATAAATAAAACAAAATATACATTCAATACTTTTAAATCTTATCTATCTAATGCAAGTTAATCAGTTACTTTATTCAATATAGGGCTCTAGTTTTTCACAAATGTGACCACTGATATTTTAACTAATATTTTGAAAATTATATATGCAACAGTTTATGGACAATTGTATTGCTGCATCAAGCCACTCCCATAAAATAGCTGTCGCTGTTCAAGTTAATGCATGGCTCAGACTAACTACTTTATGTGTGTAAGACTTAAATAAAATTATAATGTAGTACTTCTCTTAAGAATAAATCATTGTGTAAAACTTGCGGTCTCTAAAGTGTGATAGACTACACAACATTATCATTAATTTAAATTACTGTCCCTGGTTCAATCAGGTACTCTTGTAAGAACGCCCTCACTTAAAAAGATGCAATCAAATCCTGTTTGAGTTCACAGAATTGTTGCCATGACGGCAACTCCAGGATAATCTTCGAAGAACCCAACAATCCTGGATCATGTCAAATCAACCGTAAAATCCAGATAACGGAGTAATCCACATTTAAAGAACAGGCCCCTGATCCACTTATAATCTTTGGTCATGTGATTTTTCTCCAGCCATTTAAAATGTTTACATGTAAGCAAGACAGTGAATATTCATTTGTAGTTGACATCTTTTAATAAAATGCATCAAGGCCTCAGGGCCCTTCAAATTCTCCACCAAATTGTGGCCACAGATGACTGAAGGGGTAAATCACTGTATGGCCTTTTCCAGTAACCTAAATAAATGTCATGCTATAGGAGTACCAGTATTCTGTGTTTTTCAATTAAGCTCACAAAAGCACTTAATTAAAACCTTGAATTGTCTGAAATGGTTTCATATCTTATGTCTCCCTGCTGCCACTGTTTTGTTGGGCTGGGACGATACACCTATATCCCGATTCGATATTGTGGTTCTACCAAGTATTGCGATTCGATATTGCGATGTATTGCAGTAGACCATGGGGAAAAGTTTAGTCTTAACACTTATACCGACTGTACATGTACAAGTCATTTACTAAAACAATTCGTCACATATTTCTGAGTTCTATTTCAGAAGCGTCATACTGTACTACATACTCTCGAATAAATGATTCAATAACAAATACATTTAAGTCACTTGTTGCCACCTAGTGGCGAAACAATGTAATCGACAAATGCGTTATTTTTAGCGGCAAGTTTCTATCAAAAGCTGATTTACTTTATTTTGATCTCTACCATAGACATCACTGTTTACATTTTAACTTAACTTTTATCCCAGTACTTCTATGATAATTAACTATTGCAGTGGTTCCCAAACCAGTCCTGGAGGACCCCCAACACTGCACAATTTCTTTGTCTCCCTAATCAAACACCTGATTCAACTCATCAGCTCATTAACCTGATGAGTTGAATCGGGTGTGTTTGATTAGGGAGACAAAGAAATTGTGCAGTGTTGGGGGTATTCCAGGACTGGTTTGGGAACCACTGAACTATTGTATCACAGAAATGATGGTACTGTGAGGTTAAAGTTTGTGAAGCCGTTTAGTGACGCTGGGTCAGCGGCGACACAGATTTGAATGTTGCTATATGATTTTCTCAACGGTTTAATAGATGAATTGGCAGATCGCTTGAGTGTTTGAATTGAGATTAGTCTTTTAAAGATTATTTTTGCAGCCGTCTTATCTTTCTCTCAGCATATGAGTAGCACAAGGTCTTCAGTGCATTCATTCTCACGTCGCTTTCACACGCGTCCACTTGAAAGGGATATTAAGTCGCTTTACACTCATAGATATCATTTCATTCTCTGTTGGAACAAGTGGCTAATTTCTGCCAACCTTTCTATAAGCAAGGACAAAAATAAACTAATTTAATTTGTATTAATATCGATTCTGGAATATATTTTTCTCTCCCAGCCCTATTGTTTTGTCATGTCAACTACTGTAATTCCGTTTGTTTAAAGTGTTGGTCACTCATGCAAACTCTTTCCCATCCACAGCTGGTTCTGGTAGGAGATGGAGGCACGGGGAAAACCACCTTTGTGAAGAGACATTTGACTGGGGAGTTTGAAAAGAAATATGTTGGTAAGTCTTTTGGAGTCTTGGCTCATTTCATTATTGTGGCATCTCAACGCAACTATTCTTGAGGAATGTGTGGCTTTGGTGCGATGGGCAGATCTTACATGTTTCTTTGTGTCGTCTTAGCCACACTTGGAGTTGAGGTACATCCCCTGGTCTTCCACACCAACAGAGGAGCCATCAAATATAACGTATGGGACACAGCCGGACAAGAGAAGTTCGGAGGCCTGAGAGATGGATACTACATCCAGGGTGTGTTGCTGTTTACCATATATACACTTTTCAGCCACTTTTACTGTACAGCACTGGTTTAACGTGCATCTGTATCTCTCTCTATAGCTCAGTGTGCAATCATCATGTTTGATGTAACTTCTCGAGTGACCTATAAAAACGTACCCAACTGGCATCGTGACTTGGTGCGTGTGTGCGAGAACATTCCCATAGTGCTGTGCGGTAACAAAGTGGACATCAAGGACAGGAAGGTCAAAGCAAAGAGTATTGTTTTCCATCGTAAGAAGAATCTACAGGTACAGTGAACCTTTTGAACTCAAAGTCGGCATGAAATAATTCGCCCTATCTGTGCTCTAAATGCGTGTTTTTGTAAACGATTCATCCATGCCCATATCATTAAAACAATTCCGAGTTTGTAATGTTTAATTACAATGTCTCTCTGGTGACGCATATGCAGGACTTCTCCAATCATTTAGTCGCTTAAACCCTCCCCTTTCCCCAAAACCCAAATCCCTAGCCTAATGAGTTCCACTCAGATGTGTCACAATGTGGAAGAAAATATCACGTTCACGTTTCCCCTGTGGTCAAGAGTGCTGTAGTAAAGACTGCATGTCAGGCTGTTATAGACCGTTAATGAGATTCTTCCTTTTCTCAGTACTATGACATCTCTGCCAAGAGTAATTATAACTTTGAGAAGCCCTTCCTGTGGCTTGCACGGAAACTGATTGGAGATCCTAATCTGGAGTTTGTTGAGATGCCAGCCCTTGCACCACCTGAAATTGCTATGGACCCATCACTTGCTGCACAGTATGAGCATGACTTGAAAGTAAGTGTACACTCAGGTGACCCGTCAGTTACTTCTGCTCCCCCAAAAAAGTGTTTAATCTGTAATGTTTGTGTTTCTTCCAGGTGGCATCAGAAACAGCTCTCCCAGATGAAGATGACGACCTTTAACCTGTTAACCCCTCTGACCTCCTTATGGCAATGTCACTGGGATTTTCCAGTGACGGTTCCTCTCCCTGCCCCTTTTACTGTAAACCCAGCGCAGAATATTTTTATTTTTCAACTTTTGGTTTGTTTTGTGTTTTGAATTTGAGTAAATTGTGTGGTTCATTTCATTGTAGACATGCTAACTGTTACCACCAGACACACACATGCAGACATGCCTACACTGACACACTCGCTCACTCAACGGTGTGAGCAGGTCGAGTGTCCCAGTGCTTACTTCTCTATGTAAAGCTCTAAGCACTTAGAGGAATTCTTGGAATAAAAACATTCTCGATATAATAATCCTTGCTTGGTCTTTTCTTACGAACAAAATAACTATTAAAGCAAATGATTTAACTATAGTGGACTACTTGTAAACAATTTTGTTGACTGAGGAAATGGTCAATCCTTTGTTTTACATGTAAAGCATGTTTCAGGATACATGGCTCTGGATGTTTCTCTGGGTTTGCGCAGACAAAGTTGCATCATAATGCTGGAAAGGTCTAAAATGGCATGTTTCTGGTCACTGGTTGTGATGTTTAAATGCTGTGAGTTATGCAGTGGATTGTGAATTGCTGCCGAGTCCAAGATAGATCCATTGTCAAATAAAACCGCATGCATCTAGTTTAAGGTCTGTTTTACACCAAGGCATGTCACTTTCATATCTGTTCTTAATGTGAAGTAATTATGGGATTTCCTTGTAAGAAGTTTGTCATTTTTGTGCTATTGGAATAGTTACTCGTATTTAAATGAATGCTATGCCACTAAACATGAAATGGGCTTGTCTAGCAGAAAAGTTACATAAAGGATATCACATCCTAACAGCATAAAGGATATAATGGAATTTTTTTTCACCAAATGTTAAAAGAAAAAAAGTGTTTAACCTTAAAATGCAATAAATGTTAAATTAAAATTCCAAGTTAATCAGACATGATTTGATATATAAGATTTGAATTGCCTTTAATGTTAAAATTATGATGGTTAAAATGGTTGCATACAGTCAGGAAGGTCAAGACTGATAGGAGACAGGCCGAAATCAATTTAGGCACTTTTTTTTTTTAATGAAATGCTTTTAATTATACAAACATTTGATATAGATTGGTTCATGACATTTGTGTATATTCCATGATAAATATTCATCACACTGAAGAGTCTAGAGCTTTTTCGGTTATAAAACCAAGCGTTGCTGTTATATAAGCAACTTTGTTTATGTAATACATTTATTATAATGATTTTTATTTAAAATGCATCTAGTAGTAGAATAAATTGTTGCCTGGCGGAAGGTAATTTATTGACTGAACAGGCAAAATGTGAACGTGGACTGGTAACCAGTTTCTATCACAATAGACGTCAGTTGCAACCATATTAAGTAATATGAGCTTCTCCTTCAAACAGTATAAGAAGTTTGTGGTTTTGTTTTGGATGGCACAGGACAGTAGTGGTAAAATAGTCAGTAACTGGGGTACGTTTCCGTTAGAGTGATGACGTAACGCAATTCCTTCGTACTACGTAATACTACGATTTAGCCACCAGAGAGCAGAACATACTAATTAATGCTTCTCATGTCACAGTCTTAGGACTAGGAGTCTAGGGTTCACAAACTATCAGAAGGAAGGTTTTAGTGAAACATTCACACACACACACACACACACACAGTCCGTCGATTGGGGTATAAACTACAGACGTCCGTCGCATGAGCCTCTTCACTGATGACGAGAATAATAACTCAACGTCACGCGAAGGACACTAGGACAGTGATCGCTGAGACACCCGTTTTGATGTAAAATACAACCTTTGTTTTTGTTTTTTGGGGGGGAATCTAATATCAAGACTATTTTTCTTTCACATTATAAGAAAGCAATTAAAACTGTTTCTAGATATGAGTCCTTTAATATAGGCCTATTTACATCATGTTTAGCAGCCTACCCCCTGATTGTATGTTTTTCTATGTATATAGCCTATATGTATTATTGCAGATCTGACTTCACATTGACTTTGTTTTTAAGTTTAATAATAAAAAAGACACCCAAGACATACTGATGTATGATTGCACTTCCTCGTCCTCTCAGTGTTGTTGACAGAGGACAGAGGGTTAATGAATGTCAGCTCTCGTGCTTCATGTGTGGTGAAGTGGGCTATTCTCATTGATCTCTGACTCCAGATATATATCCCATGATACATTGCACAGTAAAGACAAAAAGTCTTGACGTGAAGAAGTTTCCTTACAATAGGTATTAGAATCTAATAAATAGGCCTATGTTATTTCATGAAAGAAGCAAAATAGTATCTGAAAAACATTTTAATAATTAGATTAGTTAATAAAAATTAGCCTTTTTTTTATTTATGCATTTCAGTAATAGTAAAATTCCATCAAATTTAATTGAACAATCCTTATATATTATTCATATTACGAATTAAGAAATAAAAAAAACTAGAGCTTAATAAAACATTTTGTATCTCAATGGAATAGGGAAATGGACCATTCAGTTTATGTGATTTGTATTCATAAATTAAAAAATAAAAGAAAATATGTTATAAATAACATATTTTTTATATAAATAAGTTTAAGATTTATTCAAAATGTTTTGTTAAGCTCTATTTTTTTTATTTTTTTTTTACTAATTTAAAATTCTTAATTCATAATATGTATGGGATTATTCGATTCAATTTGATGGAATTTTACTATTAACTGAAATGCGTAAATCTTGAAAAAAGGCTTTTTTTTTTTATTTTTTTACTAGCATAATGATTACTTACCAGTAGATTAAATACATTTAGATTTAAATATATTAGTCACTATTACAATACTGAAGCTACTAAATGGGGTATGAAAATAACTTTTGTTTAACACTTGAAAACTGTTCAAAGGAAAAAGTGCCTAATCTGAAAATGCAATAAATACATTTAGGCTAGTTAAACTTAAAAATTAATCAGACAAACATTTATTTAAAAAAAAAAATCTGCAACAGTGCAGAAAATTTGCTATCAGTTATCACAAAACGTGGAATCTGTGCCCTTTAAAAAAAAAAAATTAATAAAAAAAAAAAAAAGCAATGTGATATAATGGATTCAGTAGAACTGAAACAGATTAGTCAATATTGGGAAAGCTGGTGTCTATATTTGGGTCACTGACAAATAAAGCTTCAAAACTGATGTAAAGCATTTTTTTCCCAATGTGTTTAAACCAGTTTTAGTTGTTAAATAACATTTCAACGTGTTTAAATAAATGTTTTGACTGTTTTTATGTCAGGCAGTACAACCAAATAGTTGTATGTATAAATTGCAGTTGTACCACCTGACATGGAAAGTGTACCAACCGTCCCATACTTGAAATTAGCAGGTTTTACCAGTATATGAGAGAGATCTACAAACCTTTTTACTGCCACAAGGATCAGTTGGGCTCCTCTGGATGACGCATTATCATGTTTACTGTTATAACCTTGTCAATTCATAATAAAAGAGCCATGTTTGCCATTGTGCCACCCTGACATTTGAAAACATACAAATTCCCGGACAAAAGTTTTTCAATTATCTCAACAGCTTTAAAACTACTGATATCTATAAAATGTGTTTACATGAAAGGTTGTAAACGTAAAATGATGCCATAGATGCCAAATTTGTATTATTAAGACACCTTTTAAATAGTTTTCTTAGTCAGTTCATTTGTTCGGACAGTTGCACCACATGACATGGGGGTTTAAGAAAACAAAACACAAAACAATATGTAGCCTACTAAAATGAATTCAAACTAAATAGGTTTTAATAAATGAATATGTCATGAATTTACCAAATTATTTAAAAAGGAAATAAAGTACTTGGACACAAAAATATGCATGCCATTTAAAACAAGATCGATTACAACATCGATTTTCTTGTAGTGCAAGACAATCGACATACTTGATCTTAGTTTTTAGCATTAAATGAATAGTTATCAACAAATTGAATATTTATTAGAACTTGAAGATAATACTTGTTTTTGAGCGCGCGCGCACACACACACACACACACACAGGTGGCCGCAGGAGCGCGCATACAGGGCGTGACTGTGGCCAGTGATGTAGGTGAGGGTGAGACACACAGAGAGCATGCGTGAGTCGACAACTCTCTCAGAACGATTATAACGAGAAAAGAGAGGGAGAGGGAGGAAGACAGATTAAGCAGACTGAACACAACTGTTGTTTTAATCCTCTGAGCGGATAGATTTAGAGGGGAAAAAAACTACTGGTTTGGAGAAGAGCAGCCATATTGCATGGACCTTTGGTGGAATAACAAGAGAGGAGCAGGAATACGCGGAGTTCAGGAGGAAACATCCAGACTTCACGATCCGCTAAGCACTGTTACAGCTCACTCTTCTGTCTAATTTGACTTTGACCTATTTATTATTTATTTATTTTATTGTTTAGATAGTGTTAAACAACATATTGAAAGATGAAGGACCGACTGGATCAACTAAAAGCGGTAAGCGTGTGCTTATATTTCTTCATGTGATTGTGAAGTTAACTCTTGTATTCAACTGCTCTACAAGTGTATAGGAATGACATTACGTAATGGAGTTTGTCTTAAACCTCCATGTCAGATTCAGTAGGACTGTTAGAAGATGATCAGATTCACAGTAACAAAAAGGAACATTAGTAACTTTTGTACTTACTGTTACACCAAGGAATAATACAGAAGTTAAAGGCGTCTATAATAATAGAGTGTGTGAAGAATTATCCAACAAGTGCTCACCAAAGGCAGCAAAAGTCATATTAGATATAGTGAAGACAGTGTTGGACAGCTGATGTGGTCACCTGACTCATGGAGGAGGTCACGGGCCTCTGGGAAGATGGGGGATGGGTTGAGAGAGATGATGCTGATCTTCAAATACTTATTGAAAAATAAAAATAGACCGAATTTGCCTTAAATTCTGTAGCCACACTAACCAAAAAGTGTTTTTTGGAGGGTGTACCATCCCTGATACTATGTTTTTTGGACATATGCAATGTGTTTAAATAAACGTATCATTGTAGGCCTACTTCAGTGTACCATGCAATGTGATAAACAGTGTTGCGCCAATCAACAAAACATACAAAAATGTAAATAAACTTGTTTATAAATCTAGGTGGATCCAGATCCAATGACAGGGCTCAATGACAAGGATTTTTTGAGGATTTCACAATTCTTGATTGATTCCAATTTCCATACCACAGTATACTAGCCTAACTAATTTAAAGTTCAAAGTTACATTATTGAGGACAAGCGAGACTTAAGTAAAAAAAAAAAAAAAAAAATATATATGTTTTATTATTATTATTATTATTATTTTTAAAATAAGAACAAATAAACAAATCACAAGCAACAGCTTAATTGAATACAACAGAACAAAGATACAAATGAAATAGTGTTTTATTTCTGAAGTGTTTCCAGGTAAGTCTAATAGTATTCAGGCAAAGAAATTGAATAATCAAATGTAAACACTGCATCTTCACTGTATGAATATGGATTAATCCTAGTTAAAGCTACAAAAGTAATTTATTCAAGAGCATTGAGTGATTTACACTGTCTTTTCCCTGTAGTCAATAATTGTATTCCTTAAAACTCATCTTTGATCAGCAAAATGGCATATTTAAATGTTTGTTCCTGTGAATTTTTTTTTAATTCATGCCTTAAAATAGCTTGAATGTTACTCTAGACCCTTGCTTTATTAAATATACATGGAACCATAAATATGCTAATTAGCCCCGCCTCCACTCACGCCAGCTCAGAGATCCACTCAGTCAACTTTCCTCAAGTAACTATCGTAAACACTGCACAATGGTATCACTTTACAACGTTGGCGAAATGTATCTAATTTTTCATATCAACAGAAACATACAGGCCTAACCTGGCTTCTCTTGAGACTCCCCTACTTTGCATCAGTTAATGATATGCTAAAGCCCGGCAGCACATGATGTGATTGGTTAAAAGGTAGTTTGTGACGTAAGAAACACCGGCGATTTCAAACCGTGTATTTAAGGCTGTCTTTGGTTCACTGCAGTTTTTAGGAGAAAATACTCAGCAATGGTGTTGACTTATGAATGTGCACATGGTTTGTCTTAAATCTTATTAAAAACACCACATAGACATACTGTGATTTTCGGCAGCAGGAATATTTGGCTGCTGTCACATTAAAGGAGAAGTTCACTTTTGAAAAAACTTTTGCTGATAATTTACTCACCCCCATGTCATCCAAGATGTCCATGTCTTTCTTTCTTCAGTCGAAAAGAAATTAAGGTTTTTGATGAAAACATTCCAGGATTTTTCCACATATTATGGATTCCATTGGGACCCAAACGGTTCAAGGTCCAAATGACAGTTTCATTGCCGCTTCAAAGGGCTTTAAACGATACCAGACGATGAATAAGGGTCTTATCTAGCGAAACGATCGGTCATTTCAAAAATAAAATAAAAAGTTGACGTTTTATAAGCACAAATGTTCGCCTTGCTCTGTTCTGTGATGCGCGTTCGTGACGTCACGTAATACGCAATTACGTTGAAAAGGTCAAGTTTGATGTGTTTACAAATGTGCGGAAGGAGGACCATATAAACATTTTCAAATGTATTTGTGTCAGTTTATCGTTTAAAATGCCCATTTCGTGTGCGCATCCTGAGTGTTTTAATATTAAAAAGCCAAAAAGAACATTTTCTTCAATTTTTCAAGCGTGACCTTTTCAACGTAATTGCGTATTACGTGACGTCACGAACGCGCATCACAGAACAGAGCAAGCCGAACATTTGTGCTTATAAAACGTCAACTTTTTATTTTATTTTTGAAATGACCGATCGTTTCGCTAGATAAGACCCTTATTCATCGTCTGGTATCGTTTAAAGCCCTTTGAAGCGGCAATGAAACTGTCATTTGGACCTTGAACCGTTTGGGTCCCAATGGAATCCATAATATGTGAAAAAATCCTGGAATGTTTTCATCAAAAACCTTAATTTCTTTTCGACTGAAGAAAGAAAGACATGGACATCTTGGATGACATGGGGGTGAGTAAATTATCAGCAAAAGTTTTTTTAAAAGTGAACTTCTCCTTTAAGACCAAATGCACAGATCCAATATACTGTTACACATGCCAAAGCCATTGAAAAACAATGGCTCTGACACATGTGTTTTCCTTCTCATCCGTTTACATTCACTTAAGACATAACCGACAGTTATTTATGTTAATACTTGCCAAGATGGGAATTTTGACATCCTTTTGTTTTTGTGTATTTTTCAATCCAATGCAAGAAGACGCAAAAGAGAACTCTATTCAGTACTCAGAAGACTCCACTCTCTTTGTGTGTGTGCACACAAAACAGCTTGCAAGGTTTTCTTCGCAATTTCATCAACTGTCCTGAGCGTCTTTCACGCTGGCCCCGGGCCATCGGGCAGTCCTTATTGTCGAGCCCTGAAAGAAAGAAGAGAAAAATGATCCACACAGAAAAACTTAGGCAAAATTTCACATTAATTTTATTCCATTGAAGCCACCAAAAAAGTAAAAGAATGCAACGAAGTGCTGAGTGCAAAACGTTTTCGTGTTCAACCCTTCATCAGTGCCATACAATTCCAAGCAACCAGTTCATTTAAAATCCCAGAATCCTACTAATATAAACAGAGATATACAAATTTTTTAAAATTAATTTAAAGAAGGTCATTCGTATAAATTTGTTATGTGTCCAAGAAGTGCATATTTACAATCCATTACCTTACATTCTCATCATAAATAAGGCGTTTTGCAATATCATCATTGTTTGTGATTTTCATGAACCAGTTTATATCAAGCCACAAAAATATTTTTCAAAACAAATTTTATGGACAATTCCTTATTCATACCTTGAGGACAGATTAAGGTTATGCTTTTTGATTTGTACCTTGTTTTTGGATACTATTATGGTTTTTTAGACATACTAGAGCTGCATGATCAATCGTAAAAAGGTTGCAATCCCGATTCAAACACCAACCCAATTTCATTCCTAAATGTCAACGATTCGTCTATGTCTACTAAATCTTTGACAAGTACGATCACAGCGAAGATTCAGATCTGCGTTTGCGCTGCCGCTGATCCAGAGAGAGCAGTTATCATGGGTGTGAAATGGCTTCACGAAAAGTCTTTTCAACTACACAGTATCGTTATTTCTGTCTTAGAATAATTCATATTATCACAAAAGTACTGGGATAAAAGTTTATAGTTTGGATATAAACACTGATGTCTACAGAAGTGATCAAAATAGAGTAAATCACCTTTTGAAAGTAACTTGACTCGTCAAATAAAGATTGTATCAATTACATCGTTACACCAGTAGATGGCAACAAGTGACTGATAAAAATGTGTTCGCCATTGAATCGTTCATTCAAGAGATTCATCTAGTAATGAAGCAAGTGAAGTATTTATGAGTGAGTCATTGAATCATTCATTTGAAATAATTTTTTTAATTAATTTAAATTTTGATTATATTGACTGTTTTGATTAGTTGTCTATTCAGAATTGTGGGCGAATCGTGATCTCCATTTGAAACAAAAAAATGGTGATTCTCAATTTATCCAGAATCATGCAGCTCTAAGACGTAAGACATGTCCCATGGCACTACCATGTTTTAATGGAAATGTATAATTTTTTGATTATGTTCCATGACCCAGTATTATCATGGCGGTATCATGTTTTTTTTTTTAGGCTAATTGAAGTATGCACTAAATTGTGTGATCCATGAATATATGTACTGTTGGCGGGGGTTATTGAGGACTGAGTTTGTTGGGATGTCAGATCCTATGGGCAGGGTCAGAGGTGAGGATTTGTTTCTGTGGCAACTCTGCCTCAGTCAAATATTTGTTTTGTTGACTCTGGTACCTGAAGAAGCCTGGCTGGCAAGAGGAACTTGTGTGCGTGTGTGCTTATGGCCGAACCTTATTTACATTAGTCATAGTTTTGTTTCCGTGCTGGTTTGCATACAGACAATCTCACTCGCTCAGTTTTTTTGTACTCTGCTGTTACTGGTTTATTTTCTTTAAGGTAAAATTATATAATAATAAATAAGATTTTTTTTACACTTTCTGATTTCTCGTGCAAAACTCTGACAAAATTCTGAGATGGTTGGTTGCCAGTGTGTTGCTATACGGTTGCTAGAGTGTTCTAAGTGCTTTAAGCATGTTGCTATGCTGTATCTAAGGTGTTTTAGGTGGTTGCTATGGGTTTGCTAGGGGGTTATGGCAGGGTTACTTACTACTTACCAAGTCAAAAGTGCCCATGCTTAAGTCGATATTCTGATCAGTGTTATAATTACTAAAGAAAATTTAATAAGAAATAATATTTAAAATTTTATAGAAAAACGAAGATTTTTTTTTATACATATATATTTTTTGTAATACAAATAATAGGCTTTGTATATTATAAAACATACAATCTGCCTGCAATAAATATGCAAATACTACTAAATAGCAATAATATTAAACTGAGATATTAATATTAGAAGGGATAGTTCACCCAAAAAGCGACGAGAATACTTTTTGTGCGCAAAAACAAACAAAAATAACGACTTTATTCCACTATTCATTTCCTTCTCTCTGGGCCTCGTAGTGTTTTTGCGCAGCGCGTCTGTGTTACACGTCACCACGTAGGCTCACTATTGGCCGACGCTGGTCATGTGTGTGACGCGCAGCGCAAAAACACTACGTGAACCAACTAGAGGCCCAGAGAGAAGGAAATGAATAGTGGAATAAAGTCGTTATTTTTGTTTGTTTTTGCGCACAAAAAGTATTCTCGTCGCTTGATATACTTAAGATTGAGCCACTGTAGTCACTTGGACTATATTAACGATCTCTTTAATAACTTTTCTGGGCCAGCAAGTTTGGGCCACCTAGCAGCCTACGGAGAAGTGATCAGCTCTCAGATTTCATCAAAAATATCTTAATTTGTGTTCTGAAGATGAACGAAGGTCTTACGTGGTTGGAACAACATGAGGGTGAGTAATTACTGACAGAATTTTCATTTTTGGGTGAACTAACCCTTTAAAGAGATCGTAAAAATAATCCATATGAAGTGAGCGGTTTAGTCCAAATTTTCTAAAGAGACGCGATCATGATTAACAGATTGAATTTAGGCTTTTATTCACATATTAACATTCATGACCTCACACATCAATTTTGGTAAACGGAAGCTCTAGCATGTTCGCTTGACGTGCGAGAACCAATAAAGGTTCATTCTCGTGTTACGCAGCACGTTTGAGCTTCCTCAAGAACCAATGAGGTTCATTCTTCAATCAGGTTCGAGCTTGAGCTTGTTTAAATGTGAATAAAAGCCTTAAATTAAAGGGCCGCTATTATGCTATTTTAAAGTTTCCTAATGTTGTTGTGGAGTCTCCTACAACATGTTTGCATGCATCGAAGGTAAAAAAAAAAAACTGTTTAATTT
This sequence comes from Leuciscus leuciscus, assembly GCF_965113295.1. Classification (NCBI taxonomy): domain Eukaryota; kingdom Metazoa; phylum Chordata; class Actinopteri; order Cypriniformes; family Leuciscidae; genus Leuciscus; species Leuciscus leuciscus. Next base: position 26,769,283 of record NC_138732.1, read on the forward strand.
CCTCATAATGTACATTTGCACATCATCACATTTTCAATGACTCTCAAACGACTCGTCAAATGAATCAATCTCTCTAAATCCCGCCTTTCCGCGATATACTCTGCTCTGATTGGCCACAATGGCCAGACAGCTCAGTCTGTTGTGATTGGCCTACCGTGTACAGCGCGTCGAAAACAAAACCGCCCATTGCCATAACAACGTCAGCTCTGCTTGTTCTGAGGCTTCCTACACTGTAAACTAAACACAGTAACGAACAATGACGTCGATTTGACCATATCAATGCGAGTGCGAGTCCGATGATGAAACATTGGAAGAACTGTTATTCAACCCGAACCTCCATCGCAAGGACGACTCGAGCAGGACTCAGCGTTTCTCAGTGATACACCACTCTCAGTTTGAGGTACATTATATGAGATGTTGCAACTGTAATTCCTCACCATCAGCCTTAACAAGCACATGTCCATCAACAAACCGATTATTTTACTTGTAGTAATTTATTTACAGAGTATTTTTCTAATATATTGCGGTGAACACGAGGAAACTGTATCAATAACAGTGCATACATATACAATATGCATTAGCCGAGCCCGAGCTCTAGAGTGAATGATCTGATGTAACATAAACATTGGTCAAACAAATATTTCCTCAAAGTAATGAGAACGACAGACAATCTGCATTAATAGACACAGTTTTAGGTAATCGTGGCCCACAACTGATTAGCAGAAGTATTTCAGGAAGACAGTGATAACGTGAGTTAGCCAGTTAGCAGGAGACCTACACAATATAAAACTCAAAACTAAGTATTTTGAACACCATCTTTCCAGAGCAAGCGGCTTGTTAATCCTGTATTGAACTTTGAGATTTGAGAAGCAGTCGTCAGTAAAATATAGGGAACACAGCAAAAGTTTAGGATTATACTGCTGTGATATCGTGATAAAGATTAACTTTAACCACTGGTTCTTCACATGCTCGTCCTTGGGCTGTGGAAAAAAAAAACTGTCTTTACCTTCACATTGTAGAGCACAGCGCCGTCTTCTTAACATGATGCTATCCAGTATCCACAGGAATCAGCTGTTGGTTTGAGGTTCAAGTTTTCCCTGGTGTCTGCGCGCGCAATAAGTGGGCGGGCAATATTCTAATGTTTCGTCTTGACGTCACAACGAAACGGCTTATGACTCGTTTGAAAAACAATTAATTTCATTGACTCAGAGTCGACTCTTACTTTTGAAAGACAATAAAGGTGATGATACACAGGGCAACTTTTTGAGCAATGTTACCGTCAACGGGCAACCAGATGAGACATAGGGCCCACGACCGATCTAAATGATCCAGATAGAAATGTATTGCCCATTTTCAATGGGAAAGTGCCCAAGCAACAATTGCTCGGCAAGATTTCCCAGCAACATTGCTCAAAAAGTTGCCCTGTGTATCATCACCTTTACTTTATATATAGTGCACTTTCAGATTTAAAACTTTGCAGGATGTTTTCATTCACTTAGAGCTATGTTACACACTACATGAAAGGTCATTTTCAAAAATCCATAATAGGGGCCCTTTAAATCTGTTCATCAAATAAAATGATCGAGTTTTTTCAGAAAATTTGGACTAAACCGCTCAATTCATATGGATTAGTTTTACAAACTCGTTATGAACTTTTTGAAGCGTCAAAGTGGTATTTGCGTAGCTGTCAATGGAGGGACAAAAAGCTCTCAGATTTCATCAAAAAGATTGTTCAGACGAATTTTCATATTTGGGTGAACTATCCCTTTAAGTTTAATTCTTAGGGTTAGGGGTCTGTTTAAATATTTAACCCTAGGTCTGAGCTGTAGTATTAATGAAGCTTATCTTAGCAACCAGTTTCTTGGGACTTGTCTGCGTGTGACCCTCTGTGCTAAAGGAAATCCTGTTGAGAAAAAAATATTTATCATTCTAACCTCTAAACCAATTGGTTTTTTCTATCTGTGTTTCTCTGTAATGTTTAACTTGGTGTGGCTGAACTATTTTCTTCTTTGTGTGCATGTAAGAGTATTAAAGGCTAAGTGTACACACACATGCACGCACGCACACACACTGGTGTTCTTGGAGCACAAAAGGAACTGTGGGACATTAAACAGCTGAGCGGGAACATTGTGTTAGTGTGACTTTTTTTTTTTTTTTTTTTTAGCAACTCCAATCGGCCTTCTTCTGTAAGTGTTAACAGGGTGATGAGTGAAAAACACTAATATTACAAACTTTACTCTCAGGGAACACCGTTAACTCACTATACTTTAAGACTCTCTCTCTCTCTCTCTCTCTCTCTCTCTCTCTCTCTCTCTCTCTCTCATGTTCCCTCTGCAGGAAGTGTCTTGTAGGCTTATCTCTCTACCTCAGTTCAAAGCTTTTCCAGCACACTGCATTCGTGTGTGTGTGAGTGTATCTTTGACCTTCACAGAAACCCGTTGGGTTGGCAACACATTGTTTATACTACAAGTAAACTTGAAAAAAGAGCAGATGTCTTTGTCAGCAGGATAGATAATATTACATTTTGTAACAGGAATAGTTTGTCTCTGAAATTCTCTAGTACAACCTCAGTAAGTGCTTGTTTTCATAATACTGCCTTTTTTCTAGCCCTTCACTCTAAAAACTTTTACTATGATTTACACATTTTTTTGGTGAAACATTTTTACACTTTTTTAAAAATGTATTTTTTTTTACAATTTTACTGCGATGAAATCAATTACATATACCATATCAACTGAGTAAATGTAGGTAAAAAATTTAAGTAGATCTGAGTTACTGGATTTGGTACATTAACCAATAAAATTGAGTTGAAATTGAGGAAAACATAAATAAATAAATAACTATTTATGAGAAATATTATCTGTTTTTATTTATGAGTAATATTAACTTTTATAGTATGAGTAATAGTAACTTTTAATATCCTGTAAACCTTTGTAAAATACTCCACACAACCACAGGTAACGTTATACATGACATTGGCCTTTATTGTCGATGAGTAGCCTACAGCAATACAGCATGTTTTATACTGTTTTAACATGTATACAACATTTCCTACATTTAAACTCATATAACAAACATATTAGAAGTAAAAATGTAAAAAGTAATTCTAGTGTAATCAACCGGGTCTGTTATCCCATTTCCACCGGATCAGCGCTGGTTCTCGTGCCTGAGGTGGACTCGTGCTCTGCGGGTGTACTCTAGTCCGCTGTCCTGCGTTTCATTCATAAGCGAAAGATGCTGCGCTATTGGATAACCTGCCAATAAACAAACAGTGCACAGTTCTGAGAACATTTTATCATCCAAAATAATTCTATTTATTATCTTTAGGAATAAAGTCGTGTGTTTTATGCAAGGCATCAGACATTTCAGTCACGCGAAAAGACAGACGCGACACTCGTTTAGGTGACTCACATTGCGTCCCAGTATGTTGTTTTGCATTAAATACAATTATTTAAAGCACAGTAATAAATGTATAGATAAAATAAAACATTCACAAACCTGAATTTCACAGAGGAAATGCACCAATTCCTCACCGATGAGAAGAGAGAACTGTTCTGGAGACCGGAGAGAATTCAAACAGCCCGCGCTGACTCAACCGTTGAGTTGTCGTCATGTCAGAGGGTGGGGGAGGGGTGCATTGTTTTAATTGAGTAAACTTGCTCAATTACTTAAGAGTGTGTTAAATATATTAATAATATTGATTTGAATTAAGTAATATTTGTGGTTCTTGAAACAGGTCAGTTTAATTCTCCATTATAAAATATTTTGATAGAAATTTCACAAATATATTAAGTGTATTATAAATAAATAATTGGTTAGTCAAATACTAAATTCTTTTAGTGACAAAAAACTTAAATATAACTGTAAATTTTAGACAATAGTAAAAAAAATTAATAAATATATTTTGGTATGTTCAACTCAAACCATCAAGTAAATGATATTCAGAGATTTTATTAAAGGGATACTCCACTTTTTTTGGAAATGGGCTCATATTACAACTCCCCCAGAGTTAAAGAGTTGAGTTTTACCGTTTTCGAATCCATTCAGCCGATCTCCGGGTCTGGCAGTACCACTTTTAGCATAGTTTAGCATAGATCATTGAATCGGACAGGACCATTAGCATCTCTCTCAAAAAAATGACCAAAGAGTCGACCAAGGACCAAATGACCTGAAAATAGTCCCCAGCTCAGTAACTTCCAGCGTGACCGGGACTAAGTTTGTCTAACCTATTAGACCTATTTTCAGGCGCTGCGTCATATCATTACGCCTGCTGCACTCATGGTTCGGCAGCAAATACACCATGAATACATACGTTACACAATGTAACTACAGAAGAGTCAAGTTTTAAATAGGAAAAATATCAAAACTCTTTGGTCATTTTTTTGAGAGAGATGCTAATGGTCCTGTCTGATTCAATGATCTATGCTAAGCTATGCTAAAAGTGGTACCGCCAGACCCTGGAGATCGGCTGAATGGATTCGAAAATGGTAAAACTCAACTGTTTAACTCTGGGGGAGTTGTAAAATGAGCCTATTTCCAAAAAAAGTGGAGTATCCCTTTAAGTTAATAAAGTTAATTATTTACTAATCCACTGAATTATTTTTAGAGTGTTGGCTGATGGTCTCTTTTAAAAATTTACTATTGTAAACATATTTTCCACCATACCATCATTAATACAGTTATCAGTGATGTTTTCTAAAGAAAGAAATGTTGAGCTTATAATTAAGGATCAGTTTAACAATCATCTAACCCTAAGTATTAATCTTCATTAGTCATTCTGCAATGTTCGTGTCATCAGCATGAATGATTCAATTCAAAAAGCTCGTTTTGAGGAAAATTGGGCCATAGCTCGTTATAGGACTAATTTGTGTTTTAACAACGTTTATCTCACGAGTTATTGATCCGGGAAGTTCAAATCTGGGCGCTTTCACACTGGCAGTTTAGTGCGGACCGGGGCACGGTTCGCATGAAAAATCGCAAATGTGAACGCTGTCATCGGACCCGGGTGCGCACTAGAGTACCGAACCCGAGACTACCTGGAGGAGGTGGTCTGAGCTCGGTTGCTCCCGAACCGTGGCGCGGTTCGCGTTAATGTGCAAGCAACACGGACTCGGGTGCGCGCTTGTTCAAGAAGTATAGTATCCCGCGCATGCGTATCACTGTTGCATCAGTGAAAAATCTTCTGCGAGCAGCAGAAACACGGCGTCCCCTGGATATGTGCTGAATTACACCATGTAATGAACATAAACGTAGTTGTCTCTCACTATGTTGTGCATAATAGCACCAAAAAAACAGACAAATTACAGCTATGCTCAGTCGAGTTGTATTCTCCATGCGTTTTCCGTGTGCGTTTGCGATGACGTAAGATCACTGCAAACGCACCTGGGTTCGATACAACTAATTGAGTGTGAAACCAGACCAACGCTGCGGGGGGCGCCGGGAACTAGCGCACTCGGGTTCGGACCGCAGCAAACGAACCCAGTGGAAAAACGCCCTCTGTGAATATATTGCCAACTTTACTGAACTCCTTGAGTTAAGCACTGACTCCATTTCTTTACATTTGAGTCTAAGTTCAAACTCTATAAACTGCTCCATTGTTAACGTACGGAGCTGTCTGAAACGCTGCCAGTGGGACATTAAACAGGAAGTTTTTCAAGAGAACACAAATATCTTTGCGCAAACGTTTTCGAGAAAGAAAACGCATGTGTAACAGTATAATGGATCAGTGCATCAGGTCTTAAAGTGACAGCAGCCTAATATCCCTGCTGCTGCCAAATTATAAGATAATATAAAAAATATCTATATGGCAGTTTTTCCCATGGTATTGGTGTCAAAATTGTTGCTAGTGAAAATGCTGAGTGGCTACTAGTAACTTTGGAAAACCACTAGCCACAGTGGCTGGTGAGCAAAAAAGTTAATGTCAAGCCCTGGTTACTTTTAAAGGGAGTAACGCAATATTGTAATGCATTACTTTTAAAAATAACTTTCTCCAACACTGTTATGGCCAATATTAAAATTAAGATTCTAACTCTAAAAACTAAACTCAGTAAGTTGTGATATTTTATAGATGTGAATTTACTCATTACAACATTATAATATTCAGGATAACATTATAGCATTATAAACACAACATTATTGTAATGTGTATGTTCAGTTGTGGTTTCGTTTTCACTGTGTACTGTTCGGTTTTTTTTATTATTTTTTTCCTGACTATGTTCCAGTTAGTTTCCTTGGTTGTTAATTAGTTCCACGCACCTGTTTCTGTTCAGTTGATTACTCTCTGTGTATTTAAGCCCCGAGTTTAATCTTCTGCTGATTCTTGTGTTTTTGAGTTCCTCAAAATAGCTATATACCTCACCTATATAGCCTGACAATTATAATGTAGGCCTACATGAATATGATTCATTGGGATTTTTTCAAAATGATATCAGTGTTATTAAATTATTAGCATTTTTAAAGATTACCTTTAAGTGAGCGTTAAATGATGTTATAAGGAAAATGAGCAAGAACAATTAAATATCCATCATCGAATGATACAAATAAATGAAAAAAATATCTAGCAATTAGCATGTGTGTATTCTTCAGAAAATGTAAAAATCTAGTTTTTACTGCAATAATACTATGGTAACTTGGTATTATCCACCTACACCAGCACTGCATTTATTTGATCAAATATATTGTAAATAACAGTAATACTGTGAAATATTATTACTGTTTTATTAAAACTGTTTTCTATTTTAATATATTTTCTAATGTAATTTATTCCCTTGATCAAAGCTGATTTTTCTGCATCATTACTCCAGTCTTCAGTCACATGATCCTTCAGAATCTTATAGTTATCAATGTTGAAAACAGTTGTGCTGCTTAATATTTTTGTGAAAACCGTGATGCATTTCTTCAGGATTCTTTGATGAATAGAAAGATCAAAATAACAGCATTTATTTGAAATAGAAAACACTTATAACATTATTAATGTCTTTTACCCAAATATTTGACCAGTAGTGTATGTATGTTTTTAAAACATTATATCAAATGACAAAGTATGCAGCAAAACTTTGTATATTAATGACAATTTTACTGAAGCAAATATAACTACTTATATTTTGGTAGTTGCCGTGGTTACTGTGGTACGGTTTTTGTAAAAAGTTAAATGTGTCATTTGATTCCTTAGAAATGGTGAATGAGTTCAAGTGTTTGAGCTTCATATAGGGTTTCACAGAGATACAAAGATGTGTGTGTGTGTGTGTTTGGCTTCTCTGTGGTGAAGTGACGGAGCCGCAAGCTTGATGACTGTAGAGAAATCCTTGAGTAGTGTCATAAAGAAGGTGTGATTTCACTCAGACTTTAACCCTCGTGTCTTTTGACATTTGAGTTATAATGTTATCATACATGAAGCGCTGTTCTATGACGGTGTTAATTTGTTTAATTGCGTCATTTGACAGTAAAGCTATTATTAAAATAGAAAACAGTACTAGTCTCCACATGCTCCTCATAAAACATCACAAGACACACCTTTCTGTCCCTATAAAGTGCTGTGCAAGTCAGCTGTAACATTGCTGCTAACATTGCACAAAATCACAATTTACCCAATTACTTTTGTAAGGATTTTATAGAGTTTATGTGTTATCCATTTAGGAAGACTTTACATGCAATAAAAGTCTAGATTTTCCAGTTTGCTAAAGCAACTGTTTCAGGGCAGTTTACATTGTGCCTTGTCAGCAGAGGCCTGTAACACGGGATGTTCATGTGACATGATCAATTTAAAGTGTAAAATTTGAATTGAACCTAGGCTCTTTTTGTTAATCTACCCGAGTCAAACTTTCGTGTAAAAGCATAATTAGACTGGAAACGGCACTTTTAATATTGATCGTATTTTCGTTTTAGGTCAAAATGCTTTTGAATGGGAGTGCATGGGGCACGTCTATGATAGCATCAAAATCGCTATTTTAAAAACACTAAGGAGGCTCGACACAACATAAAACTGTGCTCGAAGTATCACCAGGGGCTCTACACATGAACTCCAGCATTGACTACATTGTTTGTGTACACGAAGGTTGCTAAAAAGGTTTTGTACGACTCACCTTATCAGTTAGTGTTTCCGGTCAAAAGTAGTCGATCTCCATATGAAGCTATTTTAAAAGTTCATTATTTCGATTATTGAGGGTGAACCAACTCCAGGGTAAGGCTAAGGAATGAGATGCACTTCCCTTTAAAAACACATTTGAATAGATTACCATGAAATAGTTTCAAGTTACCTGTCGCCTGCACGACCTACACATCCCAGCAGAATCGCTTCAGAGAAAGGATTTGTTATTAAAGCATCTACGTTCAGAAACCACTGTTTATTTGAACAGAAACAAAGAGTGCTACCTTAATAATCACTAAAAAGCTGTCACTCGTCTTAGTTCATCGCAATCTCACAAAGTTATGTTATAATCAATGAAGCCGACTGCACAATGAATCTCTTATTTATAATGTCTAAAAAATGTTGTTATAATGAGAGGATTTGCGAACGTGCACAACTCTGCACTGAACAGAAATGTTGGCGTTTTGAGTGGAGAGTGTATTCTAACTGAAACACTTTTGATTGGACATTGTCAGCAAGTATGTGCAAAAACACGGTGTAAGTAGAAACCTTTGACGCTCTCCAAAGTGTGTCAGAAATGTAACGTCCCTTAACCTAATCGCGAGCTTCAGCTGCAAGGCTTCTACAGCAATTGTAAACACACAGTTAATAATATTATTGGTTTTACCGTATCATTTCGAGCCGAAGTCAGATTGTGAAAATGTGGATGATCAAGCATGACTTTAGCAGAACGTTTCACATTAGTAAGTAGTCTTCTTTGTAAATAGCCGGCGTTGTACCTTTCCAGGTTCATGAGAATAAGCTACATTTTATTGTTGTACTGTTTAGGAACAGCGTTTCTTTGCACATTCATTTGGGCAGGCATTATGCTAATATTTCACATTTGTGACATGGACGTTTTGAGGAAGTAATATCTGGACCTCGATCGAGGCGTTTTCGGCAAGTCTGGATCATGTTTCTCTGTTAAAGCCTTGGACACACCAAGCCCAGACCAAACTGCCGCCAACGTGAACCCGACGAGAGCCGACGTGTGGAACACACCGCAAAAACTAGCCTGACTGTCGGCTTGGTGTGTCTCGGCCTTTAGATAGAATAAATCGCTTTGTGTGAGACTATGAGCTTTGTAACTTTGCAGTTTGTAACACATACATTACACACTAAAGAAAAGGAAACATTAAAAAGCAACTATAAAAACATTAGAAACACTATCGCAACTTCCATTTCATGCTGACTTTAAGACTTGACCACACTGCCTTAAAGCATAATAAAGTCTAGATCATACGTTTTTTGAACTTTTAGTGTTACGCTCTATTTTGTGTCATGGTAGTGGTTTTGATTGAATACATTTGCTTATCTGCTACCTGCTCCATTTGAAAGGTTTAAAATGCAAAAATATGTATTTTGGTTATCAGCCACAACAAGCTCTTGATTATCAGTTATTGTTATTGGCTCAGTAATTCCCAAGCCAGGAAATCACCGGTCATTTTCAGGGGTTACTCCACCAGATATGCAATCAATAGAGTTTAAATATCTTTCCAAATATGTACTAAATTGTAATTTAGTTTCTAGACAGTGAATTAGTGACAGTGAGTTACTTACCAACCATAACAGTATAAAGGTGTGTAAAAACAGCATGAGATCATTAAAAAACACAACTGACATTTCCTTACGTCTTTACCTGATATTTGTTTCAGACATGCGATCATGATGACGAGGATGTTGAGATCGCCGTGGACAATGCTGCTTTTATGGATGAGTTCTTCGGCCAGGCACGTTCTTCTGTATATTTTACAGTCCTGTTTGTGTAAATACTTCTAATGTGCTTTGCAGGAATGTGTGTCATTGTGGTTTGTGCGTTTTAGGTGACCTTGGTTCTTTGTTTCAGATTGAAGACATCAGGAACAGCATTGACAAGATTGATGAGAATGTGACCGAAGTGAAGAAACTTTTCTCAGTTATTCTTTCTGCTCCAACATCAGACCAGAGTAAGACACATTCACATGTTCACTCATTATGACCCAGTTCAACACTGTTTTCCACTGACTGGTAACCGCTGAGTAACAGGTGACATCATGCTGCGTCCCAATTCGCATACTTTCCGTCCTAAATAGCATTCGAAATTAGAATTAGTGTGTCCCAAATCGTAGTGTTGAAATGAGTTTTCCAAAGATACCCGGATGATCTACTTTTTCCGGCTAGAATCTGAAGTGCAGATCTGTGGATCTAACGGCTAATATTACCCACAACCCATTGCGCTTTGGACGAGGATTCGATTAGAACTACTAACACAAATAAAAAACGTTAAAAAACTTTAAAAAACTACAAACATGGCGGATGTGCGAGTCCGACGGTTAAGTAGAGAGGTGTAGATAAAGGGGTTTGAGTGATTAATAATCAGTATCTAACCTGACGAAAAGATATTTATTCAATGTTATCCACATGTTATCCGAAGACAGTGAACTTTTTTAAAGATACTTTTGGTCATTATGCGTCATATAAATGCGTCATTATGCAAATTGAAAACACAAGGAGAGTCTCCGCATGAAAGACCCACGACTGGCAGATCAACATGTTACTGTATTTCTCTCGGAAATGCAGGGAAATTAAATTCAATTGAATGTGGAGGATTTTATCTGTGACAAGATGATTGACAGGTCAGTTTAAACGGTGACAGGATGCACATAACTAAGCGACAGAGAGTCCGTTAAAGGCACAATCATGGCAAAGTAGTATGTCCCAAAGCTTGCCTACTATTATGCTACACACTCAAAAGTATTTACTTTTTCTTCACAAAAACAGTACACAAGAGGGCATTGTATAAGTAGGCAAATTAGGACACAGCAATATACTCTGCAGTAGCAATAGGGTGCACACATACATACATATCCCATCAATTACAAGAAATAAAATACAGATACATAAATCCCAGAGGAATTAAGAGCATGAACAATCCTACAATAAGTGCTGTTCAAAAAACGCTTGGATCTAGTTTTTATTGTCTGTCTGAAGGTCGAGGGGTTAAGAGGTGTCTGGCCCGATGAGTCGGATCTCTGAGAATTGTTAGTCATTTTCTCTGCAAACGTATAAAGGTCATCAATAGTGGGAAGATCTTAACCTATAATTTTTTGAGGCAGACCGCACTATATTACAGATCTGACTTCTCTGCTGAACAGTGGAGCTGCCAAACCGCTCCGTAATTGAGGAAGTTAGTACACTTTCAGTCACAGCTCTGTAAAAATGTAACACACCAACTTTAGATACTCCAAACTTTTTAAGCTGTCTTAAGAACGATGACATTTCTTAATAAGGTTTATTTAATATATTAAAATGATTTGTAAATTTGTAAATATTGCTTAATGTTCATTTTTTATGTAGTACTAATACATTTCAAGTTGTATATTACATTATCTTAGATAATTAGTTGTATTATGTATTAAAATGAATGAACAATGAACAATACAATATTTATAAATTAATGTTGAGAAATAAATTAGTCTAATTTAATGGGGTTTTGAAGAAACATTTGAGAGAAAATTGATACACTGCTATTCAAATGTTTACAGTCAGTGAGGCTCCTTTTGATGAATATTAATGAATATTAAGGAGCAGATTTACTAAAAAAGGCAAATTATCGTGAGAGCGCAATCCCATAAAAGCACAGATGGGAGTGGAAAGTTCTGAATTGATCAAAAGTGACAGTAAGACATTTATAATGTTACAAAAGATTTCTATTTAAAAGAAATGCTGTTCTTTTGAACTTTCTATTCATCAAATAATCCTGAAAAAATGTATCACCGTTTCCCCAAAATATGAATCAGCACAACTGTTTTCAACATTGATGATAATAAATGTTTCTTGAGCATCAAATCATCATATTAGAATGGTTTCTGAAGGATCATGTGACACTGAAGACTGGAGTAATGATGCTGAAATTTCAGCTTCGCATCACAGGAATAAATTACATTTTACAATGTATTTAAATATAAAACCTTTATTTTAAATAGTATTTACACATTTACAATATTACAGTTTTACTGTATTGTTGATCAAATAAATGCAGTCTTGATGAGCATAAGAGACTTCTATAAAAAACATTAAATTCTTTCAATTCTCTTTCTGAGCCGGATATGAAACATAACTCCATTAAGTCTCCTAAGCTGTGAAAGAGGAACCTCTGAGCAATAAAATATTCCTATGGGAGTGTTTAACAATGACAGAACATACACAAACCAGTGCTGTTTTAATCTCCTTTCATCTCTCCATTCTTATACCTTAACTTCAGTTTTTTTTCTCTGTGAACAGAGACACAGGATGATTTGGAGGCGCTTACTAATGACATCAAGAAAATGGCCAACAATGCTCGAAACAAACTCAAGAGTAAGTGTCCTTACATGTGTGCTGGCCTGCTTGGTGCTTTTCCCATTAGGGCGAAGAATTAGGACACACATAAAAAGGTTTGGCTTTTAAACACACCTGACCCAGAATGATGTGAGCCATTTATCCACCTTTAATGCAAAGTTTACCCTTATTTCAGTATCATTGAAATACTAATATAGTTTTATTTGGATTCGCTTTTATTTTAGAATTTTCCATTTCATTTTATTTACTTGACGTCTATTTAATTTAAAGTACTGAACATGTTTTTTTATGGTTTTAGTTTTGGTTGTAGTTAACTATAGTAACCCTGCGCTGTGTGAATGTGTCCGTACAGCCATTGAAAGGAATCTCGAGGCAGAAGAAGCAGAAAGAGTATCAGCCGACATGAGAATACGCAAATCACAGGTGAGTCAACATCCCGCTCGCATAACACACACAAATACACACGCTCTATTAACTCCGCTCTCATGTTGCCCCGCCAGCACGCTGTTCTTTCCAGGAAGTTTGTTGATGTGATGACCAAATACAATGAAGCTCAGGTGGACTTCAGAGAGAAAAGCAAAGGTCGCATTCAGAGACAATTAGAGATCAGTAAGTGTCGCCCGCACTCTCACTCCTGACTAAACACCAGTGCATGAGACTTTATTGAACATCACCTCACCCTCACAGTGGGTGACGTTTCTCTCTCAGGCTTGCGGTTGAAGCGTGTCAAACTGACACTGTGCTATTCCTCTTTTCTGTCTTTGACTTGCTTTTGTTCTGCTTCTGGCTCTAGCTGGTAAAGCCACTACTGATGAGGAGCTGGAGGAGATGCTGGAGGGAGGAAACGCAGCCGTTTTCACCGCAGGGGTAATGCGTGCCTTCATGTGTGCGTGTGTGTGTGTGTGTGTGTGGGGCCTAGCTGGAGTCAAGACCAACATACACCATACACCATCCATATTCTAAAGCAGTGGTTCTCAATTATGGGACTGGGGAAAATACCCACTAGGGGAACTCAAGATGACTTCAAATTATTTAAAGTCCCCCCTGCTGTCAATCATTTCATCCCTTAAAACTCATCTTTGATATTCAAAATGGCATATTTATGTGTTTTTTTCCTGTGAAAATAATTTCTTCATGTCTTAAAATAGTCTTATTGTAACTCTACACCTTTGCTTAATTTAGTACACGCAGGACCATGAATATGTAAATGATCCCCGCCTCCACTCACTCACGCCAGCTCGGACTACCTGATCCACTCGCTCAACTTTACTGTAGGAAACTGTGCACAATGACAAGTGGAAATATTGGTGTAATTCAGCCATGTATGTTTGAACCAGAAACTGATTCAGAAGAAGAAGAGGATGAGCGAATTATACAGTCAGGCCCGGTTCTACGGGGGTGCTTTCTTTTCTTAAATGAGAAGTCCTCTCATTAACAAAGTGTAGACACTATTACATAAGAGATTCATTGTGCAGTGTGGACAATTTTAGTGATTATAACGCAACTTTGTGAGATTGCGAACTGAGATGAGTGACAGATGAGTGATTTAGTGATTATAAAGGGAGCTGTCTTTGCGTGCTTTCTAGGCTATATATAACCCATTCATAATTTGAATAAAAGTTGAAGAGAAACCAGGATTCCCACAAAGCCTTGGAAAACATGGATATATGAGGCAGCTTGGATTTAAAAGTGTGATTTCTAGACCTGGATGTAAATTAATTATATCTTTTTTGTAATGAATACATCAATTTTATAATGAATATATATATATATAATATAATATTATATATATATATATATATATATATATATATATATAAATAAATATAAATTGTATTATTTAATTATATAATTGTATTATTTTTATATATATATATATATATATATATATATATATATATATATATATATATATATATATATATATATATATATATAAAATCCCCAAAAAAAATCTATTTATATTTTTATATATATATATTTTTCAGGATTTTATATATATATAATACAATTATATAATTACATAATACAATTTTATATATATATATATTATATAGAAATAAATAATACAATTTAAATAATAATAATTATATATATATATATATATATATATATATATATATATATATATATATATATATATATATATATGAAGAGTTCAGATGCAAAAGCCTCTAAGTACCTTTTGAAATTTTCTTCTCGAATGATAATTTTTATCAAGCTCGTATATTTAAGTTCAATAATTTCACTTAAATGACAATTAATAGGTAATCTTCACTGCCATTTAAGTGAAATTACTGAACTTAAATATACGAGCTTGATAAAAAGTATCATTCTAGAAGAAAATTTCAAATGGCACTTAGAGGCTTTTGCATCTGAACTCTTCATATATATATATATTCAGGGTGCGATTTGCTGGGGGGGATGCGTGGGATTTCCCCCTTTCTGGTCAATGTATCCCTGCCTCTGCTTAATTATTTTTATCCCCGGTGGGGAAAAAATGTATTCCCCCCTCAAAGTGATCAGTGCTACTACACTAGTGGCGAGACGGATCACAAAACTTATCACGGATCCGTGGTTTGATTAAAGTCAATTTTATTTTAAAATGCGCTATTTATAGCTGCCGCAGCCTCTCTGTACCACTCTGCAGACTTGCTCAATGCTATCTGATTGGTTACACCTCACGAGTAATAGCCTATCAACACTTGCGAGACGGTTGTGGGCAGTGTGTCGTGTTTCGAAAGGAAGGCATCTTATTCAGCATATTACTGAAGCGGGAATAAACATCACAATCTGATTATCTGTTTCTATGATGACAAGCAGAGTTAGTGTCCCAGTCATGAGTCACACCACTGAGAATGGCCGAAGTTACACACGGTGTTTCACTCAATTGAGGCTAAAGCAAAGGTTTTTTGATTACTCACTGACTCTTGAGCGTCTGGCGCGAGTGATTTAAATTTCAACGTAAACTGGACTCCTGCGGCGCGAGGATTTTAGCGCGGCGCGGGCACGTCCAATTCGCGCGAATGAGGCGAATTGACTAACACAGATGCATCTGTCTTTTCTATCATTTCACTGTAGCTCAGCATCGCGATGTAAAGTTAACGTTATTACTTTAACAGCAGCAGTAAAACGGTTTCTACCGTGATGGTTTAACTTTGCAATCAATCCGTGGTTCAGCAGAGGCTGATATAAAAGTAGCCAGGGGCGGCGCTAGCCGATTTTGCCGGGATTTCAGCCTTCAGAATGTTTTGAGTGTAGCTCCGAATGCATTTTGAGAAGTTGACAGACAAATATGAAACCGGACAATAGCCTATGTAAACCATGTAAATCATAAGTTGCCTTATTTTCATTGTGCTTTGGCTTTGCTGCTGTCTCTGACTGGTGATTGTTGGAATCTGTCTCACACAGAGACGCACCACGTGAGTGATTTCAGCCTAGAATATCTCCAGGATTTGCACGCAACAGCGAACAATCTCACAGCAATTAATTATTTTTTTTATAAAGTCAGCAGCGCCGCACACTCCTCTGTCAGATGAGATGTTGTCACGGTATATGTCAGAATATAAAACTCAGAAAAACAAACTTTCCTGTCGTGTCAGCTGTGTGCTCGAGGCGCGCACTTTTCAATATCACGCATAATGCAATCATAGCCTAAATGATCGTTCATGACATTCTTTTAACTATAAGCAACTTAATTTGTCTAGATCTGTAATATTATTTTCTTTGTATAATGAGTTTGTCTTTGTTTTAAATTATATTGTATTTTTATTGTGAGTGCGTGTGAACTGCTGTGCAGTCGTGTGATTTAGTCAGCTTAACATTATTACAATGTATTCCTATTTAACACAAATGTTCTTTGCTAATTACAGAAACTATAAGCAAAATTCATAAGTATAAATATATATTTATATTAGGCCTATATATAAGTTATATTTGTATATTGTCCTGGAATGTGTTTGAATATTTCACCTGTCAACTGCTTGACAAATAATTTATGCTACTGCCCACTGACATTCTTTTAAAGCTATTGTTATCCATTTTTTTGGTCTTCAAACACCTTAAAATGCACATATGTAGGTCCGAGAAACCCAAATTTTCTGTCTGTGAGGTAATGTGGGCTGGTGTAAACCAGTCTGCCCCCCGCATAGACCTAAAATATACATTATTCTCTGCATCAAATCATGTTATCTAATTACCCTCCCCCAGCCCCTGATGTTTTGTCCTCAAACCCTGATGTCTTTAAAACCTAGAAACGCCCCTGGAAGTAGCCTAGCCTATTAAACTAAGCGCTGTAATGTGAACCGTCAGTGCGATAGAACAATAAAATGAATATGAATAAAAATGTTTCAAAACATCCCCCCCTCTGTTTTTTTCACAAATCGCACCCTGTATATATATATATATATATAAAATCCTGGGGGAAAAAAACTGGAATCCTGAAATTTGATTTTTAATAATATTTAAAATTTTAAATGAAAAAAATATTATTAAAATGAATACATAATTTAATTATAATTATTTTCAAAATCTTGACGTTATCGGATTGGTGGCAAAAAAATATATTTTGTTCATATTGACCACCTCTAATACAACATCAAAATAACTTTATTAAAATATGTTGACTCTGGCCGGCCTAATCAGCACATCTAGCAATATTTTGTCACAAATGTAACATTTGAGTGATTCATTATTTCCTGTGATTATGGTTGCTGTGTAAATACACCCTTATCTCATAGCATCAATGCAGAAGTAGCCCACCCACGTACTTTATAATACAAATGTAATGCAAACGCAATACTTTTCATATAAAGTAACAATGGTTACTTTTTATTAGAAAGAACAGTGTAACATGTTGCTTTTAAAGCAGTGTTCTCTTAACACTGTTACATCTGAGGTACATGTTGTAACCGTTTAACTGATGGCGAACACCACTAGTCTAGTGATAATTTGAGACCCTTGTCTTAGACCATAACCTGACCATAATATTTTGAGACCAAGACCAAGTAATCCCCAAATCTTTTGATACTACATCCTGATAAAACTGCTGTTTGTGTTGTAGATCGTGGATTCAGGGATCTCTAAACAAGCGCTGAGTGAGATTGAAGCGCGTCACAAAGACATTGTGCGTCTGGAGAGCAGCATCAAGGAACTGCATGACATGTTTGTGGACATCGCCATGCTGGTGGAGAGCCAGGTACACACACACTTTCATCACACGCATCTGTCCAATATTTTCTCCATCCTTTCACACTGTCATTGTTTTCTAACTTTCCCCTCATTGTCATGTATTTCCTTCTCTTTCTCTGCTTCTCTATGTCTGGTCTGTAGCATCCTTTCCTCTCTTCCTCTTTGTTCAAACTCGTTCTGTTGGTTTGGTCTCTTGGTTGCTAAGCCATTTGCAACAGGTCGGAGTGACTTCCCATCAGCCCCTTCTTTCACATGTGAGTGTTCTTAACTCCTCTTTGTTCATACCTTTTTATTTCCCTTACTGCCTGTTTTCCTCTCATTCATTTTTGCTTTATTTAATTTGGTCACAAACTTTATTCACCCATTACACCTTCAAGATTTGTTTAGAAGAAATTAATGTCAATAGCTGTTTTCCAAAACCCTGCGAGCTGCTTATCTAGACAACATTTTAAGCATCATAAGCCCTGTTTACACCTGGTAATAAAATTTGTTTTGGTCAATCGGATCACAAGTAGACAAAGGGAGACATATTCACATTTACACATTTACTCTGACCGTCGCAAGACCAGCCGAACGCTGGGAGTGTGTGTTAGAAATCAGGAATGGTGAGAGAACATTGTGCTTGGTATGTTTTTCATCTTCAAACCAAACTTGGGTCTTCAGCCGACAGTTTAAATCTCGTCTGTCTAGAGCACTTCCCATAATGTTTGCGCATTAGGTCAGTAGGCGGAGAGCAGAGGGTCTTTTGTGGCTGTTTGGACTCATTCGACCACATGAGCGTTTACACTATGAAAGCAATCCGGTCTAATGTGTTTTTGACTACCTCTGGAAGTGGTTGAAAGTGAAAGTTTACTCCTGTATTTAGCGCCGTCCACTTGTGATCCGATCGACCAGAATGCATCTTAATACCAGGTGTATACAGGGCCATAGAAACACTAAAGGAGAACAGTTGGCAGCAAATCTAAACTTCATAATTATATAAGATACCTCCATTCAGTCAACATGTAATGCAGGATTGCATTTGTCATTTAAGAAAGAAATGGGGGCAGAATCAAGTAAAATGCTAAATATCCAATTATTTATAGCATATTTAAGTATATTACTTGTAAATCTCTGTATTTTCGGAGACCTCCGACTTGTACCACCTGACTGCTGCAGATTCATTTTGGCTTTGATAGCATTGCCATATAAACGTATAATTCCTAGGAGTCCAAGGACGCGAACAGACTCGAGCACGAAAAACATTTCTTATTATGACCAATGTTGAAAACTGTTATTGCTGCAGTGACACATTTTTTTCTGGATTTTTCTACGAAATAGAAAGCTCAAAAGAACAGCATTTATTTGAAATGGAAATCTTTTGCTACATTATAAACGTCTTTACTGTCATTTTGGATCAATTTAATGCATCCTTACTCAATAAGAGTATTAACTTCTTTAAAAAAAAACTTTGAACGGTAGAATATAATTCGCGCATGAGTGATAATTTGCCGAGGTGTGTTTCAAATCAATTACTTACTAGATCCGTAGAAGGCAGCTCTATGTAGACCTTTGCAGTTCACAAGGTTTTGGAGCCTATACTATATATATTTATAATATACTATTTTGACCAATCCACCATTATTTTGCTTAACTGCTTGCTATGGAGGATAACTGAAAGGTAAGATTGTGGTATTTCTCTAATTAATCCATTTTATTCAAGTCCCTGTTCTATAGGGGAGACCGGGGCTAGTTGTCACACTTTTTACTCCAGTAAATCAGGGTGGGCTTGTTTTTGAAAACCAATTTCTATAGAGCCAAAGTCTTGACCAAAAAATACATATTGAACATTTCTACATTATTGTACAGTAAATAAGTTACAGTTCATTAAACACATTGACGGTTTAAGTCTAGGATCGGAAATAACTTCCCTGTGTGTCAACTAGCCCCGATCTTCACATCTATGTGTGAAAGACACCCTGTATATGTGTTTTCATTGTTTTTCCCCCCTTATGTTTCAGGGCAACATGGTTGATAACATTGAAGTGAATGTGGGTAAAGCAGTCGATCACGTTGAAGCTGCAAAGGCTGAAACTAAGAAAGCAGTCAAGTATCAGAGTAAATCCAGGAAGGTACGGACCTCACCTGCCGCTCAAGCTGACCTTACAATAACAGTCGCTGGTTTCTGCTGTTTCTTTTCTCTTCCTTTTTTGCCCCCCACCTCTCTCTCTCTCTCTCTCTCTCTCTCTCTCCCCCCTCTCTATTTCCTCTTCTTTTTCTCTTTCCTTCTCTCTTCTTCACCCGAAATCCATTGTAGGGTGGTATGATTGACAGGATTGAGAACAACATGGACCAGTCAGTTGGCTTTGTGGAGCGGGCGGTTGCTGACACTAAAAAAGCTGCTAAATATCAGCAGGAGGCTCGGCGTGTGAGTTCATGATGATTATCAGCCCGTCCCGTCCCTCTGTTCCACCCTTCCCTAAAGACTCTCCGTACTGTGTCCAAACCCTATGACGTCACACATAGAGTCACGCGCACACAAACAAACTCAGTGATTAATACTAATCCTGATATGCCCTGAAACTTCCTATTACAGGATTTCAGCGTATTTCAGGAAATGAAATGAACATTAAGCTACGTCGTCAGTTTACATTTCATATTAATGGCTAGTTGGCAACGAAATATTTGACATATTACAAACAAATACATATAGTTGAGAAAGAACTGTGTTGAAACGTGAGGACAAACGGCATCTTGTGGCGCGAGCGAGAGCTTACCGTGCCTCCATGTGTTAGCATGGCAATTTTGGCCTTTTTTGCCACTTTTATTGATACAGATAGTATAGAAAATACAGGAAATGATGTGGGGAAGGGAGAACAGGATCAGGAAATTCATTAAGTTCAACATTAAAATTTAAACTGAGACTATTTGCTTAATCCACAGTCCTTACTGTGAATGATTCGTCTGTCCATGTATATACATTTTTTTTAACTTGCTGAAAATACCTCTTAATTGTCAGTTGTACAGGTACAACAAGTTTATTTTTGTGCTCTTCAAGATTTTTACATTTATTTTAAAGGGACACTCCACCCAAAAATGAATATTCCGTCATCGTTTTCTCACCCTCGTGTCGTTTCAAACCTGTATGACTTTTTCTTCTATTAAACAAAAAGGAAGATGTTTTTGTAAGAAGGTTGGGAACCAAACAACATTGGACCCCATTGACTTCCATTGTATAGACAAAAAAACACTTAGGAATTTCTCGAAATATCTTCCTTTATGTTCCACATAAGAAAGTAAGTCATACAGGGTGAGTTATTGATCACAGAATAAAAAAATGTGGGTAAACTGTCCCTTTTAAATGTATAGTAATAGAGAAAACAGCATAGACAAAATCAAAGACAAAAGTACAACAAACGACACAAAAATGTTTTTTACAAAGTAAAAAATTCTTTCTTTCTTTCTTTCTTTCTTTCTTTCTTTCTTTCTTTCTTTCTTTCTTCAAAGCCAGTTTTCTAGACATTGTCTATTCAATGAATGCAAGTTTAGTCCTGAAATGAATGTCAGTGGATCTGTGTCAGTTTATGTCTGAATGAGTCGTTTAATTGTTACGCAAATGTTAAAGTAGATGCTAACAGTTGTGTGCATCTGTTGTTTTTTTTCTTCACAGAAAACAATCATTATAGTGTCTGTGGTTGTGACGATTTTGGCAATTATTGCCTTGATTGTGGGTTTATCTGTAGGTCTGAGATAAAGTCTCTGGTGAGTAAATTTCAGAGGAACGTGTGTAAGGTTTTGGAGCTGGGAATGGTGTTGGTGTTTGTTTATTATGCAGATATGAAGCTCTTCTGACCAGGATTTTAGTTGATCTTCTCTAGTCTTCCTCTGGGATGTCAAGCATGCTTTGTTTGTTTTTTTGGGCATCTGTTGGTTTGGTTGTAGTGTTTATTTCTATGTTCTCTGTGTGTTACGGTTCTGTAGGGCTTTGTTGTTTGTTCTGATAGTGATGGGTTGAAGTTATTCGATGTTTGCTGCTGTTGGATTAATGGACTGTGTTTGTTTCGTCTTTTGTAGAAGATGATCATACTGGGTGTGATTGGTGCTGTTGTGCTCATCATCATCATCATCATCATCCTCACACAGGTTCTGTGATAACCTCTCCATCAGCACATCTCCTCTGTGGCTGCTCACGAACTCTCCTTTATTATAGCTGATCACTTCCTCCTCTCCTTTTCATCCTCTCTTCGAATTATGAAGCAGATGCTCCGCCCCCTCCACCTGTGGCCCCTCCCTTCATCAGCACAAACCAATGGGAAACTACTCTGCTGGAATTTGAGTGATGGTCAAGGAAACAGATTTTTTTTTGTTATTCTTGTAAGGACATGACGGGAAATGTTTAAGGAACTTTTACTACATGCCAGGAATGGCTTTTGAAGGAAGCATATTTTAAATACATGGACAAATCAAATGAGCACCGAATAAGGGATTTTTTAGGAGACTCACAAGGGAAAGGTAACCATTTCATGCCTTAATGTTTTTATTGTTTTAGCCTGTGTTCTTAAGACTTACTCAGACTTCAATGGCTAGATCTACTGGACGAGCTACTAAAATGTTTTTGATCAAAAGGGCCCAGAGACTCAGAGGTGATTTCGGCTTCTGTACAAAGACCCTGTGAAATGAACACAATAAGCTAAGCATTGATGGGTCGTCCAGAATGGAAGCGCACATCTGTTTGTTTTTTAATGTGATGACAAACTTCTGTATGGGAAAACCAGAATTAACCAAATGAATAAATTACATTATATATTTTCTAAGTATGTTGTAAATACATGAGAAATTTATGGAATTTTTTTTTTTTTTTTTGGTCATGTCACTTGCTTACTGATGAATATTTGCTGGTGATAATGTGCAATAATGCATTATTATATGCATAATAATGCATCCCCCAATATTTAGCAGTCAACAAATATGGTTTTGAATAGTTTTAATGGGTTTAAATACAAGTATAGGTTTTCAATACCGTATTTTCCGCACTATAAGGCGCACCGGATTATAAGGCGCACCTTCAATGAATGGCCTATTTTAGAACTGTTTTCATATATAGGGCGCACCGGATTATAAGGCGCATAGAATAGAAGATACTGCAGTCAAACGTTTGACTGGGTTTGCGTTATGCAGTGGTCACCAACCTTTTCAAGCCTAAGATCACATCCAAAGTCCAAATGTAAACCAAGATCTACCGCTTGCAAAAAAATATGAAAAAACAAGTGGCTGAGCTGTAAAACCTTGTTTATACTCGACGCGAAGGTAATAAAAAACTAATATCCGTCTGCTCGGGCAGATTCGGCTCAAAGTCCTGCATCTTCGGATGCGGAGGCGCGCGCGCGGCAAAACGACGTCATTGTGACAGCGCGCGCGCCTCCGCATCCGAAGATGCACGACTTTGAGCCGAATCTGCCCGAGCAGACGGATATTAGTACATCTCATCACACCGGCACCCAGTTTGCGCGTCTAAATCAGTTGTATGGTCTGGTGTTCAGTCTAAAACAAAACAGTTGCGTCAAGTATAAATGCCTCGTCTGTTTGGGGAGGTGCGCGCGCAGTCAGCGGAGGCTCGCGCTCCGGTGCCAGGCGAAAGTATAAACAAAAGGTTTAAGTCAGCGGTTGTTTTACAGACATTAATATAAGGCGCCAGATCCATATATAAGGCGCTCCGGATTATAAGGCGCACTGTCGTTTTTTGAAAAAATTAAAGGCTTTTAAGTGCGCCTTATAGTGCGGAAAATACGGTAGTTAAATTCTTAAACTATTATCACCAATCATAAATATATGGTTACGGACTGCGCTACATTACATAATATCAGCCTCATCACTGTAGGTTTAGAATTTAAGTGCTTCAATTTACTCAGTTATCTATTCAAATTACACACACAAAAAAAAAAAAATTCATTACCCTTAATTTAATTGATGAAAGTTTTTACACAATTTAATTCAGTTCTGTCATGACAGCTCTCGGAGAGATTGTCATGGTAATGTATTTGTTCTCGGTGGAATAGATCTGCTACGCTGTACAGAGACTTGCCACTGCCAATACATTCACAGACATTGCTGTGAGCATGTAAGATATGCTGCTGCTGTTGTACATGTAACATACATGATTTAACCCCTGTAGCAGATCTATACAGGTGGAGCTGGGGAGGTAGAGGGTTTCTGAAGCAACATCAGCTGCACTGTACAGTAGATAATGATGTGATCGATGCCAGGTGAGTTAAGGACCTATCAGCCTGCGCCATCAAGAGTTTCATGCCAGAACTTGGTATTTAATTCTAAATAAATCAGTTTAGTTGGGTCAACATATATTTTTTAGGTCAAATGAATTTACTTTTGTATCTTTAACTTAACTTCATTACATATGTCAAACAAAATGTTCTTATGTTGGTCCAACTTAATTTTGTTATTAATTTACCGTGGTTTCATTAATTTTATTATGTTTAAACAATTAGTTTCAATCATCATTTTACACAATTTGTATAATGAACAAATAAGAAAGATTGTTATCAGTACTGTCATTTGTAAAGATGACTGAGTGCCCACAGCTTAAAGCCCAAAGTATATACTTTGGCCGTCCGCATGACGTCATTTTCGTCATCACGAGGGTCAAGGATGTCCACGCAAGAACAACATAGTAAACTTCAGTTTTAAGTATATTAGGTGGATTTAAAACGATCAAATTGTGACAAAATGTTCAAAAATCATGTCGCTTTAGCTCATTTTAAATAAATAACCTGAACAAGAGGCAAAAATATTTTTTTGAGTGTACAAGTATCACTCAGGTTCAGTGTGCCTCGTAATGCATTCAATTATTTGAACTGAAAACAAATATATTAATAAATCATGACGTGTATCATTCAAAACATATTATATGTTAACATTAAATATGTTTTGGGATTGAATGTTAAGGAGTTGAAGATCAAATATAACAAGTATCATTGCACCACACCACATTCAGAGCACTCTTGTTTCATGTGCCAAGAACAATATTTTTTATGTAAAAAAAATGGATCACTATGATTTTTATCCATTTCGAAGTTAAATTATCATGTAGATTTAACCACAAATTTACCTCAATTAATTTTTTTAGGAGGGGTATTAATAACAAAAAAAAATGCAGTGCAGGCACAAATTGAATTCATCCCTTTCTAAGAGAATACATTAAATAATTAAAATACATTGCGAAAGAATGATATTTTAATAAAAGCTACATAGTGTATACTATATACTTATTTTGTTCAATATAGCTTAAAGATATACTATGTAATTTTATTATTTTTTTATTTAAACGAGTCATCAATCCTCCTTCCAAAGTGTGTTTTTGTCTTACCCTGATTCATGGTGTGGGAGTGGCAGAGGATAGTTGTCACAACGAGTGAGAACGGTTGACATGGAGCTGCTTAATCTTGAATCCTTGGGAATCACCTGGTTTAAATAAATGCAGAACAGAGGAGAGTCTGTTGGCAAAGAAAGAAGGCGACAGAGCTCATAATAAAATAGGAACCAACGTTAGCTTTGCTTTTTTGAGATGGCGAGAACTGAGGGGTTTGAAATGTTGTAAAAACGATGAAGAGATGGTGTTTTTCACATTATGAAATAAATGTTTTTCTCCAAAACATGTTGGCCAAAATTATTGGCACCCCTAAAAAGATTTAATGAGTAAAATATCATTGAAGTATATTCCCATTAATATTTAAAAAAATTAGCACACCAGGGTGACTAGGGACATGCAATTGTATAGTTATGACTTCTTGTTTCACAGTATTTCAGAGTATAAATATGAGGAAACACAAAGGCCAAATTCCCTTAACAATGAGTAAAACCGCAGAATATAGTTCTGATGTGCAGCAAAAGATTCTTGAGCTTCACAAAATAGAAAGTGGCTGTAAGAAATTAGCTAAATCATTGAAAATCCCCATTTTTACCAATCAACTGAAGATGTTACGAATCTGCCTGGAATAGAACGTGTGTCTAAATTCAGATGAAACTTAAAAAAGAGCTTTTGGTGCAAACAGGGATAAGAAGTACCCCATGTCCACGGTTAAATAAACAGCTGGATTTTTAATGTTGTGGGCCTTTTTTTTTTTTGCTGGAGGTCCTGGACATCTTGTTGAGACACTTGGTATCATTGATTTTAGCAAATACCAACAGATAAAAAATCTAAACCTGACAGCATCTCCTAGAAATCTCATAATGGGCCGCGCTTGGATCTTCCATCAGGACAACGATCCAAGACACACATCAAAATCAACACAAGAATGTGTCACTGAGCACAAAATGAAGCTTCTGCGATGACCGTCCCAGTCCCCTGACCTGAACCCTATAGAAAATGAGTGTGGTGAACTGAAGAGAAGAAGCGCCAACATGGATCTGGGAATCTGAAGGATCTGGAGAGATTCTGTATGGAGGAATGGTCTCTGATCTCTTGTCAGGTGTTCTCCAAACTCATCAGGCATTATAGGAGAAGACTCAGAGCTGTTATCTTGACAAAAGGAGGATTGCAAAAAGTATTTAATAAAAGGGGGGAAATAATTATGGCCAACGTGTTTTGGAGAAAAACATAAATTTCATAATGTGATCTACCCCCCACTTTCACTTCTTTTACTTCAATGAAAGGTTCGATTTTTGAGAATTTTCTGAATGAAAGATCAAAAGGATGAACAATGCAGATTTATTTTTACAGCCATCTTTGATCATATTTACCAGGGGTGCCAATAATTCTGGCCACAACTGTATTTTCAGGGAAGTACCAGGACTATTAATGGGTATTGCTAACATCTTCAGCTAGTCAGCTTGAGATCCTTACCGTCTAAGCTGGTTATATCTCTTAAGCCTGGTGAATGATTTATGAGCATAAGGATAACTATATTCATCCGCACATTCACGCAGAGCTGAAGCACATCCAAAACAATGTTCTTCCGCAAAATTCATGCATTTAGAGGGACAAAAGTTACATAGTTTAGGTTAGTATAGTGATGAATGAGCACATATTGCTGTACTGGATGACATTATCAGTACGGTGTCATTTTATGAGAAGGCTCGTGTTGACAATAATCATTCAAGTTTGGCCTTAAACACGGGGAAGTTAAAAGCCTCAGTAGCATTGCCTGTTCAGGCTGAACTGTCACAGTGAGGTGATTTTAGCAGGTTTGTGAGCTGTATGTACAGTATATTCTTTATGCAAAAAGCAGAATCATGTAGGAAGAACAGAAGAACTTCTTCTTTGGTTTGTATTATGAGCCAATGACACACGATGTGTATTAAATCTAAACTCTTGACCATGTGCACTACAGCTGATGGTAAGTGAGTGATCTCTCTTTCTTAAACACACATGCACACACAGGCCCTAAACCTATAAGTTTTTCCTTTGTTTTATTCCTCTTTCTCCCTTTTGTCAATTTAAAAGTATTGTGCCTGATTTTCCATAAGCAACTTTTCAATGTGAACTGCTGTGAGAACTGTTAGATTTGGTGCCAAAAATGTATTTCTTTCCCTGTTTCTAACTTTCTCCTGTTCTCTTATTTGTTTTTGCTGTCTCATAAATATCAATCTTTCTCTTTGTAGAAGAAAATGATGATCATGCTTTGCTGTGCGATTCTGGGGATTGTTGTGTTTTCTTACCTTTACAGCTTCTTTTCTTAATGGTAAGCATTCAAATTAAATATATAGTATCCACATTAGGGAAACTAAGGTGCGGACTCAACAGCCTAATTAATTACACAAATGTGTGTTTATTTTATTTTTTTAATAATGTCTAAACTAAAATTTCATGGAATGATACTGCAGTATCATATTATTATCTAGAGTGAACAAATGAACACAACAGTACCACTGACAACATAAGTTTGATAAGTTTATTCAGGATAATTTGGGACATTTTGCCCAGTCACCTCAATTGCAAAATTCACCAATTTACTTTAATTTATTAAAGGTGCAGTAAAAGATTTCTGAGAAACACGGTTGAAAGTGGATCAACCAAGCACCACTACACACTTATAGCCACTCTTTATGGGGAAAATGAACCTTTAGGGGTTCATTCATTTGTTTGTTCTGTTGATTTCAAACAGCATTTCTCAGAAACCTTTAACCCAATAAATATAGTTATTAAATGGTCAAATTGCTCCATCTGTGTGCTCATCTCAAATTGTCACTCTTGCTATCTTTCAGGCTGAAATGACCCCGAGACTATCGTCAGCCAACTCCCCTTATATCTCCTGCTTTTCTTCTCAGTTTGATCCATGATTCCAAGAGATGCATCATTTGCTGTGTAGTGCACTTCAACCAGACAAGCAAATCCTCACACTGACAGACCAACATGAGTGACTGAAGACCAGCGCCCCCTGCCGCACAATAACACAATAGCCTACTCCTGTGCTGTTTGCTTCTCAAACAAGGACAATTATTACAGAAAGGAGCCGAGATATCTATATTTTTTTCTATTTCTTTGTGTGTGTTATTTTTCTGGTTATTTTTTCTCATAGTCTTATAGTCTAATAGGAATGAAAACTATTATTGTTTGGTTGGTTGTATGTTTTTGTGTTGCTGTAGTAAAATACACGTCTTTTGAATACTTGTCTTTCATGTGTTATGTAAGTATCTATTAAAACGAGATCTTAAGAAATCGTTTTTGTTGTCATTTGCTATATCCATTAGGCAAGTTGTCTTAGAAATATTGTGTTATCCTGCCTTCACGTGCTATCGGAATTATCGTAAATACTAGTTTCCTAGTTAAAAAATTGGACATGAACGCTCTCTCAAGTCAAAATTTTTATGCAACGAGTCTGTAATCACGACTGTAGAAGTGAGAACTAGGAGATTTGCGACGTGAAGGCATGCAGCATTAATCCCCATCAGCGACCAATCAGCGTACAGACACCCTTTGGGTGTTTTTGAATGATGGCAGGTGGCTTTTGACTTGGCTGTTTTACAATACAATAAATATTATAATGCCTTCGTTTTAATCCTCTTCTTATGAATTGTGGTGGTAAAAAAATAAAAAAATAATTCAACCAATGAGTTTTCGGAGATTATATGCGTCCGTTGATGTTTCAGCAAAAATATTCTTGCCACTATAGGCTGATTTAATGACCCGATTTTCACTCCGCAGCCAATAAACTGCCCGTTATAAGCAACAATCCGAACATTTATTGGCTCCCGTAATATAATGCACGAGCGAGAGGCGTTGACGATCAAACTCACCCTTGTGAATGGCGTCGCTCTCACCCAATCATCTTTCATCTAGTTTGCATTACCGCTATCTCATTGGCTGTTCATTTTGAGGGGCGTGTCGTATGAGTAGATAGTAGTGGTGTGTGTGTGTATCATGACAATCTGAAAATGGCGGATGAAAGCGGATTGATTTAACTTTATCGTACAAAAATAAGAATATCAAGTCAAAAAACGACACTTTTGCACAGAATGAATTTACAGTTCAACGGGAATTTTTAAGCCTGTTCCCACAAAGCGACTCGTCACTATCGGCAGAAAGCGAAAGTTAAAGGCCAGGTATTGTTTAAAGGTCTTTTTTTGTTTTGTTTCTAGCAGGCTAACGGGCTAGCGCGGGTTGTCAATGGAAATGCTAGTGGATTAGTCGGTTAGCCTCCACTGTCAGGGGCTTGACTCTGGTATTTTAAAATTAACCTTATGCCTTTCAGCAACAGAGCCGTCACAACCGAGTCTTGTGATGAAAATACAATTTTAAAGTTGAATTATATTAGCATTATTGGATCTCGGTCAAAAGTAGTGCAGCGTTCGCTCAGGCTAGCAGCTTCAGACCAGAGGAGCTTCAGCTGTAATAAATGTCAGATATCTGTCACTGTTCGTGTACTTTCTGAGTAACGTTAGCGGATGAAAGATATTCGATTGTTTGGCATTTAAGATATGGAAGTTAGTTTCGTTGTGATTTATTGTTTCGGGAAAGGGAAGTTTTTGGAAAGACAACGGAGCATTTAAACGGGCTCTGTTGTCTGATCACATCGCACTGCTGATTATAAAGATGCGTCTCAAAAGCCTAGTGAGCTGCCTACCTAGACAGCATTCACCTCCCTCCTAATGCCCAGAATTATTTTAGATGGGCTGCTTAATAGGTTTTGAGACGCATGAACAACCGGTCATGCATCTGATTTCAGTCTACAGCAGTTAATATCCCTTTTCCCCCACTTCTTCTGAAATGTAGTCATTGAGCGTGTCTCGAAGACTACATATCCTATGGAGTATAGTTTTTTTTTTTTATGTACGTTAACTGTTGTTATTTAAGTAGGTGCTTTAAAATGAAGTCGTGTTTCTTAAGCGTTGGTGATTTGTTTAGGAGTATTCCCGTCATTCAAGCTGGTTTCAGCTGCATTGATTGATTCATTAATGCAGTTATACTCGCTGCACCTGATGCTATTTATTATGAGCGTCTGCAAGAAACGCTCCTCTAATTTATCCATTCATTTTTTCAGAGCATGGAAGAGGAGAGTTCACGTTATAGCAAACGCCTGGTAAGTTTCTCATTTACTTAACAGCTATTATGCAAATCAAATTGCCGTCTAGGGAACATTTGTTTGTAGTTTTTAACCGAGCTGTAATGCGGTTATACTACCGACAGCTGGCGCTCTAGGCCTGACGTCGCACCCGAGGGGTTTGTTGATATTACAGTGAACACGCCCAAGGGAAGAGACTGTCAAAACCTCATTCTCATATGTGTGTGGCACTCTGATATCACAAAGCCTGTGCCACAACAGCAGTAAAATAATAAAGTTGTTTTAATATTTGCTTTAAATGGGGATCCACCCTTTCTAATGTTCATATGGCATAGAAGGCTCTATTTGGTGCATTTAAAAGATAGGAACGCATGTTCACATCAGTGTGTGAACTAAAAGATAATATTTTATCAACTTCTGGCTGGCCAGCTATATGAATGTGAATCAAGATAAATTTAGCAGAAACGATCTTTGCATTTCTATATTAAAGGCACAATATGTAAGATTTTTGGATTAACATATCAATAAACCACTACAGCATTGTTATATATTTTGTTGATTTGTGTACTTGCATTATCCAGAATGTTTAAATGCAGAGAAATAAGCCATTTTAACAAGGACACAGACCGTGTGTTTTATTAGACAGATGAGCAACTGTTTGGATGCATTCATCGACAGAAAGTAATCATTGTTATACAGCTCAACACAGTCTTTTTGTTTAAATCTCGTTTTCTTGATTTACCGCGAGTACCATATTTACCATGCCGGCTGTAGAGGTGAAGACAACAAACCAAGGCGTCAATCTACGCCTTCGTTTTCAATAAACGACCTCTAGTGGTGAAAAATTACACAGTGTGCCTTTAATCTTGAGTTTTGTTTTCTCAACCTCTTATAAACGTGTAATTCGTTTTCAGCGGACTGGCACGCGGCGGCGTTACCAGGATG
Source organism: Leuciscus leuciscus (assembly GCF_965113295.1). Taxonomy (NCBI): domain Eukaryota; kingdom Metazoa; phylum Chordata; class Actinopteri; order Cypriniformes; family Leuciscidae; genus Leuciscus; species Leuciscus leuciscus. The sequence goes on from NC_138732.1 coordinate 26,800,357, forward strand.
ATGGAATTTCAGACGATGAGATTGAAGGGAAGAGATCCTTTGACCTTGAAGAGAAACTCCAATGTGACCGATTCAACTCGGATCTGGTCAAAATTATGGATGGAAAAGGTGCATGTTAAACATGTTTAGTTCCGGCACTGAATTACATGCTGAGTTTTGGTTCCTCTTATCCAGGCTAACTATATTGTGAGATTTTTTTTTTTTTTTTTTTTGCCACAGCCATCTTTGAGTTTGGTTATGAAGCAGCATTTTCTGTAAAGCTGCTTTGAAAAATTGCTGTTTAAAAAAAGTCACTGATATTCTGCTTTTTTGGAGATCCAAGTTAACCGTGTATGGTGTTCTCTGCAGACTTCACCTTGGAGTACATCCAACGGGAGGGACTCCGGGACCCCATTATCTTCAAGAAAGCAGATGGCCTTGGCCTAAAGTATGGCTCATTTCATCATGCCAGTTTGCACAGCTGTTTGCACCTCTTTATCATTTAAAAATGTTTATATTATCTGTTTTTGTAGGATGCCTGACCCTGACTTTAGTGTCAGTGATGTGAAATTGTTTGTGGGTAAGAAGAAAAGTTTTTGATCCTCTCACACTTTGAACATTTTTATCATCAATGACTGCTTCTAATATTCGCTCTCCTACCTTTACTCCGATAGGCAGTCGCAGGATGGTCGACGTGATGGATGTGACCACTCAAAAAGGCATTGAGATGTCAATGGGTCAGTGGAGGAGATACTACGAGACGCCGCCATCTGAGCGAGAAAAGCTGTATAATGTCATCAGCCTTGAGTTCAGTCACACAAAACTAGAGAATCTAGTTAAGAGACCCGCCTCGGTACGTGCACGCTCAAATAGTGGTCAACCAATATATAGTTTTTGCTGATTAATCTGTGCCAATAATAGCTTTTGGAAGTGGTGGATATTGGCAAAAGTGAATGTGATATCAGCTAATAATTGGGTTTTATCATTGTGGAGGGTTATGGAAGGCATAATTATGAATGTGGGCTGTGACAAAATAGATGTTATTTTACTAAATTCTATTGATAGTTTTATCTGCAAAAGCTCTACACAAACGAAACAGTTTCTTTATGTGTTGGCTTGTGTTTTCATTAGGTTGATATGATTGACTGGGTGGACAACATGTGGCCACGTCATCTTAAAGAAAGACAAAGAGACTCCACCAATGCCATTATAGACATGCAGTACCCTAAAGTACAGAAGTAAGTTGTTTACTCGTATAAGTAGGGGTTAATCCACAGCTAGCTGTGCATCAAACTATTTTAATGCATGACTTGGAGGCAAAGAACCGCCCAAAGCGAAGTGGAGTGCATTCAAGTCGTTTAATGCACTGCTAGCCGTGTGTGCGCGTGCCTGTCAATGAAAGCAGCGCATTCATATAGAACAGCGATTAAACTGACTGGAACTACCTGTGCATTAAACTATTTTAATGCACACCTTCCAGCCAATCAGAATCTAGTATTCAGATAGACCATGGAATAATTCCATTTAAACTGTTTTTGTTTTAGCGCTAGGGCAACATGAACTTGATTTGTGGAGATTGTTCATATGTTGTGTGTGTGTGTTTTTCAGGTATTGTCTGATGAGTGTCGAGGGATGCTTCACAGATTTCCACATAGACTTTGGTGGCACATCAGTCTGGTATCACATCCTCAGGGGAGGGAAGGTGAGTGCTGTCTTAAAGGTACAACACTAGTGTGTGCTGACTGAGTTCAGATCAGAATGAAATACTGCGGTTGAAAAGTTCGGGGTTGGTATGATTTTCTTTTGTTCACAAAGGCAGCGTTTATTTATTATTATTTGATCAAAAATACAGTAAAAACAGTAATGATTACAATACAACAAAACACAGCCATTTGATAATATATAACAATATATCAATTTAATTAATCCCTGTGATATCAAAGCTGAATTTTCGATCCATTCTTCAGTGTCACGTGATCGATATGAAATATGAAATAATGCTGATTTGCTGCTCAAGAAACATTTCTATAATTATTAATGTTAAACTGTTGTGCTGTTGTGGAAACCATTATGCATTTTTTTCAGGGTTCTTTGAACAGCATTTGCTAAAGTTCTAAAGAACAGCGTTTATTTGAAATGGAAATATTTTGTAATATCACGTCTTTACTTTAATTTATCAATTTAATGTGTGACTGCTGAATAAAACTATTAATTTGTTTTGTTTTTTTAAACGTACTGACCCCAAACCTTTGAATGCTAGTGTAGCTGGAGATTCTTGCTTTCTTAGCGCTTAAAACCATTAAATGTGAGAATCTTTTTCTTTCTCAGCTCTAATTGCTGTGGAGTACTGTATGATCGTTTTGTATCAGCCTCTCCCTGTCAAATCCTTTTGTTTCCTGTAATCGCAGAATTTATAAACCTGTGTCAGTCTATCCCTCTGGTATTTTGTAATTACCTGTCCCTATTGACCTTGTTGTACTGAATGATCTCAGGTTTTCTGGCTGATCCCGCCCACACCTCAGAACCTGGAGCTCTATGAGAACTGGGTGTTGTCAGGGAAGCAAGGTGACATCTTTCTCGGCGATAAAGCCACCGCCTGCCAACGGATCGAACTGAAGCAAGGCTACACATTCATGATCCCCTCAGGTACACTCATGTGGAATCTAATGATGCTTTAATTGCTTTAGCTTGGAAGCTCGCTGGGTTTTCTGGGAGAAAACCACTGTGTCTTTGTGTGTAGGCTGGATCCATGCAGTGTACACTCCAATGGATACTCTGGTGTTTGGGGGTAATTTTCTGCACAGCTTTAACATTCCCATGCAACTCAACATTTACAACATTGAGGACCGCACACGGGTGAGCATTCGTACACAATCACACACTTGATTTATTCATACCACCATTTGTGAACTGTTTTCGACTGTCTGTGGTTTATCTGTACAGGTCCCTCCTAAGTTCCGCTACCCTTTCTACTTTGAGATGTGCTGGTATGTGTTGGAGCGTTACTTGTACTGTCTAACAAACACGTCTCACCTCACACCTGAGTTCCAGAAGCACTCACTGGGCATTGGTCAGTACACATCCTTTTTATATACGGCTGTGAATGAGTACAAAAATACATCAATTATGGGTGTAACTGTATAAAAAATTCACCAGTTTGGTACATACCTTAGTTTTGACATTGTTCACCAAGTTCCTCATGGGCAGTGGTTAAAACAATGCTGCATTAGTTTGATACACATGCTTGCCAAACCAATAGACCTGTACTGAATATTTTCGAGACTAATATGTGTACCGTTACATCCCACCATCAAAGCAACCGTAATTAAACTGGCACATCTGTTTTGTGCTTCACAGGGCTGAAGAAGGAAGATGTAATCAAAGAAGGAGAATTAGATGATAATGCAGGAAGTGAAGAGAAGGAGGATGTGGAGGTGAAGGAGGAGCCTGAGGATGAGGCAGCACTCACTCCTCCCTCTCGCCCAGGGGTGAAAGTTCACCTGACACCCTTTGAGCTGGAGGGACTTTGGGAATTACTACACAAGTTGGAGGATTTGCCAGCTCACAAGAAATGTGTTCCATCAGGCATCAGAAATGCTCCAGCACTGCTCAGTGACATACGGGTACAAACATAAACGCCATGTGGCCATAGTAATTTTTTTTTTTTTAAAGCACAAGCACATTGATTTAAAAAAAAAATAATGTCTTGCCCCAACAGAAGCTGCTAGAGGAACATGGAAATGATAATCCCAAATTGTCTTACACTGGAAAACCAATTGTCAAATGGCCCAAAAGAGTAAGTTATATACTTGTTCCATGACCACTGTACTTACAGCACATACCAGGAAGTGGAAGTAAAAATGTGTCCTCTTCTGTCTGCAGCCCTCGTGGTATCAGCCGCCGCCACCTCTGTCTCTGCTGTACCGCCCGCGTGCTCCTGGTTCAGCTCCCGTGTTGCCGCCGGTTCCTCGGCCCGTGAAGCCGTCTTCCTCCATCTCAGCTATGAGACGCAGACGCGTGCGCTGCAAACGCTGCGAGGCCTGTCTGCGCACTGAGTGTGGCGACTGCAACTACTGTAGGGACATGAGGAAGTTTGGAGGACCCGGCAGACTCAAGAAGAGCTGTGTTCTCCGACAGTGTCTTGCAGTGAGTATCTGTGTTCAGAAGGGCCAGACTGGGACAAAATGTCAGGTTGGGAAATCTCACACTCATCCAGGGCATCCTATACACCCACAACAAATGGACAACCTTGTTTTTTGTATGGCCATCACATAAAAAAAGGTATAGGCCCTTAGGCTGGGGCTGTGCAAATATGTAAAGGTTCTCTCTAGAGCTGCACCTTTTTCCCTGATATCTGTCTCTCCTTGTGTGTGTAGTTCTTTTTTTTTTTTTTTTTTTTTTTGCTATTTTTCTTGTACCTGTCACTTCTTCACTATACATTAATAATATAAAATAATAAGCTAAGCAGCAGGCCAAATCAGTCGCCAGGCCATCGGGAATTGTCCCAGTGCTCCCGATGGCCAGTCCGGGCCTGCTGTTCAGTGTTAATGTCATTTACTGATAGTACTGAGAATTTTAGAAAAACTGGTTAACGTTTTTAACTTTTGACCATTGCATTTACACTAATGTGCAAAAATGTGGGGTCAGTAAGATATACTGTTCTGTAATATGTAATTTGACACTGAAGACTGGAGTAATGGTGCTGAAAATTTAGCTTTGCATCAAAGGAATAAATTAAAATTTTAAATATATTAGAATAGACGGTTATTTTAAATTGTAATGGTTCACTATATTACTTTTACTGTTTTTTTAATCATATGCTGCATTAAACAGTACTGTATTGTACAGCACAGTACTGTCTTCCTAAGAGACTTTCAAATACATTAAAAAATCTTACCAACCCCAAACTTTTCAGTGGTAATGTGCATATAATAGTGCACATTGTTAATTAAAATTACAATTCAACAAAAGTTGTTTGTTGAATCTCACACTTGTGTTCTGTTTCTAGCCGGCGCTACCTCTTACTGCAGTATGTGCCATATGTGAGGAAGGCTATCAAGAGTCTGAAGACTCTGAGTCCGTCCAGACGCTCATGGAATGCTCTGAATGTGCTCAGATCACTCATCCAGAATGTATAAAGGTACATGTGTATCCCACATCTCACTTCTTATGGAATTAGCTGTTATATGTATATTATCTTAACGCCACATGTATATTGCAGGTACCCAGTCAGGGTGTTATCAATAAGGACCTTCCCAGTTGTTGGGAGTGTCCAAAATGTGTCCAGGGCAAGAAAACAGAGGTATTCTTTCTGCTTTTGGCAGCTGTCCTTTCTGAAACACAAAAAGTCATCTGGTTTTAACAGGCTTTTACTTAAGTGACTTCACAGATGATAATTAGATTTGAAGACTAATTTGATGACAATTGTGTTTTATTGGTATTAGTCTTCCAGTAGTAGTGAGGAGGAGACGGACAGCAGTGTGTCCAACGGCGGTCGCTTGTCTGGTCCTCCGGCTAAGCGGGCATACAGAGAGGGGATTGGGGTGGGGGGCTTGCGTATAGGGCGCAGAGGTCGCCCGCCCCTCTCCCCCTCCTCCCTGCCTCTGACCCGCTCCAGACGGCAGCCGCCCCCGTCCCAGAGACTCCTGCTGCAGCACCAGCAGAACAGGAGGAGAGCAGGGGCGCTGGAGCTACAGCTCAGGAAAAGAGTAAGTGTACACATGGTTTACAGATATAATGTAAAGTTGCTTTCAATTCGTTGTATTTCCATTCATCGGACAACATGTTTGACAACAGTTATTGTCAGAAGTTGGAGATGCACTAACATTCAAAAGTTTGGGTCAGTAAGATCTTTTTTTTTTAAAAGAAGTCATCAAGACTGCATTTATCATCAAAAAACAGTAATATTGTGAGATATTGAATTTTATACCTGTGATGGCAAAGCTGAATTTTCAGCATCATTACTCCAGTCTTCTGTGTCACATGATCCTTTAGAAATCATTCTAATATGATGATTTGATACTCAAGAAACGTTTCTCATTATTATCAAGGTTGAGAACAGTTGAGATGCTTATATTTTTGTAAAAAAACAGCCCCTAATGGTTGGTCTGATGCTCACTTCCTGTCTAAGTGGGTGGTTCTTGGCCAAAATAAGATGCAATGTGGATCATGCTTTATGATGATGATTGTCAAACGTCTGACTACATCAGTCCAATGCAATGCTGCATGTCTGATTTCTTGCTTTCTGTTGCAGATCAAATTGGAAAGGAACAAAATCCTCCAGTCGGTGAGTGTTTTGAGTCTATAACATCTGCTTCCCTCATCCCAGCGCATCTCTAATCCCGCTTTTACCATTCTCACATGCCCTCTCTGTCACTCGGCTGTGCTTTCGTTCTCTCTACTTCTGTCTGTCTCTCAGACCCGTTCGTCTGTCTATCTTTCTCCAAAGCTCCTGCGTCAGCGGAGTCTGGAGAGAGGGGGTGTAGTCCGAGCAGGACCCGGCCGGGGCATTTCCCGCGGACGAGGGACGTCCTCCTGTCGCGGGAGAGGGGTACGACTACGCGGCGGTGGCAGAGGTGGAGGTCTGAGAGAGAGAATGGAGACGGAGGGAGAAAGGGATGATTCTGTGGAAGAAGAACAGGAGGAAAGGAAAGAGAATGGACAGTATAACGGGAAAGAGAACCGTCCTCAGAGACGAGGCGTTAAAGCAGGCGAAGACGAGAACGGCGACAGTCATCGAAACGGAGAGAGCGAGGGGAGCAGTGAGGGAGGAGAGCCGACTCCGTCTGACACTTCTGTGGTGCTAAATGATGACGTCAGAGGCCAGGGGTCCTGCGTCACCGTCACGTTACAGCCATCGAGAGGTCGGCGCGACCCTAGCGCAATTGTTCCCAAATTGGAAGCCAACTTGTCTTCTAGAAGCCTTCCGCAAAACCACAAAGCCCTGCTCCGTCCCCCCTTGCGAAACGGCGCCACTCGCTCTGACAGCCCTCATTCGCCTGCGGACAGATTGCACCTTAACAAATCACCTCTTTCATCATCACACACTCTGACGAGAAGCGCATCCAAACACTCACACGCGGTGCGGATTCTCAGATCAAACGTCAAAGGCTCCCATCACCGGCTAACCCGAGAGAGAATTGGGACAAAAACTCGATCGGAAAGGGCAAAGTCCTCCGTCTCCTGTCCCAGCTCCACCTTACGGCCCTCGTCGGAGCAGAACGGTGGGGGGAACGAGCCAGGCTGGGAGAGAGAGGTGTGGGTGTCCGTGTTCCGCTACTTGACTCGTGCAGAGCTGTGCGTTTGCATGGCGGTTTGCAAGAGTTGGTACAAATGGTGAGTGCACAATTACCAACATGCATGTTACAAAATCTAGTGAGCTACCTTGTTGTTTACTGTCTACATCAGGGTTCCTCAAACTCGGTCCTGGAGGGCCGCTGTCCTGCAGAGTTTAGCTCCAACACTGATCAAACACACCTGAGCAAGCTAATCAATGTCTTCAGGATCACTAGAAACTCACAGCTAGGTGTGTTTGATCAGGGTTGGAGCTAAACTCTGCAGGACAGCGGCCCTCCAGGACCGAGTTTGAGGAACCCTGATCTACATACATAGGCAGCTTCCTTCTGAAACTGCAGACCAACTGAAATGAAAATGATTTTGGGTTTCCTAATTCCAGAAATGTAATTGCAGTTCCCTTTTTTTCTTGTTAAAAGCTCCAGGTTTGCTGTGCTTGTTTGTAGGGCTGTAAAGTTTGGCCAAAAACATTGATAGATATATTATTACTAAATTAAAATCTTAAATAAATATTACTATTTATAATAAAATGAACATTTTGCAGTAGTATCTTTTATTTTTATTTTTTATTAAAGAAATATTTTCTTGGCAGAAAACCTCAGTCAGGAAGCACTTAAACTTCTCTTTTGTTGACATCTGATTTATAAGTGCTTCTCATTACATGTTTGGGAAGATTGTTGATCGTTGAAAACAGCGAATCATCATTAGCTGCTCACGTGTAAAAACACGTTGCATATAATGAATTGAATCACAGCTGCTGAGATTTGATAATTGCAGTTTTTTTAAATATTTATTTTTATTGTGCAGCCCTACAAATAGTGCTGTGTAAAATTGATTTCAATCGGGTTTGGAGTTTCTACATATCTCTTGTTTTGTCAGCCAAGAGAGGGCTTGGATTTTTGTGGCAGTGCATTCTGGGATTACCTTCATCATGAAGTATATATGCTACAGTATATGTTCAGCTCAAATGATGTCTTTTAAATGTTTCCTATGGAGGCAGCTCAATATACTTCAGAACAAAGCAAAGGTGTGTGTCTGTTTATTTGAATACTGTGGTGTTGTCACAGGGGCTGTGACAAGCGTTTATGGACGCGGATCAGTCTGAGCCGATGCCGCTCTATAAGCCCACAGGCCCTCACGGGCATCATCAAGCGACAGCCTGTCACACTGGACCTGTCTTGGGCCAGCATCTCCAAGAAGCAGCTCAGCTGGCTCATCAACCGCCTGCCAGGTGTGTGTTCTCTCATTACCACTGCGTCTGTTTTAACACACACTACTGTATGACATGACTCACAGCCCGCTCTCTCACAGGCCTTAAAGATCTGGTGCTATCAGGGTGTAATTGGACGTCAGTCTCAGCACTGAGCTCTCCAAGCTGTCCTCTACTGCGCTCTTTAGACCTGCGCTGGGCAGACGGCGTCAAGGACGCTCAAATCAGGGATCTGCTCAACCCACCAGGTAATCACTCATTTATTCTTTACCTTTTCCTGTATTACTTTAAATTAGGCGTGTGTTATATTGTCCAAAAATATCTTTATCTAGTTTTTTTTAATAGTTTTTTAGATGACGATAGATTAGTGGAGTGCGTTTTTGTGCTGGTACATTAACTGGTTTAGGCCTGTCATGGACAGCTGACTCTCAAAGCTTTTCATATTGTGTGCGGTGGTCAGTTCACAACAGTCACAGACGTTTAATTTTCCACTGAGTCAATATTTGTCCCCTTAAACTGATTTCAAGGGAATTCTTACATTTATAATTCAACCTTAGACGTGCATCATCTTTTGTCTTTGATACATTTCATGAATAAATTGTTACCAATCAAATGAAATCAGTATCATCTGCAGAAGTGGCACAGAAGCTGCATCTGAAGAGACATTTGGATGTATTTATGGTTTAATGCAACTCGTGTGTTTTTAATTGAATATTCAATTATGAATCAGTTTTAAAAGAATGAAAACATACTTTAAAGGGTTAGTTCACCCAAAAATGAAAATTATGTCAGTAATTACTCACCCTGATGTTGTTCCAACCCCGTAAGACTTTCGTTCATCTTCGGAACACAAATTAAGATATTTTTGATGAGAGCTGGCTCACTCCTTCATAGGCTGCTAGGTAATCGATATCTGCCATCCCAGAAAAGTTAGTAAAGACATCGTTAAAATAGTCTGATAAAAATCGTTGATAGTTTATCAAGCGATGAGAATACTTTGTGCGCAAAAAACACAAAAATAACGAATTGTGTGTATAATGACAACTTAGTGTTTATTGAACTTACATTTTTATAAAACATTAACATTATTATAACATTTATAATATTTATAATAACATTATTATAAAATGACATGTGACATTTGTAGTCATACTGATAAGTAATACGGCATTCTTGCTTGTCATGTAATATTGCTTAAAGGGGTGGTATAATACCCATTTCACAAGATGTAAAATAAGTCTCTGATGTCCCCAGAGTGTGTATGTGACGTTTTAGCTCAAAATACCCCACAGATATTTTTATATAGCATACACACCTGAGTGCACTTTTTGAGGGTGAGCAAAAACGCACCGTTTTGTGTCTGTTCCTTTAAATGCAAATGAGCTGCTGCTCCTGGCAAAGGGGGCGGAGCTTCAAAGTGTCCTTTTACCTCACACAGACATGCACTGAAAATTTCAAAAACTTTTAGCTTTTTATGTTCAAACGAGTCAGACAATGAAGGAGAGACTCAAGAAGAAGTGACAACATGTAGAATGCAACAGGACATTTCTGAATGGTTAGTTGATTAATTTATGTAGCTTATGTGTAGTTATCTTCTAGTCATTAGCATATTCTGTCTTGATAATCTATAAATCGCATTCCCAGGGGTGGGGTTTATGTAAATTTTAGGGTTGGTGATGTCACTAACCCGGGAGGAATATCGTGTAGTCCCTATCAGCCGTTTGTTGTAGTCCTTAAAAAACAATTTCTTTAAAGGAAAATATCTCCCTTTGCTTTGACCTTTGAGCGTTGTAACTTTGCGGATGTTGTTTAAGCTCAAACAGCAACATTACACACTAACTAAAGTTAGAAAAGTGAAATCATAATCAACCACTCCTTTAATTATATAATTTGATATGAATAAAAGACAACTCGTAGGGAAAAAAAGCCCCTTATATATTGAATTGTGTGGTCATTTATCAGCATTATAGGCTACATCATGCAGAGAAAACATGCACTCTGAGACGCTCAATGTCAGCTTGAACATTTAAAACAATAATTACGATATTATCTTAGACACAGGTTTCAAGTAGGGGTGTGCAATATAATGTGTATATATATCGTGTGTGTCTGTAGGCAGTGATAACCGTTCCCAGATGAAGAACATGCAGTGTTTGTGGCTGTGCGGTCTGGAGGTGACTGAAGCCACGCTGAGGCTGATCATCAGACACATGCCTCTGCTCACACGCCTGGAGCTCTCGCATTGTCCCATCACAGATGGTGCTCTCAACCTCCTCAGCGCAGTGGGCTCCTCCACACGCAACACACTCACACACCTCAACTTAGCAGGTGAGCAAGCGCACACCAAACCTGCTTCCAGCTTAGTGACGTTTAGCAAAACTAAATTTGTATGTCACCCTCAGGTTGCAGCCGCCTGACGGACCGATGTCTGGTGTTCCTGCGCCGCCTGTCCTGTCTCTCCGTACTGGACCTTCGCGACTGCAAAGGGGTCTCGCGGCAGGCGTGCGAAAGCTTTATCTCCGAGCTGTCCGTCAATGCCCTCTACTGCCTATCAGACGACAAGCTCATCCAGAGGATATCGTAAAAGCCGCCCTTCTCAGGGAGAGAGAGAGACTTTGTGAATATTTGTGTGACTGAGAAGGAACGCAGGGTATGTGTGTGTGTGATGGGTTCTGTAGGTCTGTAGGAGGTTCTCTGTTTGACAGATGTGTGACGGCTCAGGAGGGAGGAGCTCAAAGCATCCAGGGTGGGGCTTATGTATAAATGTGACTGGGTGAGGAGTATCCTTTTTGTAGTTAACTATTTCCCTTTTGTTCTGTGTACACACACAAACACACTGCAACTGGCAATCAGATCGGTTCTCAGGCCTGTCATGCCATGGGCTCTTCTATTAAAGAGATCAACAGGTGCTATTCCTCTACCGTTTGTTTTCTATTTCTGAGCAGCTTACTGTCTGCTACTTCTCTGATCCATTGTCACCTAGACAGATTCATTTATCCTTAGTAGTGTGGAGGTTAGCATTGCGTTTCGTTTTCTTTTCACTCATCCCCTTACTTTAAATGTCATTTTACTTGAGGAATACCTTTCTGTTCTTAATTCCTCTCCCTCCTTAATACCTGAGAGTATAGAGATATATAAATATATAAGCACCCTTGTGTAAATGTATTCCTCTCCTGTAGTAAGACAGAAAAAAAAATCTGTAGCATTATAATTATTTTGAGAAACTTTTTACTTTTTTTTTTCTTTTTCAAGAAAATAAAAAAAAAATGAAAAAAATGCGAGCTTGAGTTGATTTAAGTGAAGATGCTGACTTCTGAGGTTTTGTTGAAAATGTTTACATTTTGTTCTTAGTTAATAAATATAAAAAAAATATTGTTATTGGTTTCTAGTTGACTTAAAATACTGGATATATGTTAGTTTTTGCAATGGCTATTAAGACCTAGCTGCCCTGTGTTAGCATGGTGTGTTGCAACTCTGATTCATTTGATCCTGGGAATCTCAGACTTTATAAGTTTAGCTCACCCCAGTCTCATGCTGATAGGTTAAAGGTTTAGTACAAATATCTTATTATTATTTAAAAAAATTGTCACGATAGCGTCTGATCTCAGATGTATAAATTCAGCACATGCTTGACTGATGTTATTTGATCATGTTTCTGATGCTGTCTGATCTCAGATGAGTTTATAAATTCAGATCAAGGTGCTGTCTAACTTTAAATGAGTGTAAATTCAGTTTAAGGTGCTGTCTGATGAATTTGCCAAATCCATCTGATGTTATTTGCTTTCAAAGAAATTAATCTTTGAGATCAGCCAACACCTCGAGCTGAATTTGTGGTCTGGTTAAAAAAAGTGTGTACATGATCCCCCTGGCTCATCTCAAATGAGTTTATAGATTGTGGTCATGATGCAGTCTGATTTCAGATAAGTTTAATATTCATCACGTGATGTCATCTGATCTCAGGTGAGTTTATATATTCTGCACATGCTGCTGTCTGATCTCAGATGAGTCTCCATGCTGAAGCAAGGCGCATGAGGAGGGTCTCAGCACAGCCAAGCCTGCATCCGATGCATTTTTCACATGGACATGGGTGGAAATTAGGCCTCCGCTTGCTGTCTGCGCTGGTTTATCTGCATTTCCCCACCAGGTCATTACAGCCCGACGGGAATATAATGGAAACAAGTCATTTTCTCTATCGGTGGACAGTGAGAACATCATGTGTCAGCGAGCTCTGCCAGCACTAGCCTGATGATGATGAGGAGGATGATGGGAAGCTATCTGCTAACTCAAGGATGCTTTACTCCAAATAAACCCACAACTCATCCATGCTCTCGATTTTACCTCATTTAACGGAACGCCGCTTATTTTTACCGTTCGATTTTTAATCATTTTAGCCTTGAAGGGCATATTTTATAAAGACTCGCAGGTATTTTGACTTAGCTTCGCTAGCTAAGCAGCTGTTTGCTTAACTGTCAGAGGATATTTCCAGCAAACGGAGGGATTTACAGCAAAATAACACACGAATCAGTCCGGTAAAGAGTGTAAATGAGACATCTGGAGGACTGAGGGAATTAATTCACAGAGCAGATTAAACGACACATCTCATTAAATGAAATAAACGGTCCGTAAATAAACGCTTGTGTTGTTTAACTGTTAACGTTAGATCATATGCAAAGGTGGCCGCTGACCAACAAACATTTTCTAAAAGCCTATTCGGCGACCAAACAAATAAATACAATTTGACAACGTAAAATAAAATATAGAAACTTAAGTCCAACATCACTGAAATGGCTGAAGAGGCGTTTCCTTTACATTATCTGGTGTGGAACAATCAATACCAAGAACTGGACCGAGAGCTTCAGGAAAAGCAGGTGCATGGAGTAGTTTAAACTATTTATTATTTAAAATCATGGGCTTTCCGCTCTGTTAATATGTTTGTATTATTCTTTAATGTGTGTGTGTGTTGCAGCATGAGATGCAGCGGCTGGATGCGCGCGGGCGCACGCCGCTCGAGCTGTCAGTGTGTCTCGGGCACCTGGAGTCCACGCGGGTCCTGCTGAGACACAACGCTGATCCCACACACAGCAGCACACAGGGCTGGACAGGTACAGCAACCCTTTCATCAACTACTTTAACCACTAACAGGGGCCATTGTAGGATTTCCATATCAGTTTAAAAAAATGTTTTTTACATTTTGTTTGTATACCAGGGTAGGCATGAATAGGCCTACAGTAGGTTCTACACCACCTATCAAGTTAATCCCTGCATATTTAATTAATTTCTAACTAAACTAATATTCATTAATATTGATTAACAATATAGACTAGCTTTACTTTATATTACTGCAATTGTCTAGATTGGCTATATTTTTTTCAACATATGTAATGTTTTAAGTGGTTTTCTTTTTAACTACATTTTTGCAGTAAAATTAACTTTAAAGAAGATCTACATTTATCATTTTCATTCATGGAGACGTGGAAACTGTGCCATGGTTTAGTGGAGGATTCCTGTCACCTGGTGGAAAACAATAGCCGAGAAATCTAGACGCATCCTAGCGGCAGCAAATTTTATTTTGCAGCCAGTGTCATCTAGCAACTCTCCAATGGCTTGCCAGCTGGAAAAACCAAAGTCTAGTCAGGCCAATCCCATCATGTATAGAGTCGGTGGGCGGGCTTAAAGGGATACTCCACTTTTTTTGGAAATAGGCTAATTTTACAACTCCCCCAGAGTTAAACAGTTGAGTTTTACCGTTTTCGAATCCATTCAGCCGATCTCCGGGTCTGGCGGTACCACTTTTAGCATAGCTTAGCATAGATCATTGAATCGGACAGGACCATTAGCATCTCTCTCAAAAAAAATGACCAAAGAGTTTAGATATTTTTCCTATTTAAAACTTGACTCTTCTGTAGTTACATCGTGTACTAAGACCGACGGAAAATGAAAAGTTGAGATTTTCTAGGCTGATATGGCTAGGAACTATACTCTCATTCCTGCGTAATAATCAAGAAACTTTGCTGCCGTACCATGAGTGCAGCAGGCGTAATGATATTACGCAGCGCCTGAAAATAGGTCTAATAGGTTAGACAAACTTAGTCCCGGTCACGTTGGAAGTTACCGAGCTGGGGACTATTTTCAGGCGCTGCGTCATATCATTACGCCTGCTGGACTCATGGTACGGCAGCAAAGTTTCTTGATTATTACGCAGGAATGAGAGTTTCTTGATTATTACGCAGGAATGAGAAACTCTGGAAGACTTGGAGTTAAACTTTTCTTTGAGAAAAGAACAAAGAACGGCACTGAAGTCATTCTTAAAAAAGGAAGATGTGTTCGGAGTTTTGCCGACCGGATACGGCAAAAGTTCAATCTATCAACTAGCTCCGCTGGTGGGAAAACGCTCTGGTTGGTTGTAGCGCTATCCTATTGCGTCCAGAGGGAATTTGAAAGACAACCGTTTATCCCGCCCCTCGGATTGACCCCTGCCAATGGTGTGTTCCCAGACCCAACATCTTGATGTGGGTCTGGCTTGTCAGGCCAGGAAAACAAACACTTAAAGGAACACTTCGACTTTTTGGGACTTTAGCTTTTTCACTATATCCCTCAGAGTTAGATTAGTCCATACATACCTTTTTCATCTCCGTGCGTGCTTTAAGTCTGTTTGACTCACCCACCACTAGCCTAGCTTAGCACAAAGACTGGATGTAAATGGCTACAGCTAGCATACTAATCCCAATAAGTGACAAAATAACGCCAACATTTTCCTATTTACATGTTGTGATTTTGTATAGTCACAGTGTGTACAAATAACAAGGTCATATGAGACACAGACATTTTTTAAACGTTTAAATACTGGGAACTATTTTCTCAGAAGGCGAAGCACTGCTACTTGGGCGGAGTGAAGAGCGCAGCACCCGAGAAGTGGTTATGGAGCAGAGAGTTCGCTCAGAGTTGGAGTAATAGAGTCAGCAATTACTAGATAGTAAATGCAAAGTTTACAATCATGGGTGTTCGCTGTATTGTAAAGAGCTGCGACAATAAACAGGGGAATTCCAAACAAAAACGCTGACCTGATGAATCAATGGCTATTGCTCTGGATATAGATCCAAACACACCTGTAGACATCATCAAGGACTATCGCGTTTGCTCAGAACATTTCACTAGGACGACTATTTTGAAAAAAAAATGGAATTTGCCACACGGACCATGAAACGTGTGCTGAAGGATAACGTTACGGCCATCCCATCGATAGTAAAGACAGGACAAAGTGGATCACCTGCGGCTGCGGTAAGTGTCCCGTTGTGTTTTTAGATGACTAGCCTACTGTTACAGTACCATTAGCTAACGTTAACGTTAGATGTAATGTAACCTTCGTGACACTATTACATGAATAGGGTGCTCACTACTATTACAGTTGTTCCCGGGCTCCATGTATCCCCTGTAATGTTAGTATTGTGTTGTCACAAACGCGCTCTATCGCCCCAGTAACAAATAAGCGGCGCTAAAGGTAACTTTCAGGACTGAAGCGTTCAACTTGCTAATGAATTGGAGGGGGTATGGGCAGTTTTCATTTTTGAGAAACAGTGACCTTGTTTGTGAAATAGTAGGCTATTCCCGTTCTGATTCTCCCCTCGACCTCAGTCTGTTCGGCATTTGACTATCAGCTTCCAAAGTTTGTAACTCCGCGTCTGTGTATTCTGTCTCAAAACGATATGGTTCTGGATCTTGGTTTGATACCAAATAAAAATCCTCTGACAATTCCTCAAAGTCAGCCATGATCACGAATCACGTTCGCTACTAGCTAGTTAGTCACGTTGGTTTTGTTGACGGAACGGCGCTTCTCGGGTGCTGCGCTCTTCACTCCGCCCAAGTAGCAGTGCTTCGCCTTCTGAGAAAATAGTTCCCAGTATTTAAACGTTTAAAAAAATGTCTGTGTCTCATATGACCTTGTTATTTGTACACACTGTGACTATACAAATCACAACATGTAAATAGGAAAATGTTGGCGTTATTTTGTCACTTATTGGGATTAGTATGCTAGCTGTAGCCATTTACATCCAGTCTTTGTGCTAAGCTAGGCTAGCGGTGGGTGCGTCAAACAGACTTAAAGCACGCACGGAGATGAGAAGGGTATGTATGGACTTATCTAACTCTGTGGGATACGGTGAATAAGCTAAAGTCCCAAAAAGTCGAAGTGTTCCTTTAACATGAAAATTACATGAAATTACCATTATAACCAGTAGATGGCAGCAGAGGAGCACTCATTAGCTAATTTGCCATTTCCACTCCCTTTTATAGTTCTTTTTTACCATACTGTCTATGTTTTTTACATATTTAGCTTTTTTTTTAATAAAATGAATATTATATCAAACCAATAACTGGTTGTTGTTGTCAAACACATCATTGTTTGTTATGCCAAGGCTGAGTTACCTACTCTGGTTATGCAGAGAAGTTAAAATTTTGGTAATGTTTAATTCAAATCCAGCAGTGG
Source organism: Leuciscus leuciscus (assembly GCF_965113295.1). Taxonomy (NCBI): domain Eukaryota; kingdom Metazoa; phylum Chordata; class Actinopteri; order Cypriniformes; family Leuciscidae; genus Leuciscus; species Leuciscus leuciscus. The sequence goes on from NC_138732.1 coordinate 26,817,321, forward strand.
TTTTATATAATAACTCCTTATTTGTCTCTGAGTTTATCCACTTCAAATGTACACTCTTAATGTAAATGTAATCTTTGCTCAAATAACCTGTTAAATCTCAATGTTCCTTGGGTGTGAACAGAGCTTGGAAAAAAAGATTTTAAGTATAATCCTTCTGTTCCTTGAAATAATCTACAAAATATTTTTAAGTTGTCCATGCTTCAATCATATATTCATTTAAGGTTGTAGGTAAAAAAAGACAAAAAAAATACAGTTTTTTTTCTCTTGCTAAATTGTTGCTGTGATTTCAGATTGTATTGTATTGTGGTTGGTATTGTAATATCTCAATCAGTTTTTAACGTGCCTAAATAAAGGAAAATGAAATGAAATAATAATATTAAAATAAACAAAAACAAACATGACATTTTTTTTAAACTGTATTTAACAGCTTTTAAGCATCTTTATGAACCATAAATATTAGAAATAGAATTATATTATTATTATTTAAAAATGAAATGGAGCATTGTGGAAAAGCACTTCTTCTGTGTGCTTACCTGAAGCTCAAACAGTAAAGCATGGCGCTAGCAACCGCAAGATCATGGGTTCAATTTCTTAAAATAGTTTTTATTTCGGGTCTGTGCAGCTGCCTATAATGATAAATAATGCGGGTCAAACTGACCCACAAACATCAATCGTAATTCCCTATTCACTTCCATTATATGGAAAAGAGCTGCCGTCTCATTCTGGAGAATATCTTTTTTTATTCCTCAGAAAAGACAAAAACAAAATAATACAGGTCAATATTAGTAATTAAGTGTATAATTTAAATTTACCCCAACATGTGCATCTTTAGTATATCTCACGGGTGTGTTGAATTGTGTGTGCAGTTTTGCAGGAAGCAGTGAGCACTGGAGACCCTGAGCTGGTGCAGCTGGTCCTTCAGTACAGAGACTTCAGAAGAGCCACAGAGAGACTGGCTGGTATTCCTGAGCTTCTGAGCAAACTCAGACAGGTGATGCACATGCACACACACAGACTGGTTGAACAAATAACAAAGTAATAACTCAACTACTATAAGTAAATCCAACCTTTATTGCAAATTGCGGCTGCAGGATTGTTTATATTGTTGCAAAATGTAACTGTATTATCACCCAGTTCTAATCTGCTAAATGCGATAAGGCATTAAAATAATATAATCATTAACATGATTTTCTGTAAAGCTGCTTTGAAACAGTGTGTATTGTGAAATGTGCTATATGAAATTGACTGATCAGGTACAATGTTGTTTTGAATCAACATCCTCTCTCAGAAAGCATTCCAGCTTGTTGTCTTTTCCTGCAGGCACGGGATTTCTATGTGGAGATGAAATGGGAATTTACTAGCTGGGGTAAGTTGAAGAGCTAAAATGTTGGGAAAGACCCACAAACTCGTTCGCTTTCCCTGTAGATCACCACTGTCCTAGATAGCAACTTTAACCGTTTCAGCACCACATATGTGGACAGCTCCTGTGATCAATTGCTCCTGACAGTCAGTTGTCATTCTCTTTCAATTGCTCAGTTCCTCTAGTGTCGAAAGTTTGTCCAAGCGATGTGTATCGTGTATGGAAAAGCGGTTCATGTTTGCGGGTCGACACCACTTTGTTGGGCTTTGAGCACATGACCTGGCTTAAGGGCCGACGCAGCTACATCTTTAAAGGTGGAGGTGAGTCTTTAAAGAGGCCATATTATCATATGTAAGTTTTGATTTTGTTTTTTGGGGTTTACTAGAATAGGTTGAATGTTTAAAAAAACACATTATTTTCACATATTTTACGTTGTTGCAGCACCTCTCTTCCCAGTCTGTCAGTAACACTTTAGTTTCTGTCTCTGTGAAGCCCCTCCTTCTGAAAAGCGCAATGTGCTCTGATTGGTCGGCTGGATCAGTGTGTTGTGATTGGGTGTGTGTTTCAGAAATGTCACACTTCTTACCATAACCACAGGTTTCAACACTAATAACTCAACTCAACCGCCCCTTTATTTTGCATGTGCCTTTGGCTGGAATTATTTAAATGAGGAATATAGTGACATGTTCGTTCCTGGAAGAAAACTCAAGACCAGAATCGAGGCGTTTCAGGGAGTTCAGAAACAGTGCGCACTGATATAGAGAATAACTCCCTTTGGAGTGACTTTGTAACTTTGCTAACCTTTTTCATTCTGAAACAGCAACATTACACACAAAGAAAGTTGAAAATGCAACAAAGCTTAATAGGTCCTATTAAGCGGCTTGTGTATTTTGCAGAGAGTGGGGCAATGGTGATGGAGGTGGACCACGAGAAGCAGGTGGTGTACACAGAACCGCTGTCTCTGTCTCCACGCGACACTCCCTCACTGCTCGCCGCCATGATGCCCTCACAGGAGAACACGGCCCAGAGACTCACCTCTCCTATAGTGTCCACTCATCTCAACACACGCAACGTTGCCTTTGAGAGGTACAGGAAGAGTATTCCCACAGATATGAATTACTGTCTGTGAGGAATTCTTACCTAATTCTCTGTTCTGTGCTGTACTGTAGAAATAAGTCTGGGATTTGGGGATGGCGCTCAGAGAAGACAGAGGTTGTAAGTGGATATGAATCAAAGGTTGGTCTAAATTTTACTTTAAGCACTTTAAGAGGCATTTAAATGTGCAGTAAGCGATTTCTGAGAAACATTTTTGAAATTGACACCCAAACAAACAAATCCCTCCCTTTATTGCTCCGCCCCTGAAATAAGAAACAACACGCTATGCAACATTCAGCTTGAGCAAGTATGGATGAATCAGAGGTGATTCAACAACAACGACAGCATGTCCGAGTTGCTATGAAACAAAGCAAAAACCAATGTTACTCACGTATAAAGCAGAAGCAATGCAACCTCGGCGTCCGTTTTCAAGCCTTCCCGCTTCGGTCTCTCCAGCGCTGGAAATCTTTTCTAATATTAACAGGGTTCCTAAAACTATGGCCTGATCGTAACCCTTCATCTATCAATTATATTCCTCTGACCTTTTTTTGTAATGTCTCTCAGTCACCTCTCTTTCTACAGTGTTTTTTCAAATCTCCCTCTTGCTCAATCTCTCCTCCCCCATCATGAGTGGACACGCCCCCTACTGCTGATTGGCTATAAGTGTGCTGTCGTGCTCTGTGGATTGGTCTGTTTTTTTTTATCCTGTTTATACAGCCAGGACTATGTACAAACACAATATTTTTGTTCAGCACACACACAGAACAGACATCTAGCAAATATACAAAAATCTGGCAACAATTGTTTGTTTAGGTGTTGATTTAAATTTTCAACGGTGTTTCTCAGAAATCGCGGTAACACTTTATTTTACAGTGTCCTTGTTACATATGTTACATGTACTTACCATAGTAATAACAGTAAATTATGCATAATTACATGCAACTAACCTAAATCCTAATCCTACCCTAACCCTATAGTAAGTACATGTAGTTAATTAATATTACTCAGTACTATTATAAAATATATAATTACACTGTAACAATGACACCTTAAAATAAAGTGTAACCGAAATCGCTCACTGCACCTTTAACTCTGAGTCCTGCTGAAAACATCTGTGCACCGGGACTAAATGGACTCCCTTATTGCTTTTTATAATGACATAATTGTAGGTTTACAGTGCCTGTAATGTGGAGTTAGTGACACGTTCTCGGACTGAACACCTTTCTGATCAGGACAAGTGTAGGAGTAAAGGTACATAAACCCATACAGTTAGAAAAATGCTGCTGACAGTCAATTTAACTAATAAATATACAGTCTGAGACTTTTGTACGGTCACCTTCTACACACTCCTGGCCTCCTCTGTGCTTTCAGGATCTAGAACTCCTCTACAGTCGTTCCTCGGCATTGCTGAGCAACACGTCTCTAGTACTGGGGTGAGTGCGATCAGTGGTCACTTGCATATCATTTAATTTTTTATTTACATTTTCAATATATCATTTAATTTTTTTTAACTATTATCAGAATTTTTGTTTTAAAAATATTCTTAAAAATATAAAGTAATAATATATTTAGGAATTAAAATAACTAAATATTACAAATAAAAAATAATTTGTGTTTCGCTTGTATGTTTGACTTGTGATGTTCTTCCTCCCTTTTTTTTCTTTTCTATTTATTTGTTTTGAATTATCCCTGTAATGCCAAAAATGATTAAAAAATAACCTCAAACATAAAAAAAACCTCAATAAACATATAAACTACCATTAAAAATGTTGGGGTTAGTTCGATAAAAAAAAGAAAAAGAAATGAATACTTTTATTCAGCAAGGATGCATAAACTGATCAAACATTTATAATGTTACAAAAGATTTCTATTTTAAACAGATGCTGTTCTTTAAAAACGTCCTATTCATCAAAGAATCTAGAAAAAATTTATCACAAAACTGTGCCGCAACTGTTTTCAGCATTGATAATAATAAGAAATGTTTCTTGATCATCAAATCATCATATTAGAATGATTTCTGAAGGATCATGTGACACTGAAGACTGGAGTAATGATGCTGAAAATTCAGCTTTGATCACAGAAAAAAAAAAAGCATTTTAAAATATATTACAATAGAAAACAATTGATATAAATTGTAATAATATTTCATACTATTACTGTTTTTACTGTATTTTTCTTCAAATAAATGCAGGTGAGCATAAGAGACTTTAAATGAGAAAAAAACATACAAAAAATGTGTACCAGCCCCAAACTTGTGAACACTGATTCATTTGTGTATTGTGTTTGTAGAGTCAGGTTTCTCAGTGCGCCAGTCCCCATAACCCAACAGCCATCACAGCAGAGGAGTACTTCGATGCAGAGTTTAATCTGAACGGCAGAGATATTGGGCGGCCCATTGAGCTTACCAGCAAAGTGCAGAGGTAACTCCAAAGTGCCATGAGTGAACAGTGTTTGTACATGAATTATGAATATGTGGTTTGTCTCTATACCTCTGTCTTTCTCTCTCAGGTTTAAAGCCACTCTGTGGTTGAGTGAAGCTCATCCTCTCTCGCTGGCTGAGCAGGTGACACCCATCATTGACCTCATGGCCATATCTAACGCCCACTTTGCCAAGCTGCGTGATTTCATCACCCTACGCCTACCACCTGGCTTTCCTGTAAAGATAGGTGAGAAGAAGAGACACATCCAGTTGATTTACCATTTACATTAATTCAACATTATTTCTTAATACATGTTTTTTGTCTTATTGTTATTAACTTTATCTGTGCACATTAAATTTGTTTTGGATATCTTATTTAAATAGTTTTACTCAGAAATACACCAAAGATTGTTGCTAATGCAAATTTAAAGTGCCCCTATTATGCTTTTTCAGATAATCCCTTTCATGTAGTGTGTAATATGGCTGTTTGTGAATGTAAAAGGTCTGAAAGTTTAAAAGATCAAAGTGCAGATAAATTAAGTTATTGTCTCTTAAAGGAACACGCCGACTTTTTGGGACTTTAGCTTATTCACCGTATCGCCCAGAGTTAGATAAGTCCATACATACCCTTCTCATCTCCGTGCGTGCCGTAACTCTGTCTGACGCACCCACCGCTAGCCTAGCTTAGCACAAAGACTGGAGGTAAACGGCTCCATCTAGCATACTGCTCCCAATAAGTGACAAATTAACGCCAACATTTCTTGTTGGTAATACAAGAAATAACGCACTGCTACTTCAGCGGAGTGATTTACTCCAACTCTGAGCGAACTCTCTGCTCCTCACCACGGGGCTTCTCAGGTGCTGCGAGCAAATCACTCCGCCCAAGTAGCAGTGCTTCGCCTTCTGAGAATATAGTTCCCAGTATGTATACGGTTAGAAGATGGCTGTTTTAAGTGACCTCTTTATTTGTACACGCTGTGACTATACAAATCACAACATGTAAATAGGAAAATAGCAGTATGCTAGCTGGAGCCGTTTACCTCCAGTCTTTGTGCTAAGCTAGGCTAGCAGTGGGTGCGTCAGACAGAGTTACGGTATGACAAGAGCGTGTATGGAGTTATCTAACTCTGGGGGATACGGTGAATAAGCTAAAGTCCCAAAAGGTCGGCGTGTTCCTTTAAAAGAAAGAAGCAAATTTTGAACTGCCTGAAACAAGGTTTCAGTAATTTCAGTCTTACCTACTTTTCTAATTGTTTATTTGTATAATACCAGCCAACGGTCTTCATTGGCTACCTGCAAACAACGTTTGCTTTGACCCTCAAACACTGTAGTTGTGTAGACCAATCATAGCAGACTTGGCCATCTGACCAATCAGAGCAGAGTGAAAAAAGGGGGTTAGAGAGACTAAAGAGACTGCTTTATCGAACCGTTTCAGAAACTGTGAGAAAAGAGGTGATGCTACACTGTATATCATGAGAAAATGAAAGTGTTTTTTGACCTTGGATGCATGTAAACCTATTGTAGGAGACCTCCCAAACAAAATTAGGAACCTGTAAAATAGCATAAATTGACTTTAATCATGTCCTTACTCTTAGAAATTCCTCTCTTCCACGTGTTGAATGCTCGAGTGACATTCAGCAATCTTTGTGGCTGTGATGAGCCGGTCAGTTCTGTGACTGTACAATCTCCACAAGGAGCCACAGAGGCTGGTACGCATCTCTTCTGTTCAGGTCACAAGTTCCTCTGGCTGTAACTGTGCTGGTTGTTCACCCTCGCATTCACTGCTTTCAGGTCAGGCTCCTCCTCCTCTGCAGTGTGAAGTAGACCCATCAGTGTTTGAGCCTCCCCCAGAATACACCACACTTGGACCAGGCCGCAGTGAACCGATGAGAGATGAGGATGATAATTTACTCCAGTTCGCCATACAGCAGAGCCTACTGGATGCGGGAACAGAGAGTGACCAGGTATTGGCATCTATCAGATGGTATGTCCAAGGACCAGCATTCAGACTGTCTGATGTATATTGCACTTTCTTGATCTGGCAAGCTCTATTCTGATTGGCTGGCTACACTCAACTTCTCAGAGTCGGTGCACTTTTTTATCACTCTGCCTGGAAACAAGATAGTTGATTTCTGATTTTGAGAGAGAACAAATCTCTGGATTAGATTAAAAAAATGTCTTGCATCAAATCTTTCAATTACTGTAGATATCCAAAATACCTACAAATAGAACTGTATTTTCCACTTTATGTCTGTGAAATAATCAATACATGTTATTTTTAGGGCGAAAATAAAGTTGGATTTAGGTTAATTACTGTAAAGCTGCTCATAAACCTATACTGCTCTGCAAATGTAATATATACAGCAAATTACAGAATCCAGACATAAGCTCTGTTCCCAAACCTTGTGATCTTCTAGGCTCCTGAAACAAAGCCTTTGCCAAACAGCTATCTGCAATTTTATGCAGAAAATTTATGCTAATATATTTTATATTTACCCAAATATAATACTTTTTTTTTTTTGCTTTGTTTTTTTGTTGCACTATACAGTATAAATCCATGGGAAGTTAATTTAACATCCAAGTGAAAATGTAGTACTTTATTTCATTCTATTTTCACAGGTGTGAGATACATGATTTTTTTATTTTTTACGTGTCCCTGTAACCTTGGAATTATCTAGCTATTTTTTCTGTTACTTTCATGCAAAAAACAAAACATTCCATGATTAGTAACTATAGATATTAGGACAGTAACCTTTTTTTTTTTTTTTTTTTTACTAAAATAAGCTGTTACCATAAACCAGCCACCATTACAAATGATATAATTATCTCCAGTTATCTCCTGATTCATTTATTTAACCACCATCTGATTTTTTTGGTGCTGTAACCAAGAATGCATCCACAGATGGAACCTGACTTGTCGTTATTAATTTAATTGAACCATTCACGTGCACAACGAGCATGTTTGCAATGCTCAATGCTGCAAAAATCATGTTAATGCAACATGAACAGATCTAAGTAGATGCTGAAATCAACACTTTTCATGATTAAGTAGTTCTAGAAGCCAGAATATTAATCATGATTAGTCAAAGCTAAACAATTAGCAGACATCAGCTTTTCATTATTCCCTCCACTGCTTTCCACCCACTCCCTCATTTCTCTTTCCTTTCCTGTGTGTTTCTGTAGGTGACCATATGGGAGGCTCTCACTAACACTCGACCATCTTCTCAGCCTCCGCTTTATGAGGAGGACTCTCAGCTTGAGAGGTGTGTGGATCAACAACAGTGTGTAGATTGAGTGTGAGGATGTGCATATCAGTTGTTCATCTGCTTTGAAATGTGACTGTCTCTGATAGGGCGATTCAGGAATCTCTGTCTTTGTCACTGGTTGGAGGGGAGAGTGGAGAGTCAGATCCTGGCCTGCCGTTATCCCCATCTGATCCCTCCCTCAACTCACCCCCGTGTTACAGCTCACTGGCCGAGCCTCGAGCGCCGGGAGCGTTTGCCGTGGCCACCAGTTTTGATGAACAGCTACGCATCGCAATGGAGCTTTCATGCAGAGAACAAGAGGAGTTAGACAGGTACAGTGATGTAGGAGCAGAAATTACAGAATCCATAGACAAGCTCTGTTCCCAAACCTATTGAGGGTTTCAAGTAGAGGTCGATCCTTTTGCAGATTAATCTGCACCGATAACCCATTGGTTCCAGCATTGTTCCATCCATACCGATAGTTTTTTCGTGTTGCATCCGTTACTGGTGCGGCTGAGAAGGGTGCGCTGTCATTACACAGTACGAGAGCGCCATCTAGAGGCGAAATAAAAAACCACCACTGACAACTTGTGGAGTTTGTTTTGACACGTGAGCGGGACACTTCAGATGCGAATTTAAAACAGACAATGAAACTGTATGTTATACAGTACACTACCGTACGTGTTTTCATATCATTATAACATAACACATTTGTTGACTAGATGCTGCATTAGTGGAGAACAGCAGTATGATGCCATTCAGGCTGAGAGGACTAATATAAGTACCTCAAACGGTTAAGTCAAGTCACCTTCATTTATATAACACTTTTAACAATATTGATTGTTTCAAAGCAGCTTTACAGTGATAATAGGGAATTACAGTAACAGAGATTGTTAACTTTACAGCAGCTCTAAAATAAAGTTATTGTCCAGCTAAAGTTAGTTTTGATTGATTGATTCACTTCCGTTGCAAAGGTCATTAGTTACTAACACGACACCGTTCTTACAGAAAACACTCAACGCGCTCCGGCCCGCTCATCCGCACAAAACAGTGCCTGGTGGCTTGAGAACGCAAACCCTGCAATAGATTCCAAGGTGCAAGCCTGGTCAAATTTAGTGGGAAAAAAGGTTATCTCTGCGCAAACCGCGAAAACGCTGACGGCGTGCACATGCGCATCACGTGTTTAGTCTATAGGTATGCGCGTTTGAATATATATGTGCGCGGGCGTGTAGTCCTTCTTTACAAACCAACCCTCAACAAACTACTTATCTGGCCTTAAAAATGTGTACGAATTATTTATCGCTTCCGCGGAGCCACGTGAACCGGAATTATTCCGACAACGTTTTATCTGTACAGAGGAACAATGTGACAAAAACACACGCAAGTCCAACCCATATGTTTACTGTCATGATTGTTACCATCTATTTGCATTAGTTTATATCCAGCTGGTCACTTTAATGCATTCGTTATGCAGCGAAGTTGCATATTTAAAGCTAGTGACATGAGAAAGCAAACTGATGTTCATGCAGCCGACAAACATATAAAACGCATTCGATTTCAGTTTGGGTTTTTTATCATCACTGTAATACATATTTAGTTATTTTGATTAGATAATCAAGTATTCTAAAATAAAAGCAAATAAAGTGTGAGTATACATGCAGTATAGGCTACATATGTGTATAATTTCAATGGCCTTTGTGTGTAGATATTTAAAGATGGCCGTCTTTAAGCATGACTATTTGGATTTATATGAAATAGTAACACTTTATGAGTCTGTTTGCAACATTAACTAAGGTTAATAAAAGTATTGTTCATTGTTTATTTCAACATTTACTTATACATTTTTATATTTTGAAGTTGTCTCTTAACATTAGTTAATGCACTATGAACTAACATGAATGATCAAGGTATAATTAATATATATATTTTATATTTAAAAAGTACAGTACATTTTCATGGTTCAGTACTGTTGCTACATCTTTGCAATGAAGTTCAGCACAATTTTATGTGTTACGTTTGTTTTCCTTCAGTATCCATTTAAAAAACGTATCGGTTGATTAATTGTTTATCGGCCAGCGTCGGCAAACCTACTTATCGTTATCGGTAAAACACACTACCGGTTGACCTCTAGTTTCAAGGCATCATAGACCCCTGACACAAAGCCTCAATTTTAAATAATGTTTTGTTTTGTTTTGTTGCACTATATTCAACATGACAAGAACATTTACTTCACATTTTTGTCCCTATAACATTTTATGTTTTTTTTTTTAACTTTCTTTCTTTTTTCACTTGTAGCATTATTTATATGCAATATGTCAGTTTCTAAGAATCTATATTAGTCAAAAACACAAACACCTACTGATGTTTTGTTTTTCGTATTTTCATTGTGGCAACAATGATGTTCTAAACACCGTAACGTTTTTCCTTGGCGATTTTGAAAAGTTTCGTGTACAGACGACAACGTTGTCAAAATGATCCCGTTCACATGGATACACGAAAACGATTAAAAAGGCTGTATTATTCATGCCAGGCCAGTAGTTGGCGATGTCTCTTTGCAAAGAAACTACGCGATTATAGACTGAACACATAATACACATACGCATGGCGTCACCTATTTCACAAATTCTAGTTTTTGTAGTTTACACGGAGACGAGAACAGCACGTAGAAACCCGTTTTTTTTTTCTTCAAAAGTTTGCGTTTTCAAGCCTCCAAAACGCTCCTGTAAATGAAAGGCCAAAACACATATAAGGTTTTTAGTTGAAAACAGTGTCGTGTAAACGGCCCCCTTAATGCGAGCGATTTTCCACTTACCACATCATCTCATGAGTTCAATAGAGAATAAACGTAACTATTCAAATTAATATAAAACGTGGAACAGTTTATGTTTCTCCTCATTTGTATCAGCCAATAACATTCCTCCTTTTGTTCCCTAAAGGAAGTGGAGGGAAGAGGAGGATGAGCTGGAGAGGATACTACAGCTGTCTCTCACAGAGAAGTAACTGTAGCAATGCTAGATGTGGGTTTAAAGGAGTAATTTATTGGTTGTGTTTTTTTTCTGCAATGTTAAATTATTATTCTTTTAATAGATTCATCACTCTTTATTTCTTTTCCAAAATAATAAAGATGGGATAGCAAGAGGAATTGGAGAGAGTGTGTGTGTGTGTGTGTGTGTGTGTGTGTGTCAAGACTGAAACAATTCATAAGAGATGATAAAACATGGCATGAAAATGTGATTGATTTCCTCTCAGTTCCACTGTCTTTTGAGTGATACCAGGTCAACTTCATTGTATAATGATACAGATGAAAATGTGAATATAAATTATGAATATTGATGACTATGATAATGCATAAAGGTAAAGTACTGAAAATACTATTGCGTACAATAATGAGTTTACGTATGGTGGATGATAATAACATGAAAGTATAAGTATTAAATGTTGCTCAAACACTTTCACAACAATGACTTCTGTTATGATGTTTTTGTGTGCATGGGGAAGCGACCCTCTAAGTCTAAGATGTATAGATAAGGAACTTACTGAAGCACTTAAAATATATTAGTATCAAGGATGTAAAGGGTGTTGTAGGCTTCAGAAAAGCTGCCGTCCACACAGATCTGCATCTGCACAGCAAGTGTGATTTAGATGCGCCAGAGTTCCAGTGTTTCTATTATTACTCTTAAACTGCTGTCATTTTGTTATGTAAGAAAACTGAATCATCCATTATATCTGCAGGTAGTTCTACTCTTGGACAGTGGTTCTCAATCAGGTTCAGCAAACTTTCAAGGGGGTTATTTTAACTTCATTATAATGCTAAAAAAAAATCAGTTTCTATCAATCTATCTAGCAAAAACAAAATATGGAGACTGTTTGTATTTAAATAGGCAAATGTTTAAGAGTCTGTGATTGGATCATTATTGCAGTGATTATTATGTTTCTAGCATGTTATATGTTTGGCGACAGTTCTTCTAACTCTAACTGATGGAGTGTGTAGCTTTTCATTTCTTAAACAACCATGTAGGAAGACACACCATGGCCATATTCCAGGATGGCAATGTCAAGATTCATCAGGCTCAAATTGTGTAAGAATCCTTAAATTCAGTGAAAGTCTTTGGGATGTGCTGGAGGAGACTTCACAGAGCGCTGGACTCTTAATGGAAATAAATGTTGTGATGTTATTTCCATCAAGAGGTGCATCAATTTTTGGTCCAGATCTTGGCCATGATGTGTCTTCCTACATGGTTGTTTAAGAAATGAAAACCCTATTTATCCATCCAATCTTGAATCCTCTGGAATCAGCGTTGTCAAAATTAAAGCAGAAAATTGGGGCCTTTGAGTCAAAAAGGCAGAGAACCAATCAATGCTCTGGTTAGTCAACTTAGGAGCAGAAATATTCAGGGTTTTAGTGGTATGTTAGTTCATTTACAAGTTAAAATGAATTTGGGCAATTCTGTTCTGTAAAGGTTCAGTTTATTCTAAGATAAAACTAGACATTTACACAGCATCTTACTGCATGGCAAGAGTTCTCTGAGAAATTCCTTCTGTCTGCATGAAGGACATCCCATTCGTACTCAACATAAGCTTCTAGATGTTGTGTTAGAATCAAATCATATAACTCAGCATGGGAAATATCATTGTTGATTGTCCTTATGTAATTTTTCAAAATTTTGTTATAGAATTTCTCTAGCTTAGTCACTGATACATCTTACCTTAAACATCTGATAAAACATTTTACCCCACAGCATTGTGGGGAAATGCTTCGTTTAATAATTAATGTACATGGTTTTACAATTTACAAGCATAAACTGTATATGAACTGCTTAAAATACTATTTTACAGCCAGCTGTATACGAGTGCCCTTTCTATAATAAATGATCATGCGACAAATGATGCAAATTTAGGGGGCGAGACAGCTTACCTACTGACACATCTTACCCTTCTGTCCCCCATTTAGCAATCTCCATATTTTGGAAGCTTGTTTCCGCCACGGAATAAAAATCGAATTGTGAATTGTGAGGGGAAAAAATCTGAATTTTAAAAAAAGTCACAAATACCTTTCTTATTTGTTATTCTATTTAATTTAGAGATATAAACTCGAGAGACAAAAGGTCACAATTAGAACTGAGTTTTAGAATTCTGAGTTTACATATCACAATTCTGATTTAAAAAAAGAATAATAATTTTGAGTTTACATCTTGCAGTTTTGACTTTCTCAGAATTCTGAGTTTACATTTTGAGTTTTGACTTCTTTCTCGGAATTCTGAGTTTATATCTCACAATTCTGACTTTACGAATTCTGAGTTTACATCTCGCAGTTTTGAATTTCTCACAATTCTGACTTTTTTTTAAAAACGATTCTAAGTTAATATCTCGCAGTTTTGATGACTTTCTTGGAATTCTGAATTTTAAATCTCGCAGTTTTGACTTTTTCCTCAGAATTCCAAGTAGCAAATTCACAATTGTGAGTTTACATCTCGGAATTCTGACTTTTTCTTTAGAATTGCGAGTTTACATCTTGCAGTTGTGACATCTTTCTCAGAATTCTGAATTTATATCTTGCAATTCTGACTTTTTTTTTTTGTGTTACATTTCAAGAAAAAAAGAGTCCGAATTTTGAGATATAAACTTTTGTATTCCGTAGCAGAAACAAGCTTCTGTAGGGCTTAGTTCTACCTTATAAATCTGATGTATGAAGAAAAGAAAGTAAGTGCATGATCCCGCAATATGACAGACTGACCTGTAGAAGGCGCTCTACTGTACATCGCTCATGTCTCTGCTCTGAATGCTCGCTCTTTCCACAGCACGTTGTCTGTGCGGCCTCGACTTCCTTTTCTGTGCAGATTTCATGGCGAGTGATAGCGGGGAATAGTTGATTCACCTACCGTGACCACACTGACCCATACATCAATCTTCAGAGACGCTTTTTCGGGTGAGTGGGGTGCGTTACCCTGCTTCTGGACTATCTTTGACACATTACGCACTTCAGACTCTCGATTGTGTGTGCCGTGAGACTCCAGTGTGTTATTATGACTGTATCTCTCACACTCTGTGTGTGTGTGTGTTTAATGTTTGGTAGCTCAGTTAGCAACCAGTCTAAGCGCCTTTCTCAGTGGGTACATTCACAGTCAGAGAAACAGCGCTATCAGAGATTAATATAGTTATAAGAGCGATTAAAAACCACAAATAAGCTCTTATGTTTTCCTTTGCGTGTTTTGTCTAACGTTACTGGATTTGGAGGTTAATTGTGTAGTCATTTGCATTGTGTCTTGCTGCATGTGCTAATGAGCTAGCTCAGCGCTAACTTGAGAACTTGAAGCGAGCGAGGGACGCGACAAAACTTCAACGCACCCGTTAAAATCAACGAAACCGCACGTTTTCCCCAGTAAATGCGATTGTTTGAGACCGCAGCCGTTGGTCTCGCGCTCACTGACTGTCCGCGCGCAGTCTCGCGCTCGAGACGCGGCGACACGACGCTTGTCAGGATTGATGGCTATTTAACTTAATTTATGTGCTCTTCTGTAGTTTTTCCTGTCCTGAACTACTCTACACAGTCACAGGTTTGTTCATTGAGCATCATGAGAGAGAAATAACTAAGCGAAATGAGACTGAAGTTAATAATCACGAAGTTATCAACTGAGCGCTCAAAACAACGTGACATGCTAAATAATTTTGTTTCTGAAAACGCGCTCATTCGTTCGTTTTACGGTTATTTAGTTTAAGTATCAAATGGTTCACTGAAATGGTAGCGAGTTTGAAAAGGTAGCCTCGTTGAGGTACTACAACATTAATGCTAGTGGAGATATGGGCCTTTATCCTCTTTCAAACGCCTCAGATGATATGAGTAACTTTAAATTATGAGGGAATATGACAGTTTTCTACGCTCGGCCCTGGTTCATAACTAGGCTAATGCTTGTCTGATGTTCTCCCCTTCAGCTCATCAGCTGCCATTATAAAGACCGTGACGTCAGCAGAGTAGTTGATTGGCTTTGACATCATCAGGTGGGTAGTTTCATTTGACATTTTCCCAGCACTATTTTTAAGAATCAAGTCATTTATGTGGTTGAAGACGACTCACTGTGAAACATTTCCAGAATTAATAGTCAGTGTTTTACACCAGATAAAATGCATGACATGTTTATCTTTGCATTTTTTTCCCCCCATGGTGCAGTTAGGTGGTCAAAGTGCTTTCGGTCTGTATCTTAACCTGTGAAATTGCTCTTCACAGCTATTTTTAGGATTTGGGTGGTTTCTGGACCGAACGCTGTGCTGTGCCCTCTCTCTCCCTCATCGTGTTGTGGCCGTAGCTGGTCTTACCGAAGAACTGCCAGTCGATGGCTCTGATGGACAAGCACAAAGTGAAGCGGCAGAGACTGGACCGCATCTGTGAAGGTGAGAAGATGAAACCATATTAGATGGACAATATATATCCTGTTGACTGTCAACAACCCGAATCTATTAAATTCAACATAAATGACGTTTGCACCCACTTTACGTCCATAATGTGGGATATTCAAGGACAGCGTTTAGGGTGGGACTGGAATTGATTAGGTTATGAGATGCGGTTCACAGACACCTGTTGGTTAAATTAAGTCAAGTTGTTAGGTTTTGATGAAAGAATGTTTTTATCTCTTTGGTATTATGTGCACTGATGAATTCTTCACAATAAGACCATAAAAATGGGTACATTTTGATTTCATGTTGACTTTAAGTGAATCCTTGCATCCACCACCAGATACACAGGCCTGAAAAGCATTGCGTTTTATGTCTTGAGCTGAACTTCAAAACGTGATTTTATGTTTTACCTTGTATTTAAATCTAGACGCTGTGGTTGGTCAGATTTGCATTTGCTTTAATAATTGGACTGTTATGTATTGACCTAAAGGTATTATCCAAATGTTTATAGAGAAGTGATTTATGTATTATTTGAATGTGTCTGTGTAAACCTTGAGTGAATCATCTGGCACTGGCAGAGTGTCAGTGTACTATGTGAACTAACAAACATAGAGAAATGGATGGGCGATATGGTTGTTTCATGAGTGTTTGTGTGGCCGGTGCTGTAGTTGTTAGACAGTTTGAGCTCTGTTCTCTTATCTTTTCTCCTTCCTGTTTGTGTAGGGCGACACGGGCAGCACAGACACTCAAACCACTGTTATTAAAAACAGTGCCTGTGTGTTCTTTATTATATAGTACATACTACTAAATGAATGAATGAAACTCCTGTCCATTTTCTGCCATTTTTATAAAATCTAGGGAAAGCTAGTTGTCTTTAGATTTGGTGAACATAGTCTCATCTTTAGGGCTGTCCCCGACTATGGATTTTCATAGTCGAATCAGAATCGTCAAGTCTTGCCTATAGTCAACTAATAGTCGAATCATGTGTATGGGGGCGGGGCTTTAACAATTCAAAGCCGCGATGTACAGAAAATCACACAAAGATATAGAAGAAAATGTATAAAAACATTTTGGATCAATAAAACTAAGAAATAACATAACTCCAGAAAGGCCACACTGCAGACAGGATTTACATTTCACATGCAAATCAAATTAAATCGGCTAAATTACCTGTGCGAGCAAGGCTCTAAGTACAGCACAACATCGATGCACCGAAAAAATAAACATTTAATTTACTGAATTAAATTAGAACAGAATATACCTTTCTTATAAATAAAAATACAAAACGAAATAAATCAGAATCAAGTCACAAGATGAGGAGCAAATGTGTGCAAAATGCCTAAAGTGCAGGGGAACACATATTCAAAACACAAGCCACAAATAGTTAGATTAGATAACCTTGACAGATCAATAAATAAAATAAAAATAAAGAAACTATTAAAATAACGATAGTAGCCAGAAAACGCTTTACTATAGGAGGAACGCATTGCGTTCATATTCTGGGTTCATCTGCTTATCTCCACATAGTATGGTTTCTTAATAAAGTGTGTAAGTTACTGTGTACATACATTAAGCCACGTTAAAGTGCCTTTTAAGCTTTTTAAAAGCTTTTTTCACGTTAAGCATTTTAGAATGTCCCGTGGAAAACCAACTTGTTAACGTTGGCCGGCAGAAGTGTGATCATGGTTTTCCTGATGCTAAATCCAGCCTTGGAGAATATCCTTTCTGATGGTGTACATCCACACTTTAGATTTTCTTATCCCAGACATTGTTAAAGATTTAAATCCTTGCCGCCAAGACGCTCCTCTGTCGGTCACGGATTGAAAGTGAAACTTAAATCTGTCACGGGGTGTTTGGATTTATTCACGCACGTTAAAAAATATTTATTAAAAGCTTCTTTTTTTGCACATTTTTATATACAGCATTATCATAATAGGCTGAATATTAACGTATTGACAGAAAACCGGTAGTTCTATGTGAAATCAGACATTGAGCACCCTCATATAGCCAAAGTGGCATGATCCTCGTTTCATAACACCTCTGCGAAGATTCGACCGTGAGATCGGTTGTCGAATCAGGCTCCTCCTATCGAAGCATCGAATCTTCGACTATTCGGGGTCACCCCTACTCATCTCTTGAAGTCCCCATGAAATCAATAACACTTTTTTTTGGCGTTTAGTATGAACTTGTTAGCTTTACTGTTATCTATAAGCTAGTGTGCTCCAAAACAATGACAACATTCGCATTTAGAAGATACAAGCATTTAAAACTTAGTCTCTCACTTCCGCCAATACGGATCAATGATTTTGATGACATCACTCTGCACTTCAGCTTGTCATCTGATTTTCTCTCCAATCAAATGCTTTCTAGAATCTAAAGCCCCGCTCCCTACATTATAAATAGACGCTGTGGCTAAAATCGGTCGCTTGTTCACACATTTGTGCACATAATGCACTATTATAGAGGATGAGAGGAATGACACACACATTCACTCTAGACACAGTAACCCGTTACTGTCATTCTTTATCCTGTAAACGTCTTACTTTTATATTCAATTACACGCTGTTTTCCCTTCACAGTTACCACTCTCATAAAGTTCTTGATTTCATGTTGATTTTTAAATCTAAATTTAACGTTCAACAACAGATATTCCAGCAAACTGAATATTTTTGCTCTGAATATTAATTGTCTCCCTCTCGAATGCGTCCCGTTTGTTATGTTGTTATTTACTCGTTCAGTAAAGTTTGAAGTTTGACGTAGACTGTCAGGACGAGGCTTTCATGCAAAATTGAAATACTTGCGTGAATTTGTAACACTTACAGATAAGGATATAAATAACCGTAAAATGAACGTTTTGTGCTAAGGAAACATAACCCACATTAAATAGCACACGCATCTATCAAAGGCAAGCCATGACTGGGCAAGCCATGTTAAGCATTACGTTAATGCATTAGCTTGAAGCTTAAAATAAAGATTTCTCATGGTTTGGGCAGCTTGGGTCACATACCTTTCCAGGAGCAGCTCACTCTGTTTCCTCCACTATATGTTATTCAGTGCTGTAATTTGACACTACTTGCAGAAGTTTTCTGAGCACGGTGGGCAGACGCGAATAATCGATAATGAAATTTGTTTTGGATTTTCATCATTGATTAGTTCCGCCCTGTCGTCCTGTTTCTTTTGAAATTACATCAACACATCCTCATCCTTCCCTCGGGTCATTTTGACCCGGAAATATTTTTGGGAAATTAAAAATTTAGTGTTCATCGGAAGGGGTCCAAGACCCCAGGACTTTTGTCGCACTTGAACCACAAATACACACACCAAAAAAAATGTAATGGATTCGAGGAGTTTTGTGGTTGAATTTAAAAAAAGTAACAAATCCTTCCCTCGCGGGTCAATTTGACATGTTATTTGAATCTTGAATCTTTGTATAAATGTCATGAAGGTTACCTGTTAAATAGTTGAAATATGGGAAATTTGAAGTTTTTGGCATGAAATGAAATTTCACTCTATTTATTTTCTAATACATGTTAAGGTTCATAAACAACTCATCCAAGCATATGTTTTTAATCACAATGTCATAAATGGATCTTCTGGTGTAAACAACAGACTTTTCTCTGGTGGCGTGTGAGAAACTGCTCCAATCATTTAGTCACTTAAACTCACAAGCTCACGTTCATCTGCCTCTACTTTTGAGTGCAACAAACACATCTCAAAATCCAGAGTGAATAACCGATGCATAGAACAAAGTACACGGCCTACTTCTTTTTTGTTTGATAATCTTTTACTCGGATGTACGACACAATAAGGATGAAAATATGTTTTGCTGCTTCCATTACATTGCAAATGTTGATAGATGGATGACACTTTATGCATTTCTTTGGTAAGATTTTTAAATGGTCTCTAATGTTTTTATTGTGGTCACAATTTCTTAAAGCAATAAGGCCTTAAAGGTGGTATCAGTGATTTCAGGCCCAAAAATATTTTTATCACATTCATCTAATCTTTCCTAACGATCCGCTAGCTGCCCGCCCCATAAGCATGCCGTCAAAAACCGCGTCTCTGTAGGCAGCCTAGGCTCTGAGATCTGCACACAAAAACAAATGGTTTAGCCAAACACTCAAAACCAAAACAAATAGTGTTCCAACCAATCACCGACAGGGGGAGGGTGCTGTGAGGTTTTGAGCCAGCTTTTTCTTCAGCTCTGACTTCGCGTGCAGCCGTGCACGAGCACAAAACCTCACAACACCCTCCCCCTGTCGGTGATTGGTTGGAACACTATTTGTTTTGGTTTTGAGTGTTTGGCTAAACCATTTGTTTTTTGGGCCTGAAATCACTGATACCACCTTTAAGCTGCGCTGTTTAAATATAAGAAACGTCAAACATTTATTGATATTGGTTTCTTAAAGGGATTGTTCACCAAAAATGAAAATTCTGTCATTTACTCGCCCTCATGTTGTTCCAAACCTGCATGAGTTTTTCTTCTGATGGACACAAAAGATGATATTTTAAAGAATATCAGTATCCAGACAGTTGACGACACCCATTGAACTTCTATAGTACTTTTTCTCCCTCATACTATGTAAGTCAGTGGGTGTCGTTACTGTCTGGATACTTATATTCTTTAAAATATCTTCTTTTGTGTTCATCAGAAGAAAAACTCTTACAGGTTTGGAACAACATGACTAATGATGATAGAATTTTCCTTTTTGGGTGAACTATCCCTCTTAACATTTTTGTTAACAATGCTTTAGTAATTTTAAAGAATTCCACATTGACCGAAGGTCGTTCCAGAACATAAATAAATAAATAAATAAAAAATGAAACTAGTTCTGAATAAATAAATAAAAAATGCTTCTTAATTTCCAGTCTTGGCTCACATTGTGCCCTTTGCAATGACTATATTAAGCCTATATCACAGCCTCTTGTATTTTATTGCTTAATTGTGACATTTTAAATGCGGATTCAAATACGGAGCGTGTCTTGTGCCGTTATTCAATTTACATGGAGATTGTAGCTGGCAGCTTCACTGTCATCAGCAGTTGCCTCGGGTCAAACCATATTATTTATCAAAGCAAGTTGTTTTGCTTGCGGATAACATCCTATGAGAAAATTGCTGTCATCAGCTCAGGCAGTGCGATTTTATTTGAAAACCTATCTCTGCTGATCATTTTCCTGATATTTAAGCCGAGTTTTATGGCAACAGCTGCAGATGGCAGTGATATTTATCCAAGTGACAGCAGAAAAGAGAGCCAGGGGGGCGGGAGGAGAGGATGCCGGAGGCGTTTCTCTGGAAGAGCGAGGTCATGTAGATGCGAGCAGAACAAGACTCTGTCTCTTTAAAAAACAACAACTGCCTAACTGCCTCTAGTGCTGCTTGTCAATGCAGTGCAGGTTTGTGCTGGTTGGCCGGCACTCGAAGCCCAGGCCTCTGATTGGACGGTCACCATGGGGGAGGGGCCAGTGTGGATGACATGGGAGATGGGTGTCTGCCAGGCAAAAACAGCCTGACACTGATTGTAAAGGGTGGAGAGAGAGCGATAGAAGGAGAGGAGGGGAGAGAAGACAGGCGCGTGGATTTCATGATGCAAGGTTTGGACCTACGTGTACCTGTTTGATGGTGTGTGTATGTGTGTGAGTCGCCTTGAAGATGCAGTGCGAGTAATTCACATGGGTGTGGTGTCAGCAGCAGGCGTAATTTTCCTTTTTGCCGCTTATAGTGCATGTCCTTGCAGCTTGAGCAAGAGTGTGTGTGTGTGTTGGCCAAGCAGGAGGCAGGGTGTGGTGCAGCTGTATTATCATCCACCCACCCTTCCCCCCCTCTCCTTGAGACCGTGTGTGTGTGTGAGGACCATGTGGGGGGTGAAATGGCGAGGGAGGGAGAGCGAGAGAAGGTTTGGGAGGGGGGAGAAGTAGAGAAATGAGCGCTGAATGAATGGCATTGTTTGCATGGCCATGCTTGTGTTGCGGCCCTCTCTCTTTCTCATGCAGCCTGGCTCGGACTCAACACACGGCATCTGTGCTCTCGCCGGCGCTCGAGCCGTGACCCTACAGAAATAAGTGTTTGCATTGTTCCTCGCGAGAGCACTGTGAATTTTGCCGCTCAGCCATTTTGCATCTTTCTTGTTTTATATGTTATGTTTCTCCCACTCCCAGAACGCTCTGTGCTGCCATCACGCAGTGTGTGCGTTTCCACAAAGCATTGATTTGGAGGGAAAGAGTGCAAATATTTGTCTTTAAGGTCTCGTTGTGGAGCTCTCCTTAATCATTAGCTGTGCACAGGAGTGTGATAGCATGAGTGTGTGTTGGTGAATGTCACGGAGGCGTCTTACCCCACCCCCATCTCAGCCGCCAGTGCAGCAACACCTGTCAGTGATGGAAGGGGGGCGTTGGGTCTTAAAATCATAGAATGTAACATGGCTGTTCGGATTTACACGAGCATCGTTCAGTAGAAATAGGTTTCGGGGGTTGTGAGTTCTTGGATGAACGGTTTAACACCCCTTTTCCCCCCACAGCTGTTCTTAGACGAGTGTGATAATGAGATCGTAATTAAATGACGGGCGAAATCCCACACCTTGTTAATCGATACTTCTGGCATTACACTGCATTCCCTGAACTGCCTCTCTTAATTTCTCTTAAAATTGGGCAGATTTGGTGATGCCACAATGAATTTTGCCATTTGTAACACTGTTCGTTATGTAATGCAGTTTAATGATCGCGGTACACAGAACATCCTGATGCATGATGGGAATCTGATGATACAGATTAATTAAGTTCTCCTCTTGCATCCTTTCCTGTCTCGTCCCAAGAACCGTACATTTCAGGAATTCGTCCCAGGCTGGATTTGTTTTTGCCTTTGCTCAAAAATGTCCTTCCTGTAGTTGTTCTGCATTTGGCTGTAACAGGCAGAAGTTCCTCATTGTCTGATATGTCAGCTTTTTACCCTGCTAATTTTTTTTTTTTTAAAGTGCTGTGCTGCTGTCTTTGAATATGAACAAAAATGACATCTCTGCCCCTTTTTTTACAGTCAGTTGTGACACTGTACTAAAATATTTGCCTTTAAGTCTGTCCCTGTCATGTGCCGTAAATGCAGCGCTGATGGCTGTCTATGACTTTAGTCTGTATGACCATGACCAATCATCTTTAATTTGGCATTTTGCCTGGTAATGATGCTGTATTGCATTGTCACGGCATCTTTGTACTGTCTCCCTCCCCTTTGTGTTCACCATTACGTTGTCAATCTAAAATAAAGTGTGTGCCGAGGTGCATTTGTAAGTGACCGGTTCTTACTAGGCATGTTCAAATCTATATGTATTCAAAATGGACCACTAGACACTTGATGAAATTTGGAAGGGAAGCTCGGACCTTCAGTAGGGTAACTAATAGATAGGTAGCAAAATGAATGTGATAAATATCTATGAAGTTATTGCACAACTTTCATGGCCTTTACAGAAAACCGAGATCTTTAGATGATCACACTAAAACTCTCTGCAAGAATTTGTTTTTAAAACAAATTTAAAGCGTAATTGATTTTTATTTTTTTTAACAATTGAGATTGTAACGGTTGCATTGAATCTAATCACTTTAAGAAATCATTTTTATCTCTAAATAGGGATGTGCGAAACTACTTGTGCTGAACTGCAGCTAGATGGAGTGCAGTGGACAAGAATGCAGGGCTCTCAAAAGTTAAACTATTTTGAACGTTTATGAAATGTTCTCACACTAATTACTGCAAACATGTATGACTGACATTCTTCTATGGATCACAAAAGAAGTTGTTTTTGTCCATACAACGAAAATCAGTGGTGACTAAAACTGTTACCAGCATTCTTCAAATGATCTTCTTTTATGTACCACAGAAGAAAGAAACCTAAGAACGACATGAGGGTGTGTGAATAATGACCGTTTTGAGTGAACCATCACTATTAAAATAAGTAATGATGCAACATCTAAAAATGTTGATATGCATATGTAGGCTATGGCTCCATGCAGGATTGACTGTGCACTTTGGGGTGGGGGTGGGGGGCTTGTTTTCCTGTTCCCCTCCCCTCTGTTACATTTAGACATTTCTATTTTTGATGTATTAAACCTGAAGTAGTTAGTGATGGTTTAGCAGTATGGAGACAAAGATAATTTAGCTTCCAGTCTGCTGAATGTAGGTCATTATGAGTCATGTGAAGACTCCCTGCCCCCTTTCCTCATCTCCTTCCCTCCCTCTGTCCCCTGCTCACACTTTCGTTTGTCAGGTTGGGGGGGTTGGGTTGGACCCGGGAGTTGTTGTTAGCTGTTGTCTTGCCCCATAATTCTAACAACCATAAAATATTTCCTGGAATTGATCAAACCACTAACATTCAAAACATGATAAATCTCTTCTGGCTTTGTAATAGGTTGGTGTCATTTGATATGGACGTTTTGTTGACATAAATAATCCGTCATCTGTTTGGTAAAAAGAAATGCTGATAGTCTTGAAAGGCTTGAGAATATTTGGTTTTGCTTCTCATAATGCATGGATGTTTTTACAGGATTCATTTATTTAATGCTGGTTAATCTGCTAATCTGATGTAATGAACGTTGAAGTTAATGTCATCTTGGTTGCAAACGATGGCAGATGCTGCTGTTGTTTACTAACACGACTAGTACCTAGGGATGCTCCGATCAGGATTTTTGCAGCCGATACAGATACATTTTTTTTGTCATCATGATTGGCTGATACCGATCCTGATCATTCAAGCTTTATGCAAGTAATAATTAAGCGCTCTCTTGAATGTCAGTTTATTTAAATTTTTTTTTAAATAATGTTGGGAAAAAAACAGATGTTATTTACATTAATGATATAGATTGTTGTTTTATTTGAGAATCAAATAAATAAGCACAACAAATATTACTTTTGTAATGAACAATTTGATAGGCCTTTAAAACAGGGCTTATGCAATACATTATCCATATTAGGATACTCTGGCTTATTAAAGAGCTTACAAGACTTAATGTCAAAGTGAACATAATTACAACCCATAAGGTGTAATTAAACATTGTCCAATATGTGACTGAGGACAAAAACAAAAAGAAACGCTGCAACTACAAAATGAGTGTTCTGATCAGGAATATTATTCAGCAAGTGCCGAGTATTTCTTCCTTCCTACGTCCTACTTAGTAGACGGGATTCTCTTTATAAAATCGAGCTTTTCTGCATTTTGGGAATATAGTCCATCTATTCCTCTCTTCATCTAAAACGCATGCGGCTGTAGTGAATCGAAATACAACATAAATTGCATAAAGTAATCAAATGCACTGTACGAAGACAGTGCATAATCTTCACAAAAGTGATTTAGTTGAGAGCAATGAGAGAATGTTTGATTAACATGAATGGCAAGGACGGCAGCATCTTTATTAGCCTGCTTTCACTTCAACACCGAATACACTGTTTGTTCACTTAAGACATAAACAATAGGGGTGTGGAAATTAATTTCTAAGATGCGTTGCGATGTGGACGATTCTGCATCAATGGTGATTCATAATCGATTAGAGCCTATTGACGTTTATGACCTCATTCGTCGCACACGTGCTTGTCTCTCTAGCGTAAAAAGGCGGAGAGAGGCGAAACACAAAATCAAGTAATAAAAAAAGCACCCACTATTATAACATTTACAGCGTGTGTGTGTGCGCGAGTGTGTAAATGTGCGTGTCGTGTGTGAGCGTTATTGTAACTCAAGTACACAAGACAGTTTCATGTGTTTTTAGTATTTACAAGTGTTTATTAGTTGTAAATGCTCCGGTTGTCTGCCGTGTTCAGACTTAAGTTTTGTTTGACTACATTAGGAAGTGTATGTACTTGGAGCAGATCAAATAAAAAGAGAGTTCATATATCTGACTGCTGTATTCATTGACAAACATGTAGCCATGTGCAGTAGTATTGCGATGCATCATGATGATAATCGAATTGAATCGTGAGAGCGGTGACGATTCACACCCCTAATAAATGACTGTGTACCTGCTAAGATGGGCATTTTGTCACATGTGTGTGTTTGACCATTCAAGCCCAGTAAGATAAGTTCATTGGTTCTTGAGAACGCGTAATAACTCCACACTGGTGATGACATGACTGCGACGCTAAAGTCTGATGTTATCAATTTGCGATCGGTTGGTGAGATCGGCTTATTGTAGTGACTCCCGATCAAGTCATAGAATGCTATTTTCGGCCGATGCCGATTGATCGGAGCATCCCTACTAGTATCCATAAGCTTTGGTGTATGTTCTCATTGGCTGTTCGAGTTGAGGTGCTGCTTTACTGTACTCATTTAAAAATGTTTGGACAAGGACATGTAGTGTTTGTGATGAGAATTGTGGTAATTTGATGAAAAATTTGTGTTTCCATTACGTGTAAGAAATGATTAAGGTGATCTTTGGTGTCCTGCAGGTATTCGACCACCCATCCTCAATGGGCCCATGCACCCTCGTCCTCTGGTGGCACTGCTGGATGGGCGGGACTGTACTGTGGAGATGCCCATCCTGAAGGACGTGGCCACCGTGGCCTTCTGTGATGCCCAGTCCACACAGGAGATCCACGAGAAGGTAATGTCACATGTTGTGCCCATATCCAAGGCTTTTATACAGTCCGTATATAATGGGTTTTTGTTCTGCTGCAGGTCCTAAATGAGGCTGTTGGCGCTTTGCTCTATCACACCATTACACTCTCGCGAGACGACCTGGACAAGTTTAAAGGTCTTCGGGTCATTGTGAGGATTGGCAGTGGATTTGACAATGTTGATATAAAAGCTGCAGCAGAGCTGGGTGAGTTTTGTTCCTGTGTTGTGAAATGATCATGTTTGATTGAATGAGTTTCAGTCAGACTGACCGTTTAAACTGGTTCTCCATCTTAAACAGGTATAGCAGTGTGTAATGTGCCAGCCTCGTCTGTGGAGGAGACGGCAGACACTTCCATGTGTCTAATTCTGAATCTGTATCGCCGCGTCACCTGGATGCATCAGGCTCTGCGTGAGGGCACCCGTGCCTCCAGCGTGGAGCAGATCCGGGAGGTGGCCGGAGGAGCTGCGCGTATTCGAGGGGAAACGTTGGGCATCATCGGACTGGGTGAGTCCTGATATGATTAAATCAGGGCTGGCAGGAAAACCAAGGCTGTATGAATGAATCAGTTAAGGTGACCGCTGACAGCATGTTTATACTCAATATATATAATAGGGCTGTCACTTTTGTGAAAAAATCCTGTTCGATTTTTGAGACATAAGTGTTCATTGAATCGATTGTAAAATCGATTTTCCCATGTCTAAAGACGTTTCCATTTTAAACGCCAAATATAGGCAAATCCACGGACAACTAACAGGCATTAGGACGAACGTAAAGAGGGCGCGCCGCGCTTGAGACGCGCACAAGTCAGCAATATTTCTGATGATTTATTGGCGTGAAGTTTCGTGCACAATGACAAACAGGAGTGCAACATTCTCGAAAAACAATAAGCAGAGTGGATTGCCATAACATCAATGAAAAACATTACTGCAGGCTTCAACATGGGTGGTTCAGGTTGGTGGTTCAATCCCCGGTTCCACCTGACCAAGTGTCGAGGTGTCCATGAGCAAGACACCTAACCCCAGCTGCTCCCGACAAGCTGGATGGCGCCTTGCATGGCTGACACCGCCGTTGGTGTGTGAATGGGTGAATGTGAGGCTATGTAAAGCGCTTTGGTGGCCATAGGTCTGTGAAAGCGCTATATAAATGCAGTCCATTTACCATTTACCATAGAAATGTCAAACAAATGTCACCTACGTAGGCGATTGTAGACCGTAGCCCGAATCTGTATCTTTATGCATGAGACTGTCTGAATACCGGCAGAATTCACATTTTTGTAGTAAAAAGAGAAGGATAATTTGCTGTTATACGTGTTTATCAGAGCCTGCAGTTGCTGTTACGCGCGTTCGCTGCGGGCGTATCATGACGAGCTGGACGCGCTCCGAGAGAAGGCCGTTAAAATCGATTCCCTATTTTCGTTTTCGAAACTTGTGTTGGTTGGTCCGATCGATTGTGCAATCGATTTTCGAACGTAAAGTGACAACTCTAATATATAACTACAATAGAAGTTGTATAACGAAGTATAAAACATGACGAACAGCAGCATTTAAATATTAATGGAGAATTTATTTAAATATTAATTCACTAAAGAAGATTTAAGCAAGACACTACAGTCAAAAAATGCTTTATGCACTTTCAGATTTTGGTCTGTTTAGCTTTTCATAACAAGTTGTTTCAGACTAGAGGAAAGAAAACGTCCAAAATACCCTTACTTTTTTTTTTTTTTTTTTTTTTTTTAATTACAATAAATATTTTTAAAGGTGCTTTTCTCAAAATGAGATTTTTCTTCGTCAGCACATACTCCAAACTATACCGTTTTGTGTTTCTCTCTATTACAGAGAGATTTGTTCATGTATAATTTGCTAAATTTTATACAATGTTTTATTTGTACATGCTCATTTTCTTTTTCTGGTGGTATTTTCTTATTTATGAGTGATGAGAGATATCCGAAATCTATATTATGTCAATAAAATGAAAAAAGAATTTTGAACAAGGCTTTATCAAATGTTAGGATTTCTGTTGTGGAATTGTATGCAAATTAGTGCATATTAATTTAGATTATGCTTAACTTGCATTAGGGCTGCACGACATTGAAGAAAAATGCGATGGCTCGTTAAACAATGCAGTATGCGTTATGATAATGCTTTAAGTCTGTCAATAGATTTAAAAAAAATTTACGCGATTGAACTTTTCTGAATTCAGTGTACAGTATGTGTACAGTGCAAGAGCAAAGAGCTTGTTTACATTTTAGACATGTCATACCAAACAGGACCACGTGGTGATGCCACAAAAAAAAACTAACCAACTGCCTTGACCTGACTGCATGTATATACTGTACCTACATAGATCCATTCAGAATTACTAAACACAGCAACATGCACATGACAGATAAAAACATTTGTTTGCTTGCTCATCAATATAACGGACTTGGGCACTTACTGTGCGACTCCTGTAAGTCACCGCAATCCTCTTTACCTTGATTACAAGCCGCATCCATCAAAACTTTACTAGCGATACGCTGGTTTGCTTTATTCAGCTGAGAAATGTAGCTTGCATTCCAGCAGTGGGATGTTTAGAAGTTCTGTTTAGTCTGTATTTCACACAGCGCGATGCGGGACGGCACTCGCTCTTCAGAAACAATCACAGAATATGACAGAGCTTGTGTTTTAAAGCTAAACAGACATAATTAACTGAAAACTGGCCGCAAGTCGCTGTTCTCTGCCATCTCTGATGTATTAAGCCTGATTTTCTTTTTACATAATTGCTTTTTTTTGGACTGATTGTTTGAATGAATTTGCTTGCTGTATAACTGGACTGAACTTTCCCGGAGTTTAAGTGGCTTAAAATGATTTAATCACAAATAGTGTTGCACAATAAACCGGTACTAGTGAGGTATCACAATACCCTGTTATTAAAAATGGTACGATACCACATTTTATAAGTGCCGGTACTTAAAGAATGACTCGTTGATGTGTGACAGCAGGAGGGGTCAGGGTGTGTGTGCAGAGCTCTGCTTCCACTCCAGGGAGTAAAACGTATCCGCGCAATGCATGATGGATTGACAGCCTGGAACACACCAAGCCGACGCCGACGAACTAGTGCTGATGAAAGCCGACTGTGTTGTCGCCTCGCGTCGGGGTAAAAAGCTGCTTTTGAACACTAGGGGTGTCCTACAGCCAACTGTTAGCTAGAATGCGTGTTCTGCGCCTGCGTGTAAATGAGACAGCTGTCTATTTCTGCAGATATATTTGTCATTCAAAAAGGGAAACCGACGCTGCCGGCTGCAGTTAAACAGTAAACAAAGCAGTGCGTGCTTACCGTTTTGAATATCAATCCTGCTAAACACTTTCTTTATTCCACTCTTCTCATGTTAATATTGAAATATTCGCCAAGGAACACTCAGGTAAGATGACGTATCATTAGAACAGCCTTCTATCTGTACCGTTTTGACTTTGCTCAGTTTTTTGCTATTATTCTCGTGTACTGACCCGGTCACTAAGCTGAACAGCCAATCAGAGTTCCCTCTTTCACCGACGGCCCGACGCCGATTCAACATGTCGAATCGGCCGTTACAAAGCCGACGAGGACCAATTTCAGCCGACGGTGCGGAACACACTGAGAAGATTTAGTCGGCCGACATGCGTGCATGAGAAAATAAAGCACCTGACGTGTTGGTTTAAAAGTTTTCAGAATTCAATGCACTACTAGCGCTGCTGTGGTCAGATCTGAAGCGTGCGCACAGAAAGCTGCCTTTCAGACAGCATGCAATCACAAATTCAGTTCTCTTTCGCAGATTATTGTGCTTGAATGGTCAAAAATAAAAAATGCACGTCCTGGAGAGTATTCCAAGTAAACAGTCGTGAATGTTTTTAGTGAACAAAAACAGTTGAGAAAGAATTGGGATGTGTTCCAGTGTATTGGGTTCGTGCACTGCAGGTCTTAAAGTGACAGCAGCCTAATATACCTGATGCGGTCTGTTAATCAAACAATGAAAGAAAATAGAAGACCGGCCACTGCTTGACTGAATACCATAACTATATTTATTAAGAGTTAAGAGTCAGAATGCAGTTAGTTTATAGAATGAAGAGACTGCTGTGTTTTTTTTTTTTACATGTCAGCAGCCTATCACCCTGTAGCCCAAGACTGGTTGCCCACTGAAGCTAAGCAGGGCTGAGCCTGGTTAGTACCTGGATGGGAGACCTCCTGAGAAAACCAGGTTGCTGCTGGAAGAGGTGTCAGTGAGGCCAGCAGGGGGTGCTCACCCTGTGGTCTGTGTGGGTCCTAACGCCCCAGTATAGTGATGGGGACACTATACTGCCAAAAGAGCACGTCCTTCGGATGAGACGTAAAACCGAGGTCCTGACTCTCTGTGGTCATTAAAAATCCCAGGATGTCTTACGAAAGAGTAGGGGTGTAACCCTGCCATCCTGGCCAAATTTGCCCAGTGGCCTCTGTCCATCATCATGGCCTCCTAATCATCCCCATACACTGATTGGCTTCATCACTGTCTCCTCTCCACCAGTAAGCTGATGTGTGGTGGGCGTTCTGGCGCAATATGGCTGCCGTCGCATCATCCAAGTGGATGCTGCACATTGGTGGTGGTTGAGGAGATTCCCCCTTCTATGTAAAGCGCTTTGAGTGCCGAGAAAAGCGCTATATAAATGTAATGAATTACATTTGATTTCATTTCTGACTACTGTTAAGTAGACCTACCGTAGCCTACCTGAAAAATAAAAAGTTTATTTCATTTATATCTTTCTTATATGGTATTTGTCATATTGTTGTAATTTGCTTCTTTGCTTATTTTTATTTTTTTATGAAGATGAAATAAAAGTGAAAACTATATTGTGAAATAAAAAGATATTCAAATATATCATAAAAGATTTTGGTCATATCACCCACCCCTAACCTGTTCAGCAAATTTTAAATGGCAAATGTTAACATGATTGATAGTGATTGTTGCAAACATCTCTGTAAGGACATTCACACTGTGGAATGTAATTATTTTTTAAATAAAGGGGAGGGAATGGTCAAAGATGCAGGGCAGGAACGCACTGGTCAAGTCAGTTTTTATTTTTTATAAATCAATAAATTTCTGTCATATTATTCAATTACTTTTTCTGTTTTAGTTTTTTGCCGTGGTATTGATTCAGTATTGGTACTGAGGTATTTTAGTCGGATATCAAAGTATCATTTTTGTATCGTGACAACACTAATCACAAGCAGAGAAGCGAAGTCGGATTAAAAGGTTAGGAATAGGATAGAAATGTACGCCTACCAGTGTTACGGGTGCTTGTGCCATTGTAGAAGCTCAGTGTGATAAACTCACGACTTCTGAGATCATGTTAATGCGTGACAGATTGTTAATGATGCAATTTCACATGCTTAAGTAATTTATTTGTTAAATTATTTTAACGCATCAAAGATTGAATTAATTGGATGCGTTAACGTTCACAGCCCTATTTAAATATATCTAAAAAACCTGAAAATGGTATAACCAACATACATGTTTCATCCCTAGCATCCCTACAACTTTTGAAAGCGAACAGCAGTGTTTTACTGTAGCATTACATAAAGTATGTTTCATTTTAACATCAGTGTAAACCTAACTACATTAGGTTTATTTAGCAACAGAAATTAAATAATCAAATGTGACAAATAAACACTGCTTAATCTTCACTGTATGAATTAAATATACTCTTATTAAAGCTACAAAAGTTATTCTTTCAAGAGCAGTAAGTGATTCTCTCTGTCTATTGTAGTTTGATTAATATTAAGCACTCAGACAGAAGCAGGTTTATAAGGTATATGCAAAGGTATATTTTAGGTCGATGCAGATATGCGGATACGGATTCGTGCAGCTTTTAAAGTGACAGTAGACTTTAAAAGCTGCACGAATCCGTATCCGCATATCTGCATCGACCTAAAACTTGGACTTTTAGTAATCTTTTGAGGTATTAAAAGATTAGTTATTGGAAGCCATTGCGACATGCACTTTTGTGATATTTAGATAATTTCTATACATTGTGCAGCCCAAATTTGCATATTTAAACATAACTTTTCAGAAAACTTGTTGTATAAAACAATGTAATTCTTAATGTAAACGGTCAACTGGGGAAGTTTGGTGATATATTAGTTTTTCTTCACCTGGGGTGTCTTGCCTTAAAATGAAAATCAGTGAGTCATTTTATGAACCTCAATCTAATCTCTGGTTTTAACTGATTTGAGATTAGTAATAATTTCCTATGATGGCTGTTTTTAGGACGTGTGGGCCAGGCAGTTGCTCTGAGGGCAAAGGCGTTCGGGTTTGGGGTGATTTTCTATGACCCGTACCTGCCGGATGGGGTGGAGCGATCACTAGGGCTCCAGCGCATGGCGACACTACAGGACCTGCTCATCCACTCGGACTGCGTCTCGCTACACTGCAGCTTAAATGAACACAACCACCACCTCATCAATGACTTCACCATCAAACAGGTACAAATGCAGCTCTCTAGTAACACTCATTTAACAGCACTGTTGAAGCCATATGGTTCTCTGACTGCTTTCGGTATGAACCTGGGTCTGTTTGACATCAGAGTTTGATTCATTTGCTTTCTGTGAAAGCTGTTTTCTGAACTTGGGTTTATGCGACGGGACCGCACCCCATTCTGGAAAATGAAGGACTGGATTATTCATCTTGTTCATGTGAACTCCAGTACGGCTCACAGTTGGTATGAAGGCAATCTGGCCTAATTTTCAGAAGTAAACTGCCGATGCCGTGTGTATTACACAATTATTTCCAAGATAAATGGGAAAAGGTTTTACTCTTCCAACACATCTGTGGCAGATGCAAACATTGTTATCTCTGGAACCTAAAAGGAGCAAAATACTGAAAGTGATTCAATCACAAGTCATTACTAAGCTGCAGTTGCTGCTATTAAGTGAACACACTTTTTGAGTGCAAAATGTCATACTCTTGGGGAATATTGCGGACAGCAGGGTTAACTTACTGTCACATAAACCCTGAAGTCTTGGTTGATTAACCCAAACCTTTCTTACTCGAGGTTATCGGTTCCAAAGACCCATCATGATATACACATAGAGACATTCTCAACAGTGACTCCAAATACAGGAGTTCACATGGAAATGGACACTAAGTTGAAGTGCAACATACTAATACTGTTTTTTTTTTTTATGTCAATTTTATATTCTTTGTGCATATCACCACCTGCTGGGTGGATGTGCAATCCTTTTTTAATCTTATGTTTTTAATCAGTTTATTTTAACAAGAATTGTATTCTTTTTTTTATGCTAAATACATAAATTGCAGAAAGATTGATTGAACTAAAAACAGTCTCTACTTGCAGAGATATGGCTGTTAGTTTTGTTCATTTTTACTAGTCATTTTGCTTAATTTGTTGTAAGGTGAGATCTATCATGTATTTTTATTATAGAAATGCATAATATAGAAAGCGCTATGTTGCAAAAATAAATTTGAATGATTATCCGTGGAAATAAATAGAGTAAATTAAGATAAACATTGCGTGGTTATAATACTGCTTTATAATACAAAATAAAATCAATGAAACTATATAATATTGTGCAAAAACTGTCATGCAAAGTGATGCTAGGTTCATAGTTGCTATGTCTACTTGCATAACTTGAAAGTTAGCTCAGTTTGGGAAGTTGGGAAGGCTGTCACTAACGATTATTTTGGTAATCGTATAAAAAAAAAAGTGTGGTAATAAAAATAGACCCAAGCATACAATAGCCTTTAAAATGATTTAAAATACACGTAACAATGAGGCAATAATATTTGGTTCAAATAAAGTATCTAAAGCAAGTAATCATATGGGTTTTATAGAACAACACTGTTAAAGTATATAATATACATAATATAAATCAAACAACCCTCGTGCAAATAAAATGAATATATATTAAACCCGCAGGGCATATGTTTATTTAATTGCATTTCAGCCATTATGAATTCACAATAGCAATATGCTATAGTCTGGGTTTTAAATGGGTTTTAATTAGGGGTGGAACGGTACACAGAAGTCACGGTTCGGTTCATACCTCGGTTCAGACATCACGGTTCGGTACGAGTTCGGTACAATGGAGGGGAAAGCAAAACAAAAATGTAGAAGGCATTTTTTTTTATTGTGCATGTCTGTAGGCTGTTCCACCGAAGGAAAATAAATGTCTCTTTAAATAAGTTTTATTAATAAAGTAAATGCATAGAACCAGTTTATTTGTAGTGCATTGCCAATAGTTTTATATAATTAGTTTATTAATTAAATTAATAAAAAGACAAAAAGACCTTGAGATATGTTGAATTTAAAATTAATTTGCTATATTTCAGATCAATATATTTGTTTTCCTTAATTTTAATAACACTAACTTTATTCTCATCTGAATTATAAATAATTTATTTCTGTATAAAATAATACTACCATTAAAAACAAATTTGATTTTCTTTTAATCAATGTAGAATGTTTAACTTACTCACTGTGTTGGGTGACAGTTGTAGGTTACAGTTTGACAAAAGCACAATGTTGTGTTTTATTACGAGTGTACACAAATATAAGTAAACACTTTGCAGTTTGAATGATGTCCAATGAACAAAATGAGTATGTTTTTATGTTTCCATTGTTCGATCGCGCCCGCGCCTCTCTGAACACACACGCGCACGCACGCAGGCACACACACACAACATATTCCAGCATTGCAAACTTGACATCGCAGCCTGTCCATTATAGCCTGTCTATGATTATAGCCATAGATATTATGTCTATGATTATAGCCCATAAGTTATAGCCACGGAGCTTCAGAGCTAAGGCGGAGCTACAGATTAGGTGTCCCTAAAGAACCCGCGTATCTAACAGTAGTTCCGCATTACAGTAATTAATTTGCACGCGAGTTTTATTTATTTTTATACCGTGTATTCTCCGTGTGTATTCATGCACCGAACCGTGACGCCCGTACCGTCTCGGTTCAATACGAATACATGTACCGTTCCACCCCTTGTTTTAATATATCATGCAGCGGTAGAAAACGGCCTAATAATGCTGTTCATGACTCCTCGTCCATGGAATGCACCACTTCAGGTATTTTGCCGGTAAACCAATCCTTATATTGATTATGTGATTATATATCATTGTTTTTTTTGTAGATGCGCCAGGGCGCCTTCTTAGTGAACAGTGCGCGTGGTGGTCTGGTGGATGAGAAAGCGTTGGCCCAGGCTCTGAAAGAGGGCAGAATACGGGGAGCAGCGCTGGACGTCCATGAGACAGAGCCCTTCAGGTGAGAGAAACCTTTCCTTTTTGCTTTCACTTATCCAATAACTTTATAATCCACATTCAACGATTGGCCTGTGATACCCACCCGCACCCTGCACCCCACACATACACAAGTTTTTTTCTTAACCTGACACTTACCCCATTTTCTTGATCAGTTTCTCTCAGGGCCCACTGAAGGACGCCCCAAATCTTATCTGTACCCCACACACATCCTGGTACAGTGAACAGGCCTCCATTGAGGCCAGAGAGGAGGCGGCGCGGGAAGTGCGCAGAGCCATCACAGGTCAGAAAACACCAGGTGTTCATTATCAGCCTGCGCCTGCTGGGAATATCTGCTCAATTAAATGCTTTGCAGGAGGATTCACTTATTTTATTCTATGCGTGTTTGACATGCTTTGCAACACTTATCATAGAATAAACGAGTAATACAAAACATTTAAGTATCCTTACATGTGCAGTTATGATTAAGCTGCAGCAGGTTTTTGTGAGGATGTTCAGATTAAGACTGTCACTTAAGCACATGACACAGTGCTTCATCGTTTTGCACAGCGACAAGGCCAGCGTTAATTAAGCAACTGAAATTTGAAAAGTTTGGTAACTCAAGAAAAATGTTAACAGATCATCAAACAAGTTCACGGCCAAACTGTTGGCAATGTAGTTACATAAATATTTATTATGTTTATTATTATTTCAATATGGAGTTTCAGCGTCTGCAATTTTAAAGTAAAATCAACAGTTTAAACTGTTAACAGTTAGAACTTTTTTACAGATGGGTGTGGTGTTGGTTAGAGGAGCTTAAAAAGCACTTTGTAGGCTTTTCGTAGTCTGGGGTCTGTGGTGGTGTTTCCATTTTGCTCTCTAACAAGTTAGTTAAAATGGCCTTGCTCTTTCTGAAGAGATTTTCATAAAAACGTTTTTATTATGCTGGTGTTTTTGGTGTCACCACCTTTTAACAATATTTTACGTCTGTGGAGTAATTTAAGAAATCATTGTGGAAATGGAGGTTAAAATAACTTATTAAAATACTCCCAATTCAAATGAGAGAATGGTTTCTTAGCTGGTTCTATCAGCATAAAACCACATTTAAAGCCCTGAGAGTTTATCAGCCTTTCTTGTGTTGACGCTGTATAAATGACTGATAATGAATGACACAGCCTGTGTCTTTGATGTGAGGCTTTCATTCATGGTCCTTGCTCTCTTGTGTCCACGCAGGTCGTATCCCGGACAGTCTGAAGAACTGTGTGAATAAGGAGTATTTGATGGCAGCCTCTCAGTGGCCGTCTATGGAGGCCACCACCGTGCACTCTGAACTCAACGGAGCTGCAGCCTATAGGTGACGACACCTCTGTCCCGACTGCTATTAGATGCCCTACCTACAGTATGTCAGCATGTTGTTTGAGAGAGTTAAAACTGACCGTCTCTCTGTCGCAGGTTCCCTGCAGGGCTGATTGGTGTAGCAGCGGGCGGGCTGCCTGGAGCCGGGGCAGGAGTGGAGGGAATTGTGGCTGGATCTCTGCCCCTGGCCCACGCCATTGCCCCGGTCTCACACCCGCCTCATACCCCATCGCCTGGACAACCCTCCAAGGCAGAGGCGGACAGAGACATCCCTTCCGACCAATAGCATCCCAGCACATTCCATCTTTGCCCTGATTGATGCCCTTTCACCTCACCCAGGGGGACCGACACCCCTTGCTTTCAGTGTGACCTTGGGTCACCCCAGTCCAACAGAACACATACAAACCCAGGAGTGAAACCCTCTACCCCAAACGTACCCCTCATTTCCACTCGCTGTATCCTCTGTTGATCACTCTGGCAGAAAGCAATAACTTCTCTCAAGGATTCAATAATTGGGTTGATACACACTATTTGTAAGCTACGAAATCCCAATTCCTTTGCATTGTATCTACTCTGGACTAGTTGGAGTTTGTTTCCGAGTAGTGTTTCTTACATTTTGTTCTTTTCTAATCTGTTTTAACAGCGTGGAAATAAACGCATGGACCTTGTTTTCTTTCCTTCGTCCCCTGCCCATTCTCCTCCTAGCATAAATTTATAAAACCTTCTCAACCTGTCCCGTCTTGATCATCAAAACAAAGTAACAGCTGGCTAACATATTTGATTAAATTCAGCAGCCATCAGTGTTTATTTCACAGCTGGTGTTCAATAACAGAGATCAAGGCTAATGGTGATAGCCCGTGGCTAAGAGTAACTCGGTCCATGGGAAGAGCTCAGATGTTTCGCGTTCCTCTAACTCTCTCTTCATGTGGAAGGCATCTTCTAGAATTGTCCATCGTCTCTCCCTCTCTCTCTGTCTTTCAGAAAACGAGAGATTTACCCCCAGAGCTGTTGGGGGTTTGATCATGTGCTCCACTTTAAGTCACAAGATTTTCAGCATCCGTAATGCCTGAGGTCTGCATAACAGTGTCATTGAAATTGCATATGTGAGATTCCATCGTCTTGTGATGGCTGACTTAATTTTATTTTGTGCTGCTTTGTGAACAGCTAGATGATGGGATATTGCTCGTAAGGCTGCCATCTTCATAAACGAAAGTTTCAAACAAAGCCATATTCATTTGACAAACTGTAAAATAGCTGGTTTAACAAAACATATCCGACACATCTCAACTCCCCCTCCAAAAACAAAAAACAGATGCCCTTTTTACAATGTGCGTACAACATTGACCTCCCCTTGACTCATACTGAGATCCACCATTGCTAAGCTGATAATATTGGCACCTTTTTTATTCTTAGCCATTTGAAGAATATTTGCCTTGTTTTCCATATCTTCTCTCTGTCCTGGATTATCTCTTGCTGTACTTCCTCCTTGTGCCTCCTTTTCCGATTAGGCCTTCTCTTTTTGACGTGGCGAGGCACACCGCTCCACCCTTCATATCTCCGCTCTCGTCCTCTCGCCCCCTCCATCGATTCCCATGAAATCACTGTGTAGCGCATTCGCCTGCCCTTCCTCCTTTCCACAAGGCACTTAAAACTCTTAATACACTTTGTAATACGTTTTCATACAGGCCTGATAAAACAAACTGAACTTCATCCACCTTTTTGGGAGGAAGTCCTGGTTTAGGCGAGCTGGGGCTTCTGTGCTCTGGAGGCTGCAGTAACGTTGATGGCCAGCAGGTGGCGATGGCTTGCTTTCCCCCCCTCAGGTTTGGGCTCAGCCGATGGTTGCACAGCGAGCGTTCTCGTGAAGGTTCAGACCTGTTGTGGGCTGCTCAATCTGTCACTCATCTACACACTTCCAGATACCCAGGATGGGTGATGTGGCAGCTCTGTGCCACACTGTTAAAGCAGGTCATACCCTGAGCTTGACATTTGCATGGGTGTCTTCTATGATATCAGCCTTTGTTTTCTCTGCGTTTTCACCATTTAGAGCACAGAAGATAAGGTGGAAAGAATGTAAAAGCTAGGTCACTGAAACGCTGGTTGCTTTCCAAAGAAGGTAGGAGAGTGTCTCGGGATAGCGTTCCGTCTGAAGAGAAAGGCCTTTCTAGTACCTCAGTAACAGATATTGAATGTATGCTCAAATCTTTCTCGCTTTGTACAGCTTTTTTAGATCATAGGTTCCTATTTGTGAGGGGGTGTGAATGAGTCTGCATGTATGTGACCGTGTGCGACTGCTTATCCAGTACATCAGTTAATTTGCAAATGACAAAATGAAGCTTTTTTTATTTTTATTCCTTCAAGCATAGGATGTCTATTATATTGTTTCATTAGATGTAGTTTGAATCTCAGGCTTTAGCTTTAGAAAGTTCTTGATCTGTGATTTTTGTCATTTTCTGTATAAAGGAGCACAGTTTCACGTCTTTGTCGACATGTATGTTAATAAACTGAGAAAGAGGGGTCCTAAACTTATTTGGAAATGGCAGTAGTGTGATTGGGGATGTTTTTCTGCCTACAAACAGTTTGTTCTAGATAGGATAGGTGATGTTGTGGTAAGTGTCCCCAGATGGCCGTCGTCCTCAATTGCCAATCCTCATGGATTAATGCATGATAATGAGATGGTCGAACCTATCAGGCCCCTCCCCCTCGCTTCCCCATTGGCCACGTTTTGATGTTGAATTTTGATTGACGTGCAGCTTTTCATAGGATGAAGTGATGCCCTTTCTCGTCAACACTTTATAGCTGCTCTGTAAAATTTCTCTGTACTACAAGGTTTTTGAAGTTTTCGAGTTTCTTCTAGCATTATCGTGGTGTTTCTTTGCCGTCGGCATCATCTCCGATAAGAGGTGCGTGCTATGTGTTAAAACCAAGAAATGAGACATTTTGATCTAGTTTGTGTCATTCAGTGTTCAACATGTTGTATTGAAACATTTCAAGATGAGTCTCGTTCGATACTTTCACTCTCCGCATCCAGGAATCCCGTTTCTCGTCTGAAGGCCCCCGTCATCACGTGGTCCCCGCGCTGCCTTAATGTTGTAGATTGTGATGGGCTTTTTCCTCTACAAACCCCCGACCTCTCCTCTTCCCCCTGCAAACACGCATGCAAAGAGAGAGGAAGCTGATTTATTTAGCCATATGTTGCTCTGTGTGCTTGGTGCATATTTCTAGAGAACACGAATGGCTTTCACTTGAGGTGTGAAATGCTCGGGCACTATGAAAGACCCTTTCAGGAGCCGCCGGTGTGGTTACATCTAGTCCATGAAGGGAGGTTGGAGAGGACAGATATGGACTTGGAGAAGTCAGTTTCTCTCTCAGGGTTATAATACACACATATCCTACAGCCGCCAGTTACACTCTTCCTCGATCCGAATGAAGATCTCCAGAGCTCTCTTACACAGTCCATCTTTCAACAGTGAGTGTCTTTCTCTGATACTTTTCCTTTCTATCGCTCTTTTCTCCTCCTTTCTTTTTGCGTATTTGTCGCACTGACACCTAACAACAGAAGAATGAATGTTTTAATAGAACTGCGTGTAACGTTGAAGTTGGGAAATGTATTTTTACAACATGTGAACTTTTTATTCCTTTCTCTTACCTTCTTTTTGTTGTGAATTGACCCCCCCCCCCCCCCCCTCCCCCCTCCCCCCATCACCAGACTGCAAAAAAGTAAAAACAACACAAAAAAAAAAAATCCTGTAACTAGGCTCTTAAGCTTTACTTTTGTTTTTGTTTACTTTTTTTTTTATTAGAAAACAATCATGTTTGTGATGGTAACCTCTGATGGTAAATTCCACAAGGTATTTTAATAAAATCCTAAAGATTAAACCCTTGGTCGCTCGCTCTTTTCTGACATGAATTGAAAAGCTGAACTTCAAAGTGTAACATCATTGGCAGCCGGTTTTCCTTCTCTGTGACATGCACTACAGAAATCTTTATTTTTATGTAGCAAGAAGTGAGAGTAAAGGCATTTATAATGTTACAAAACATTTGTTTCTCAAATAAATGCTTTTGAACTTTCAAAGAATCTTAATATCTGTTTCCACAAAAATATGAAGCGGCACAACTATTTTCAACATTGATGTTTCTTGAGCAGAAAATCTGCATATTAGAATGATTTCTGAAGGATCATGTGACACTGAAGACTGGAGTAATGATGCTGAAAATTCAGCTTTGCCATTACTGGAATAAACTATTAAAAAAGAAATTATTTTGCAATATTTCACAATATTATTGTTTCACTGTATTTGTAACCAAATAAATGCAGCCTTGGTGAGCAATGTCTTTCAAAATCATGAAGAAATCAAATCAACCCCAATCTGTGGAACGGGGGTGTTAAGTAAAACACTTCAAGCAAGAAACTGTTTAATCGCAAAATACAGACATAAATGTATCCATCAGGAATTGATTGGATGGTAAAAAAAAAAAAAAAGTGGATCTTACATACTAGAATAAGCACAGATTTTAATGAGTTTGATGAAACTGTCTAAACCTGTACATAGTAAGTAACATCAGTGTAATAGGAAAGTTATTTCAATGCTATTTTTGATTACAGGCTACAAATGTTTTTTCAGTTGAGTAATAAACATTGGTAAATGAATCATGCACAAGAAGACCAGGAACATGAATTAAGGAAAGGGGCTCAGTTTTGATTTCAATTCAACTCTAACAATGTAATTTCTGTTGCCAAGTTTAGTTTAAATGTTCGTGTGAGTTTAGCCAAGCGCTCATAACACAAGTTTTCCAGACTTGCTGTTCAGGTGTTAGTGGTTTTGTACTCATGCAACATCTTTGGCTGTAGGGAAAAGAAAAGCATGGTTTTGAGATGATTAAAGGGAGGAAAGTATTTTGCAGTGTATTTTTAGCAGGGTGCTCCCTCTGAATGTGTCCTGATGGTTGTTTATCAGCTGAAGTCCCCAGGTGCTGACGTGTTGCCAATCAGGTTAATGAGGTCTTCAGGGCATGTACCCCCTACCTCTGCTAGCTTAAATTGTTGCCAAATGTCTCGGAGAAACTCCCTCTTCTACATATTAAGAAAGTTCATCCAAAAATGAAAATGGTCATCATTTACTCACCCTCATGTCGTTACAAACCTGTAAGACTTTCATTCATCTTCGGAACACTTTTTGATGAAATCTGAGAGCTTTCTGTCCCTCCATTGACAGCTAAGCAACTACCACTTTGATGCTTCAAAAGGTTCATAAAGAGATCGTAATAGTAAACCATATGAATTGAGCGGTTTAGTCCAAATTTTCTGAAGAGACTCCATCATTTTATGGCTTTTATTAACCTATAATATAAACATTGAACATAAGCTCACCCGAAACGGTTTGACACACAATAACTAACCTCTTGCTGAAGCTCAAACGTGCTGCGTAACACGAGAATGAACCTCATTGGTTCTTGCTGAAGCTCAGACGTGCTGCGTAACACGAGAATGAACATCACTGGTTCTTGCTGAAGCTCAGACGTGCTGCGTAACACGAGAATGAACCTCATTGGTTCTTGCTGAAGCTCAGACGTGCTGCGTAACACGAGAATGAACCTCATTGGTTCTTGCTGAAGCTCAGACGTGCTGCGTAACACGAGAATGAACCTCATTGGTTCTTGCTGAAGCTCAGACGTGCTGCGTAACACGAGAATGAACCTCATTGGATCTTGCTGAAGCTCAAACGTGCTGCGTAACACGAGAATGAACCTCATTGGTTCTTGCTGAAGCTCAGACGTGTTGCGTAACACGAGAATGAACATCACTGGTTCTTGCTGAAGCTCAGACGTGCTGCGTAACACGAGAATGAACCTCATTGGCTCTTGCTGAAGCTCAAACGTGCTGCGTAACACGAGAATGAACCTCACTGGTTCTTGCTGAAGCTCAGACGTGCTGCGTAACATGAGAATGAACCTCATTGGCCCTTGTTGAAGCTCAAACATGCTGCGTAACACGAGAATGAACCTCATTGGCCCTTGTTGAAGCTCAAACGTGCTGTGTAACACGAGAATGAACCTCATTGGTTCTTGCTGAAGCTCAGA
Source organism: Leuciscus leuciscus (assembly GCF_965113295.1). NCBI lineage: Eukaryota > Metazoa > Chordata > Actinopteri > Cypriniformes > Leuciscidae > Leuciscus > Leuciscus leuciscus. The sequence goes on from NC_138732.1 coordinate 26,860,107, forward strand.
CGTGCTGCGTAACACGAGAATGAACCTCACTGGTTCTTGCTGAAGCTCAAACGTGCTGCGTAGGGGTGTAACGATTCATCAACTAGATCGATGTATCGATTTATATTCCTACGATCCAACTACATCGATCTGTGCTCGGCAAGTTGGCCTTCCGGACGACATATATCGATCTAACATCGCTTTAAAAGGTAATGAATCGATTGTATCGATACTAGGAAATAACGCATTGGATTTAAGCACGTCAGACTTTATATGGATGTTTTTTCTTAGCACTTTTAATGATAAAGGCGTTAAACGTTACTCGATTCAGTCTGCCTATGACGTGATCGCCATGCGTGACGCGGCAGCAGCAGCGCGACAACATGCAGCGCAAACTTGTCTCTCACCTCAGAAAAACGGACTTGAACCCTGTCCTCTCAGCCGCTATACTGCAGTAGCGCGCACTCTTCAATTGCACGCGCAAATGCGCCAGCGCGCGCTGTATCACTTCACTAAAGCGCAAAAGACATACGAGAATGCAACGTCGTAAATTAACTTAGTAAGTTAAGAAATAAAAGTAAAATACCAATAAATTACGTTATTGGTACGTCATGTGTGTTGCTATTTATCAGGAGCAGTTTCCATGTTTCTTTACCAGTTCTTCTAAGTATTGTGTATCACCATGGTAGCCTAACTGTTGTTTGTTTCCATAACAAAATGCCACTTAATGGTTATTTTGTATAGTTTTATATGACTGTGGTGGCTCATACCAAGATTGCATTAACAAAAACTAGTTCTCTTACGAGAGGTTCTCTCGTATTGCGTAAGCTAGCTTACGCTGCGGGAAAGTCTCCTTTCTCGAGATACTGAAGCCAAAAATTATCCTAATTTAAAAAAAAAACTTTGTCAACGCAGTGCGGCAGCCTGCAGACCTAGGGCAAGCGAATCGCGTGCCCATTGGCTGCTCTGCGGCAACTGCAGCAGCCTATGGCTGAGCCTTGCGCGTGACGTCACGTCCAATGAGCGCGCTTGGCGCGCTTAATGCGTCACAGCCCGTCATTAGGGGTGTGGCTTAGCGTATATAAGCAAGGAACAGAGGCTGCTTCACTGATTTCTGTCTCTTCAGCGAAGCTCTTCGCATCGCTGATCTTCGAGGAAGCCGCCGTCGAATCAAGCGACCAGCACGCCGAGGATTTCAGCCTGAGGACGCCGGCCGCTCGCCGCCTTCAGCCTTCCCTGCCTGCTGCGCCATCCGGCATATATATCCTTTCATTGCTCTGTGTTGTGTGTTTGTGTGTCCGCCGCGACACACCTGCATCTAAAAGAGCGCGAGGCTTTATTGCAAATGCCTCGCTCATCCTGTGGCTCGTGCAGAGCCGCGCTCAGCGACGGAGACTGCCACGTGTTGTGCACTCTCTGCCTGGGCTTCGATCACGCAGCCCGCGCTCTCTCCGAGGGCGGCTGCGATCAGTGTGAGGAGTTAGCGATGTCGACCCTACGGGCTCGACTCGCTAAATTCGAGGAACCTCCACCTTCTCCGGCCACTTCTTCTGGGCCACGTAAGAAGAAACGTCGCTCCCAAAGGCCGCCGGAACTGGACGCTACAGCTGAGCGCTCGCCGGAACCTCTCCCGCGAGCCTCGCTCTCTCCTTCCCCCCCACCCTTCACCGACGCGCAGCTGCCGGCCTCTGCCCGCACTGCCGTCGTCCTGGGGGATGATGCAGATGATGCCGCTGACAGCTGCTCTCTGCTCGCGTCTGACAGCGAGGACTGGTCGGGCTCTCACCGCTCCGCCCCCTCGACTTTGGAGTCTACCAGATCACGTGCCAGTGTTGACGCGGAGCTTCTCCGCCTCCTCACTCAAGCGGTCGAGAGAATGGGACTGGATTGGTCCCCACCTAAGGAGCCGGAGCCCAATCGCCTTGACGGGTGCTTTCTACCTAGCCGCCGCCCTGCGCCTGCCTCTAGGTCAGCACCCTTCCTGCCTGAGCTCCACACCGAGCTCTCTAAATCCTGGAACGCTCCGTTCTCCACCAGACTCCGCTCGCCAGTCTCCTCGGCTCTCTCCCAGGTGGACAGAGCCGCCGAGAACGGCTATAACGCTATCCCCGCCGTTGAGGAAGCTGTGGCAACGCACCTTTGCCCGCCGTCTGCTAGATGGCGCTCAAAGTCTGCCCTGCCGTCTAAAGCCTGCAGGACCACCTCAGCTCTCGCCGGCCGCGCTTTCGCCGCCTCCGGCCAGGCTGCTTCCGCCCTGCACTCAATGGCCGTCCTTCAGATCCTTCAAGCCGACCTCCTCCGTGAGCTGGATGAGAAGGGCTCGGGTCCGTCCGCCTTAACTGATCTGCGCAGCGCTACGGATCTTGCGCTACGCGCCACCAAGACCGCTGCTCAAGCCATCGGCAGATCCATGGCCGCGCTCACCGTCATCGACAGACACCTCTGGCTGACTCTCGCTGACATGAGTGACTCAGAGCGCGCTGTTTTCCTGAACGCACCACTTTCGCCCACTGGCCTCTTTGGCCCTGCGGTCAGCGGAATTGTGGATCGGTTCTCCGAAGTACAGAAGGCGTCACAGGCGATGAACCTCTTCCTGCCCCGCCGTTCGAGCCCAGCCACAGGCCGCCCTCAAACTCAGCCTCCTGTGCGCAGCTCTAACCAGCGCTCTTCCAGGCCTCCCAGCGCTTCGCAGCGACGCCAGGGCAGTCGCCCCAGGTCACGCCCAGCCGTCACAGACCGCCGCCCCCACGGGGCCCGCGGCCCAAGATCGCTTTGAAGCCTGAGCCCGCGAAGTCCTCCTAGCATCCGCAAGGAGGAAAAGATGGTTGGGTCCCGCTACGGCCGGACCGCCATCGAAACGCACAGCTCTGTCAGTCCCCTATGTTTAGGCTACTGCAGCAGCACACACCGCAGCCAACGAGCCAGTAATGACACTCGCTCGCCTGCACACAAACGCCGTTTTCACGGCGACTCAGATAAATCTCAAAAAGAGTATAAGTGCTATAAGTGTAGAAAATGTGCCCACACCCACGTGTTCACTGCTTCACACATGTACAATCCCCATGGTAACGCGCCCAGAGCGCTCTCTCATAAAGCGGCCTCACACCGCTCGAGTACTAAATGTAGGAAATGTGCCCACACTTCCGTGCCCACACCTACTCGCTGCTCGCTCTGTCACTCAGTTACCTCAAGTTGCTACGGCTCAAGCCGCAGGGATATTAAGTGTAGGAAAAGTGCCCACTCCCGTGTGCTCACTGCCTCACACAGACCAGGTTCCCATGGCAACGCGTCCAGAGCGCTATCTCTTAAAGCGGAAACTTTCCGCTCGAGCATCAAGTGCAGAAAATGTGCCCACAGCATTGTGCTCACACCTGCCCACTACCCGCTCTGCCAGACAGGTTGCAAACCTCATAAAGCTCCCAAACACTGGCCGTGTCATAAGTGCAAATCCCGCGCCAGCTCACGAGCACGCGCACCCACTTTCAGACACCATTATCCCCACGCCGCTCTCGCGCCTGGGTTATTTGGCAGCAGCTCACGCTCCATCGTCCGAGATCGAGCTTCTAAAATCTGCACAGTCGGCCAGCCCTGTTCTTCTGCCCTCGTGTCCGAGCATCGGCGGCGCGCGCGCCGCTCCATCCTCTCTGGTACAGGTTCCCCATCCCGCGCAACGCGGCGATCTGAACCCAGAGACCATTCGACCCCTAGCTATGCATGCAAAAGCATGGGAAGCTATTCAGGGCGCGTCAGAATGGGTGCTCAACACCATAAGACACGGCTATTCGCTCCAATTTGCTCGTCGCCCTCCGCGCTTTCTAGCGCAGACGGAAACGAAAGTGAGTTTGGAAACAGCGCATCTGCTTCAAGCAGAAATAGCAAAGCTGCTGCGAAAAGGGGCCATAGAACAAGTTCATCCTTCCTCGAGCGAGTCAGGCTTTTACAGCCGTTACTTCCTCGTTCCCAAGAAGGACGGAGCACTAAGACCTATTTTAGATCTGAGACATCTGAACAAGGCTCTCATGAGACGGCCGTTCAGGATGATTACAACCAGACAGATCCTTGCGCAAGTTCGCCCAGGAGACTGGTTTATCTCTCTCGATCTGAAAGACGCGTATTTCCAGATCCAAATAACTCCCCGTCACAGGCCATTCTTGAGATTCGCCTTCGACGGTCGAGCTTATCAGTACACAGTCCTGCCGTTCGGCCTGTCTTTAGCACCCCGTACATTTACGAAATGCATGGACACGGCTCTCGCTCCCCTGAGGAGTCAGGGAATGCGAATTCTGAACTATCTGGACGATTGGCTCGTTCTAGCGCAGTCAGAGACAGAACTTGTGTCTCACAGAACAGCGCTACTCGACCACCTGGAGGGTCTGGGTCTAGCGGTCAACTGGACCAAGAGCTCGCTCTCGCCCCGGCAGTCAATTTCCTTTCTCGGAATAGAACTAGACCCGGTGGCAATGACGGCCAGATTGTCGGAGCAGCGCGCGCGCCGCATTCAGCGCCTCGCTGCATCCTTCAAAGAAGGCAACCAGGTTCCCCTGAAAGCATTTCAGCGCATTCTGGGGCATATGGCCTCAGCTGCAGCAGTGCTTCAGCTGGGTTTACTGCGCATGCGCCCGCTTCAACGCTGGCTGAAAGCGCGCGTATCCCATCGAGCCTGGGCGACCGGCGGCTCGCTAATCAGAGTGACTCAGGTCTGTGTCTCAGCCCTGCAGCCCTGGCTAGCAGCCGAATGGTATCACACTGGAGTGACTATGGGAGTGGTTTCACACCGGAAAGTTGTCTCAACAGACGCGTCCAACCTAGGTTGGGGAGCGCTCTTCGAAGGCAGACCGGTCTATGGCCACTGGTCAGACCAGGAGAATCTCCTACACATAAACTGTCTAGAGATGCTTGCGGTCGAGAAAGCGCTCATGCACTTCCTCCCATTCCTCCATGGTCACCATGTTCTAGTCCGCACGGACAACACTTCAGTAGTGGCCTATGTGAACCGCCAGGGCGGTGTCAGATCAAAGCAACTCTGCGCCCTGACGGAACGCCTCCTCGTATGGGCTCAGCACTCTCTGCGCTCTCTGAGAGCATCGCATGTGCCTGGCCATCTGAACGAGGGCCCCGACAGACTGTCCAGGGACAACGTTCCCCCTGGGGAGTGGTCTCTACACCCCCAAACAGTCCAGTCGCTGTGGCGCCGCTTTGGCAGAGCGAAAGTCGACCTCTTTGCGTCAAAAGACAACGCACACTGCCCAGTGTTCTTTTCAAAGAGCGAGGACGCGCTGGCCCAGACATGGCCCAGCGGCCCGCTATATGCGTTTCCACCGGTCTCTCTGCTGCCTCAGGTCATCGAGAGAGTCAGGATGGCGCGCCACACAGTGCTCCTCATAGCCCCGTTCTGGGAGAACCAAGCTTGGTTCCCGGAACTCATACAATTGGCAGACTCAGCCCCCTGGCCGATTCCGGTGCGGAGAGACCTTCTCTCTCAAGCCCACGGCTCGATTTGGCATCCCCACCCAGAGCACTGGTCTCTGCATGCGTGGAGCCTCAACAATTACATGCTGATCTACCAGAAGGGGTGATGAACACGATCATACAAGCTAGAGCCCCCTCCACGAGGCGGCTTTACACGTCTAAATGGTCGGTGTTTAACAAATGGTGCACTACCAGAGGGCTTAATCCACAGACATGTGGGGTCTCGCACGTTTTGTGCTTCCTTCAAGAGTTACTGGACGCGGGCAGGTCCCCCTCCACGCTCAAAGTCTATGTCGCGGCCATCTCAGCGCTCTCTGTCTCAGAGCCGGGCCGCGCATTAGGAAGGAACGAGTTTGTCATCCGCTTCCTTAGAGGAGCGAGGAGGATGAACCCCCCGCGACCCCCTTCGGTTCCTATGTGGGATCTTTCACTGGTCTTAGACGCACTGAAAGCACATCCCTTTGAACCCTTAGAAACTGTGGATATGAAATACCTCACGCTCAAAACCGTTTTTCTGATAGCTCTGTCTTCAGTAAAACGTGTGGGAGACCTTCACGCGTTATCCACTAACGCTGCGTGCCTCGAGTTCGGACCCAATAACTCTAAAGTTATTCTCAGACCGAGGCATGGGTACGTCCCCAAAATTCTGGGCACTCCCTTCAGAGCGCAGGTCATTTCCCTTTCAGCCCTGCCAAATGCTGGCTGCGAGGCAGATAGTAATCTCCTCTGCCCAGTTAGAGCGCTAAAAAGCTATATTTCACGCTCCGCCGCCTTCAGGCGTTCAGAGCAGCTCTTTGTTTCGTTTGGTGGGCGCACCAAGGGTCTCGCCGCCTCGAAACACACCCTGTCCAGATGGATAGTTGATGCTATCGCAGCTGCTTACGCATCTAAAAACCTGCAGTGCCCTTTGGGCATTCGGGCACACTCCACCAGAGGCATGGCCTCATCGTGGGCGTGGTCCAGTGGGATTCCCATTCATGACATTTGTGCGGCGGCAGGCTGGGCCTCCCCCTCCACATTTGTTAGGTTTTACAACCTGGAAGTCCCCGCTTTGCAGGCCAAAGTGCTATCAGTCTAAGTCTCGCGTAAGCCAGCCCACTGTCTGTGCGCGGGCTATGTTGCGGATTTAGCTCTACTGGTTGAGCTACACTATGTGGGAAGTGTTAGTTGGACCGGCTGTGCCGCTCCCTGCCCCATATAATGTGCTTGTGTACTGTGGTATCTTGGCCGCCCAGCTCCGCTTCGCGTTCCCTGGGCCCCCCCCATGGGATTCATTCAGGATGCTGGGCGCGCGCGCGGCGTTGACAAGGGTGTTCCCGCAGCGTAAGCTAGCTTACGCAATACGAGAGAACCTCTCGTAAGAGAACGTACTCGGTTACTAACGTAACCTCTGTTCTCTCTATTTAATAGCTTAACCTCGCAGTGCCTAGTGTTTATCAGTATTTGACATATTCTTACACATTTTTTTGTATGTTAAGTAAAGGGGGACAGAACTTGTGAGTCAACCATTTTTGTGTAAACAAATGTATTATAATAGGCCTATATAATTCCTAAAAAGGTGGGTCGCGGCTTGATGACCATGGGGAAATGTGGGTCCCATGGCCAAACTATTCAAAACATAATTCAATGTTGTGATAATCGTAATTAATAATCACAATTACAAATTCAAGGGAATAATCGACAGTTATAATTTTTGTCATAATCGTGCAGTCCTACTTTATTCCTTACCTGATTCCCTTACAAGAATTTTTGGCTAAAAAGTCAATGAATCGATTTCAAGTCACTGAATCGTTTCGGATCGTATTGTTCTAAATGAACCAATATCGTCCTTGAATCGTATCGACAACCACGAATCGCGATACGAATCGAATCGTTGTTAAAACCTCACTGGTTCTTGCTGAAGCTCAAACGTGCTGCATGAGAATGAACCATTGGCCCTTGTTGAAGCTCAAACTGATGCGTAACACGAGAATGAACCTCATTGGTTCTTGCTGAAGCTCAAACGTGCTGCGTAACACGAGAATGAACCTCATTGGTTCTCACATGGCAAGCAAACTTGAACTTCCATTTCGACAACTAATGTGTGAGTTGATGAATGTTTATATGTGAATAAATTCAATCTGTTCATCATATAAAGCGATTGGCTATTCAGAAAAATTTGACTTTTGAACTGCTCAATTAATACGGATTAGTTTTATGCTGTGTTCTGAAGATGAATGAAAGTCTTACGGGTTTGGAACGACATGAGGGTGAGTAAACGATGACAGAATCTTCATTTTTGGGTGAACTATCGCTTTAAGTCCTGCTGTCTTCTGTTTAGGACAGGAAAACCCTTTTGTGCACAGAGTTATGTAGAACGTTAAATGTGGTGTTTGGCACCTGTTTTTCGTTAATTCAGTTTGTTTATGTTAAAAGCTGAAGTTTAGGAGTGTAGGTTAACCATAAAGGTCTGGCAGTAAACATTCTTTATGTCTTGTAAATGAAGGAAACTCCTGTCTAAATGGGCTATCTTGGAAAAACGGTGTAGAAAAAAACAATGCTTCCTCTGTGTTTTGTGATGGTTGCTCCTTTCAGCTGATGTCAGAAAAGTGGTGAAACAAAAATGTTTTTGTTTTTTTTGCAGCGGAGATTCACCATTATGTCTGAAGTTTTGTAAGGATTGTGCAACACAAAGATGTTGAAACTTTAAAGATTCAAAAAAGAACCCAATCTTTTACATGCATAAAAACAAACCCCATGTGGTTTCAAAGTGTTGCTTGCAACTGATTTTTCCATAACGTCCCCCAATAAACCATTTCCCACAATGAAGTGCATTTTATTTTGTCACAGGCTTTGAAAAGAGCCAGTTATTACACATTTGTAAGCATATTGAGTGTTATTAGCCTTATTATTGAATATTTAAGTGTTGACGGTTCTAAAATACATATGCACAGATTTTTTTTCTTACATATGCACTTTCTTTGTCATCTGATAATCAGCCAGTTTGCTTGTCCACATTCATCACAATTACTTTTTAATGGTTTATATAGAATATAAAAATCTTAAATTCTCTTTAAATAATCAGAGAAAATGTTTTTTTGTTCTGAGAATTACCCATTTTTCCTCATTAACTTTCATTCAAATTTAAGAAAGTCCTATTCTGTAATACACTGGGCTGTGTTTGAGTGTACTATACAGATGTGATGCTGTATCATATGTCCAGATGCGGCCAATTTGGAGGCCCGTTTCAAATTAACAGTTGGAGGGCCCATATACTTGGGGCAACCCCCCCCCCCCCCCCCCCCCCCCAACCCCCTATGGAAAAAAAGACAGACAAAAGCCATTGTATGCACCGTGACTGCAATCACTTCATTATCCCTGTTATATTTTAAAATGTTATATCATATGTAACTCTTAATACTCTATTTCTAAAGCAATTATGTCTCTATTACCAGAACTATTGCTGCAATCATGACCAGAATCAAAAACAGCAATCAATCCTCATCACTCTTTCAGCCCCTAAGCTAAAATCTGGAACAGCATACTTACCTACGGAACAAATAGTATGTGACAAGATTAATATGTCGGAATTCACAGTACTCATAAAAGAGTAGACATAAAAGACCTACTTCCGGTGAGGTTCTGAAGTGTGCATAGGATGGACACTTTACTATCCCATGAGGCCACAGGAGAGGATTTGTGAATTGCAGTGAAGCGACAGGTCACATGATAATGACAATATGGTGAATGTAGTATGTCCGAAAGTTTTTTCTTTGAGTTCTCCGCGCACAGACAAAACGATCCCCATTCACACTGATCAGCGAAAACTACTAAAAACGCTGTATTCTGCTGCCAGGCCATTAGATGGCGATGAAACACTATAGACTGAACACACAATGCGCATGTGCATGATTTCATTGCCTTCAGAGATTCGAGTTTTTGATGTTTACTCGTAGACCGTTTTCAAAAATGTGCACTTTGTAACCTGTTTTCAAAAGTTTGTGTTTTCAGGCACCCAAAACGCTGTTGTCGTGTAAACAAACGGCCAAAACGCTGTTGTCGTGTAAACAAACGGCCAAAACGCTGTTGTCGTGTAAACAAACGGCCAAAACGCTGTTGTCGTGTAAACAAACGGCCAAAACTATGTTGTCGTGTAAACAAACGGCCAAAACGCTGTTGTCGTGTAAACAAACGGCCAAAACGATGTTGTCGTGTAAATAAACGACCAAAACGCATAAAGTTTAAGTTTTTAGTTGAAAATGATGTCAAGCCCCTAAGTCACCTAAGATTAACTACTTGTGTATTGAACTGTTGTATAAAATCAATATTACATTTGCAAACGTCCTTCTGATATTCGGGAAAACAGCTCTTGCTCGTGTGGTATTGCTTATAAATAATAAAAACAAGGAACTTCGAATTTTTTTTTGCACTATATCTTGGATTTTTGGGGCCTTTTTTATTAATTTTGGTGGCATTTAAGCACCAAGCCCCTGTTCATTTCAGACCCAGGTGTGCGCGTGGCATGAGGGCGTGGGCTCTTTTTCGAGCGCAAGCGAGGACCCTTCTGTTGCGAGGTCCGCAGGGTGAAACCTATGGGTGAAACATATCAGAGGCCACCACTGCATACGTCTACGCTGCAACTCCAGACAAGAAGGTGACCATGTATTATGTCTAAAATGGTTTTCCTCAGACAAGACGTAAAACTAGATTCCACTGTTTATGGGAGTCAGTCAGCAGAGAACGACTGTTTATCCAGCACTCTGACCCCATGTAAATGTTTTTTTTTTCTACAGGTTTGTCTTGCTGGACATTGGCAGTTTATTTGACGTGGCTTCAATGCATCGCCACTTAATCCCACAGAATGACGTCACTGACAAGTTGTCGGAGGTTAAATGACAGGAAAAAGTGAGCTGTTAAAGGAATAGACAGCCACACTTGAAATACTGAGCAGAAATGACATTTTTGAATGCTAAATTTGTTTTATTGTCCTTGGACGACTGAGCATGAGCTCATGACCTCATGTCACTCTACCCAAAATGCCCCATAATCAATCAGTTTTTGGATTACAAAACTTTAAATTGGCTGTTTTTTTTTACAACCACAGTTATTTAAACTGAACAAACAAGTTAATAAATAAAAACCTACAGAGTTTGAAATCTAAGTGAAGTATTTGGTTTTAGTGTACAAGTGAAATATTGCCAAATATTTCTCATTGAGACGGTGTGCGCAGTTGCGAAAATGCTCCATGCAAATATACTCCTGTTTCATGTACATTCTTGGTCTCATTAGCTCCCCTCATCCCTCTTGCTTCCCCATTGGCAGATTTATCAAGGGCTTTTGTCCAGGAGAGGGTCATGTTAGGGTCAGTGTACTCGGAGTGTTCATAACACTCAAACCGATCACTTTATTTGCGGTGTCCAATCCCATCTGCGTCAATGCAAACCAATCACCATTCAGTCTGGCCTCTGATGAAGTGATGACTACCTTCGCCTGACACGGTAAGCATTACCAAATTTGATGAATAGATGCTTTTACATTGGACTTTTCCTGTAAATGCCAGTCTTGATTTATGGAGCCTAGTAAAATCTACTTGGCTTTTTCAGCTTTTCTGCTGGTGTCTTTTCTTGATGGGCAAATGTGTCTTGTGTTGGACTGACGTGAGCTCCCACAGGGACCGGCTGCTTTCTAACCAGAAAATTCCCAGATGTCATTCACGTCTGAGTGTGTTATTATTAAAACCAATCTTCCTGTGTGCACGAGTGCACGAGTTCTTGGATCAACATCTTTGTTGATGCTGGAACAACATTCCAATCAACCAATCAGTTGAGGGACAAGTTTACAGTTTGTGTGAAGTTTAGGCTTACAACCAGGGTTAGGTGCTTTAACATCAGTGTTATTCACCTATCATTTACCTCTGATTTTAAGGGTAACTTATGGATAGTGTTAGGTTTAGGGGTAGGGATATAAGACCCAGGAACGCTTGGATGTGCTGCTAAAACCTCTAGTGCAAGTGTGTGATCTGCTGTAGATCAGCCATATCAGTGCAGAATTACTTAAGCAACCAACTCTATTACCTTTGCTCAAATATCTTACCCTAGGAATTGAATGTCATGGTGTAACATGCCTCAGATTGTTTGGGCTACTGATATGAAGTATGGAATGAAAAGTCATGTGGCTCACAGAGGAAATCTGGACTATTTTCTAAGCAATTGGATGTTGACCTGAAGGGACTCAAGTTCCTTTTGGAAACATAGTAACATACTAAAACAAACCCACTCCAAACACTTTAGCAACTGCATAGCAACTGCATAGCAACTGCATAGCAACACTCTGGCATTGTGTTGGCAAGTCATTTCTGTGTGTAATAGGATAAGACTTTGTATTTTCAGGCTTCTTGTTCGATCCACTGTAAGCCAAAGAAATACATTAATATACAATCAACTGCAAGCGTGTCATTTTTCCATGGATTCCCCTGATAAGTGTAAACACTCTGTGGTGCTGTTGTTCTGTTTGTTTGAGAAGCCCAACACAACAATAATTGCTCAACCAATGGTGTGAGTTTGGGGCGGAGCTTTCTGTTTGTCTGACCAATGCCAGATGGAGGAGTGTTTAGGAAACCTGTTAGAAAACAGATTTCATGATTTGTCACTTGCCATTTCTTGCCAGCAGAAAGTGGTATTAGAGGGAGGGACCTTCTTATTTTAGAGAATATTGTACAAAAATATTGATGTCATAAATTTTTGTATTCAATGAAAAGAAAGACTGCTGTATAAATTTTAAAACCATATGTCAGCTAAAACGTAAATTTTTTTGGTCACTTTTAGGAGTTTAACAAAGCGACAACTCCCATTTTTATTTAATGAGATAAATAAAAAAAATAAAATGGATAATTTATTTCTACAATGTGTAAAGCTCTGAAGCTTTAATTTTAACGCAGTTTGAAACGGAAAGTTAAAATATGTTTGCGTCTGAAAATGGAAGTAGGCATAGTAGGTATATTTTCTTAAAAAATTACTTTAAAAAGTATGTTCTGTATATGCAGTAGAATGCAATCTGGATGTACTAATATTTGTCATAGTATAATTTGTGTTGCTTCACTGCCATTTACTACTCCTCTCCTGTGACCTCATGGGAGAGTAATATGTCAGGTCAAATAGTTGGTCAACCGTGTACCTTTTGCCTCCTATTTCACTAATCCTCTGAATTCTACTTTTCTCACAGCTGTTTTATTGACTAGTATTCGCCTGTTAGTAGAGAAGTAAGCCTGTTCAGAAGCACCCGATGACTGTTTTCAAGCAGGTTTTCCAAACACTCCCCTTCCTCTACAATAGGCGAAACAAACAGAGAGCCCCGCCCCCAAAATCAGGCCATTGGTTGAGAGGTTGTCAGGCTGGTTGCACAAACAAACCGAGCAATGTTTTGATAGAGCCACAGAGAAAGGTTTACACTTTCCAGGAGAAGCAACCTACAAATGACGCAGTTGTATTACAAAGTTAAGTATTTTCACATGAAATTCTTTGAGCAAAACATCACTGAAATTCCCAGATACAAACAGGAATCCAAAGCTGATGAGTGCTTACTTAAGAAGTCAGTCACATCAACTTGGGCGTTACACAGGGGACCTTCTGTGATCTCACAGGAGAAGAAAAAGAGATAAACGGAGAGGACAGGAAAAAAGAGAAAGACTGTTACAAGAGAGAGAAAGTGTGTGTGTGTGTGTACCCATACATGGAGAGGTGGGGGAGAAGAATGGGAGGAGAAAGAGGAGGGGAAAGAGAGCATGAAAGTGAGGTATCTTGATCCGTAGTGCACATCTCCGCAAACCCTGTCCTGCTGTCTACCATCACAGCCAGGTAAGAGTGAGCCATTCACTAGCGTGTGTGTGTGTGTGTGTGTCCTGTGCTCAGGCCGGCTGCTGTGGCAAAGGTTAAGCCAAGGGTTGCTTTTCTGCTTCTCAACTCTCCTGCTGTGCCTCTATATACCGCAACCTTCCCACACTCCTCTTCTGCAGGTTTGACGTCTCTTTGAGGAACAACGCTGCAGTCCTTAAGTATTTTAACACATGTGCTGCTCTTGACAGTTATTTAACTGTTATTTTCCCCCTCTTCTCATTCATTTCTTACTCTGAAGGTTTTGCATTTGCATGCGACTCCTGCTTGCAGTACAAGCGCACTGCGGCTTCATGATTGCTCTCCTTGTAAGTTTAAGCTTAAGTGTCGAAAAGCCGCAAGCTCTTTTCTTTGGCTCTTTTCCGTCTCCCCTGGTTTTATTGTGTCTGGTTCGTGCTGAGAGCAGAGGTTTGCTGCGTCTCTGTGTTTGAGAATACGTGTGTCTTTTGACACGGCAAACAGAGGGAGTCAGTGTCATGCAGCATCTGCAACCACTGGCAAGTGCATCCCAACCCACTAAACACGCCTGAATTTAGTTACATGTGTAATTTAATGTCACAGCCCAATCCCCAGAGAAAGAGATAATGTGGAAAAACTGGGACTTTGCATTTGTGGCGTGCAAAATGTCACTGTAGATGGGAGATCAAAATATTTATACTGTTTTAATAGCCAGCGGATGGTTTTTGGGAATGCTGACTGCACTAGATGGACAAGGCATTGTTTCAAGACAATGTCTCCATCTCACATGAACAAGCAGATCTGTTTGTTTTGAGGACAAACACTATTGAGCAATATCAGCATGTGTGCCTGATGCTTGTAGGTTATAGTCCCTTACTTTCACACATGAAACCAGTTACATTGCAGTAAAACGGCTGGATTACTTTCCCCTGGCAAATGCCACATCTGCGTTTCACACTTTCAACAGATTTTATTGTTCCCGTTTACACATCAGCACTAAAATGCAGTTAAAACTCTAATGTTATTTGGTGGAATTGGAAATGTCTTTCAAACAGCTACGCCAGAAATCTGTTCCAAGGTCTGTTGACTAATTTATTCATCTACACAGATGAAAAGAAGCTCTTTTGTTTCAATGCTTGTCCGGTTTTCTTTCCAAAATGTAGATAACCATGATTTTTATGTGGTGCAACCAATATGCATGAAAAAAAGAGAGAAAATGATGTCATAGAGACGACCCCCACAGATCCTCATAACTGTGAGACAAGGTCGATAAGTCTCTTTAAATATCACATAATTTGACCTTTTTATGACATGGAATGATTAGTTCAGGCTGTAAATGTCATGTGGTGTAACTCCCCAAAAACCTACTGATATACACTACCAGTCAAACGTTTTTAATCTTTACGATTTTTTATGTTTTTAAAAGAAGTCTCTTCTGCTCACCAAGACTGCATTTGATTAAAAGTACAACAGATAATTATTACACTTTAAAATGTTACAAATTTCTGTGTGAATATATAGTAAATTGTCATTTATTCCTGTGATGGTAAAGCTGAATTTTCAGCATTATTACTCCAGTCTTCAGTGTCACATGATCCAGGGGCATAGTTTGTGGGGGGGTTGGGGGGGGAGACAACCCCCCCAATATTTAAATCTATGCATTACAACCCCCCCAATATTTATACCACGATCACAATATCAGGAGGCATACCCAAACTTCAACCCCCCCAATGTTCAAAGCAAATCTACGCCCTTGACATGATCCCTCAGAAATCATTCTAATATGATGATTAGATGCTATTATTATTAAGTATTGTGAAAGAATCGAAGAGCAGATTTCTTGTGTCAGAGCTCTTTAAATTTGTGCATCAATTTAGAATTTTTCCAGCAATGTTACAACTTCTCAAGCGGCCAGATTGCTGTGGCTGATTTGCCGGCATTTCTGTTCACACACGGTTCACCTCTAAATTGGAAAAATGCAGTTGGAAAAGTCTGCATGTGTGAAAGCGCCGTGACATTTCAGATTTTCCAAAAGATGCCGAAACCTGATCTGTCAAACATTGGAGAAAGAGACTCTGAGTTCTGAAGAAAAAGAAAGGAAACCACAAAGGAGTGCACGCTCAGTCCTCATCGTAAGATTTTATCCATGTCCCATTGAACCTGCGGTCTAGTCGGCTTTAAAACAAGGAGCGTTTAGCTGCTCTCTCACTCCAGAACTATGTCCATTAGACATGAGGTCATTTCTGGTGACTCAAGACCTCTCTCCTCATGGATCTTAATATATCTGTTCATTGTGAGCACTATTATAAACCTGTCCGCTGTTTTTCTTCAAAAACATCAGTCATCCTCTCAATATATATATATATATGTATATATATGTATATGTGAACTACAGGTCCAACCTAAACCTACATTAATGACTTAAAATTTTAACAGGCGAGCATAAAAATACCAGAAGCGAGGACGCTGTGAGCCTGTGTCTTTGATCTGAGGGTTTGTCATCTGATCGTGGCTCATTATAAACTATGGGGATCCAGCGGACGGGGCCAGAGCAATAGTCTGAGCCTGCGGTGATGAACTTGTGCCCTTTGTCACTTCGCCTCTTTATTAAAAGACAGTGGCAGACAGTGCAGATCCCAGTATCTCATGCAGTCATCCTCTAAACCTTCTGCCGGGGTCTAAGCTGGTCTTGCGTAATACACTCAATCACAGGATAAATGGGATGAAAATAAATCAGTCACACAAGCCATTGCTGTTGTGTTATTTTAATTTAGTCAGGAATAAACAGCAAGCCTAGGGTTGTTGTGAGAAGAGGGGGTTGGTTGAGTTCATCACACATGCCTGTGTGAACAGCTGTTAATTATGCTTTATTTAAAGCAAAATTGACTCACCCATATGTTACAAAGTCTTTCTTGAAACACAAAATGAAATATATTGAATGTTCACCGTGCTCCTTTTCATTGAATATGAAAGGGGAAGGCGCTGTCAAGCTTCAAAATAGACAAAAAACAACTGTTAAATCTCATGCATATTCATTCATCTTAAAGTGCCCGTATTATGCACGTTTATAATTATATTTTGGGGTCTGCTAGAAAACATTTGCATGATTTGAAGTTCAAAAACACATTATTTGTCTCGCACCTCGTCAGAGCTCTTTTTCCAGTACGTTCAGCATCTGGCTCATATTCGCCATCTCAAACATATTCTTTATTTTCAACATATTCAAAATCAATATTTTGATAGCTGACAGATCAAGTGACAGTGACACTAATATTTGATTGCATTCAGTACTTGCTCTGCAGTAAATTGCTGAGCCATTTCAAGTTTTTCTGATGACACTTCCTATTCTTTTGTTTTCTGCCTGCGGTAACTATGAGTGAAACTTCACTTCATCATTGTCTATATCAGACATTGCACTTATTCAGTCATCAAAGATTCAATTATTGTTGTGCAGAAAAAAATATACTTACACTGTTACACACCTCGGGTCGTTAACGACCCTATACAATAAAAAAATAAAAAGTCCAGTCTGCTCTGATTGGTCAAAGTGTGTGTCAGAAATGTACACGTGCCCTTGTAGTAGAAAAAAAGCATCTCCTCGACATGGTGAAATCACCTACCCAACTGTTCTTTGAAGCGGCCAATGCAGACAGTAGGCAACATTATGCAAATGTATTTGCATGGTGATATAGCTAAGTCACAGAAATAATGGCAGAACTACAAACGAGTCGTTTCAGGGCAAGTGTTTTCTGTTGGAGAGATTCACTCTCTTTGGTGTGGACTTTGTGCTTTGTAATTTTGCAGATTGTTTACATGCACATAAACAGCAATATTAGATACTAAATGAAAGGTTAAAAAAGCAGAATAGGTGCACAAAAATGCCATGTGAAGACCAGTCACACCAGCTTTAATGCCAATGACATCCAGTGTCAACTGCTTTACAGGATTGTCGTCATTAACTTCAAACACATCTTGCTCTTCCATATTTCAACACGTTTGAATGCTAATGAAATTTCAGAGCTAATGTGGAGGGGAAGATTTTCAGTGAATAACAACTTTAATTTCGGTCGTATAAATTTGGAATACAGCCAATATGGGCTATTTTATGGTGGTTATATGCCTCTTTTGAGATTGACAGTCCCAGTCTCAATTCACTTTCATTGTATGCAAATTAGTGCTCAGGACTTCAGTTCCTCAGAAGAATGTTCAGTTGAACAGGTTTAGAGTAAATGATGACAGATATTTCGTTTTCAGAAATTTCAGAAGACCAGTCTCTCATAAGGGTTTCTCTAAAGCAGCGTAACTTTGTATTATAAGACGGTTGGTGTCTTTGATGTCTTGACGGTTGGTGTCTTTCAGCACTTTGAATTGTCATTGTGTATGAAATGTGCTATATAAATAAACTTGCCTTGCCTTGCCTTTGAATCCGGAGCAAGCTGCAAACCTCAGATGCTTTCTCGACAGAGGATTAAGGTGTCAGGAACCAAAGTTATGTAATTTCCTATTGCAATATATATTTGCTGCGTGAGTGGATCAGAATTATTGTAGCATGAAAAACTCAAATTTATTCGATTTATACATGGCCTTTTTGTTGCTATTAACCATAAAACAGAGAAAAAAAACTTTTCTTCAGAAGAAGTGCACTGTACTTGGCTAATGACTTTTCCTGCTCTTTTTTTCCTGACAGAGATGATGTCATCAGAGATCTTTGTTCCTGGTTGGCTGCAGCATCTGCTCGTCGTTCTTCTCAGGTTTACGCTGTCCTGCGCGGCCCCAATGAACCTGAACAACGGGACCGAGTGCAGCGCTCGAGGACCCGCCCCTTACATCCTGGTGTTCACCGGCCACTGGAGTCCACAGACCTTCCCCAAACAGTATCCCCTGTTCCGACCACCTGCTCAGTGGTCCAAGCTCATGGGTAAGACTCCTGCGATGTGGCGGAAAGTGAGAGTGTGAGCTTTGTGAGAGATGAAGTGTTTGGTTGACGATTCTGACGTAGGTTGCTAGATGTGGAACATCTCGTTCTCTGAGATCGACCGCCAGCGATGGCTCCACGTTCTGTTAGGGATGAGGCTGTTCAAACTTCCTCACCTCACCTCACCATATGTCAGGACTCCAAGTCCTCACAGCTGGCCTGTTAACCCTGCAATTTGCCCTGTCGACCCCTCAAACATACACACTCCCTGCCACACCACGTGAGCGGGGCAGTCTAATGAGGAAAGCAGAACGAGAGAGAGGTTGAAGAGTAATAACCGTTGCCAGATGACACGGGCTGCCCTGCAGGTTCGCCCTTTTCTTTTACGCTCCTTCCATAAATACACAACGCATGCGGCCTGCAATGCCCATTGACTTGGCCACTGCAATGGCGTTTTCTGGGTGTCACTGGTATACCAGCCGAGACCAGCAGCAGACGTGGATGCCTCAGCCAAAACATTCGAAACCCAGAGATCCTGAAAGTTCAGGCTGTGGCTTTGGAGCGCTGAGATGATCTCTATGCGGTTTCTTCTGCCTTCTGGATGCCTTTATGGCTCTCTCTTTATCCATTTATCACTGTTGTATTACAATTATGTTCAGAAACCACACATTTTTGTATCTAATCACAAGTTTGTGCCGTACAATGGATGTTTGGATGAACTCCTTGGATGAAGGATGAGACAATTTGAGGGATGAGACAAAAAGCATGGGAGACGGTTGTGATTTGTGCTTTAGCTGATTGAGGTCAGGTCTCTTCAGTCTTTCTGTGTACATGTGAGCCAGACGTGTACCATGGAGAGACTAGACGTGTCAGCGTGCCAAACGTGCTCCCTGCCTTCCTGTCACTCACTTGTATCTTTTCCTCTCATTCTCCTGCTCTCTCGCTCCCAGCTCAGGGTCTGCCAGACCAAAATGGTTTGTAGCTATGAAGAACACACTGGGACGTTTAAGAGAGGCTGAAATAATTTCAGAAACATCATCTTAGCTCCTTCCTCTTTCAAAACCTCTATTGTGATATCAAGAAGCTAATAGGTGAATTATCAAACTAGGCACGGTTTGTGTTTGGAGGAATAGCTCACCCATAAATGATGGTCTGTATTTACTCATGATTATGTCGTACCAAACCTGTCGTAAAAAAAGCCTTTTTCCTGTAAAACACAAAAGTAGATTTTTTTTCTGTGCAGCTCTTACTGAGGCAGTTTACAGTGACCACGTTTACATTTATGCTTTTATCCAAAGTGCCTTACAAAAAGGGAACAGAAGCAATTCATAAAATATTTTTTAAAGACCACGTCTGTTGAGCTCTAAAAAAGAAGTTCATATAACGTGTTTGAATATGTAGTCGCACAACCTGATTTCACCAAGTGCAACATGTTCCTGGATCAACATCTTTGTTGATCCTGGAACAACATTCCAACATTCCAATCAACCAATCAGATTTGAGTTTACAGTTTGACAGGTTTAGACTTACAATCAGGGGTTAGGTGCTTCTACATGAGTGTTATTCATTATGTTATTCACTATTCAAATCTTATCATTTCCCTCTGATTTTAGGGATACACTATACACATCTGTAGGGTTAGGGATAGGGTTAGGACTACAATCAAAAAATGTGAAAATGAGCTGCTTCGCAGTTTTTATCGTCTTACTACTCGTGTAATTTGTGCAATATTTGTATAAACTTAAAGTTTGTAAAGCTCCCTTTGACGTTAAAATGCCATGTGACAGTGAGTGAAGACCGTGTTGTAGTATTTGCATACCAGTTTGTGATTGGTCTTTATGTCTGTTTGCATAATGAACTGTGATAGGTCTTTCTTCTTTGCACACATTTAACCACTGTACAGTGCATAGAGATTTTTTAGTTCAATGAACTACGCGCTGAATGTCATAACAATGTCGAAGTGATTAATTTACTCAGAACCAATACCCAAAACCTTAACCTTTTTCCGCATTGCAAACACTGATGTTATCTTCAGGGCATGAAAATCTACTTTCATATATTACAAAACAGTCTCGGTCACCCCTGCACTCTAGGTGCACACTAAACTCATAGTAGGTCTGGCTTTTCTCACTGAAGGGTTTGTTTTTAGGTGTTTATTCTCTTGGCATTGGGGCTTTTGCATGGCTTTATTTTAAACAGCTCGAGGTGTGTTAGGCACACACAGAAAGTGGCAGAACTGTATTTGTGTTTTTTGAAATCTGATGAGCAATAAAAATTCATGGAGTGTTAGTAATGTTCAACAGGCCACGACAGAACCTGTCCGAGGAATCACGAGGCCTGAGCACATGAGCAATTTAAATATGTTTCCTCTGAGTTTACCATTTATTCTTTTACCTGTGAATCTGTGCAGCCGTGACCCATAATGAGCAGTACCGGCTGTGGCAGGAGGGGGCGCCGGCGAGCGATGGCTTGAAGAGCTTTGCTGAGCAGGGGCTCACAGTGGATCTGGTGAAGGATGCGAAGGAGGCGAGGAAGGGGCGATCGGTGGGGTCCATGTACCGCACAGCTGGGATTCCCTCTGGCATCGGCCACAGCTCCACTGAGATACTTCTGACGCCCAGGAGTCCGCTGGTGAGATGACCATATCACTACACAAAATGGATCATTGTTGTATTCCTACATTTGTTCTGTACCTAAAAACATTTGGGGTATGTCAGTTCATGAATTACTGAAAGAGCTTAGGTGATAGAATAACACTGTATCTATTTTGATAAGGATTGTTCGATTTTCCCAGTAGAAAAGTAGGTAAATCTGCCTCATTGGAATTGAAATGAAAACAGATCTTTGGAAATAATGATCACCAGGATGGCTTGTAGAAAGGGACATTCAGGGGTGGATCTAGAACATTTTTGTAGTGTAGCAAGGCGTTGGAATGTGACAACACCAAAGCATGCATCTATGCATCATTATCTTGGATTTATGGCTTGGCATAAACAATTGTGCCCTGAATATTTAAAACTGTTACATTACCACAAAGTAATCATCTATACTGTTTGAAAATAATTAGAAAAAAATAAGAAAATATAAATATCCACTGTAACACATCAACAGATTCTAAATGTAGGTCTGTCAACACTACACAGAGAAGATTGGTTTTATTAATATACAGTAGGCTTCTTGAATAATATATTAATCACAAGTTTTAGTGCAGCAGGTTAAACTACAAACATGAAGTAAAAACTTTTAAATTTGCTTTTGAACATTAAAGAATGGCCAAAATATCAAAGCACTGAGATTGTGATGTATCCATCCATCCATCCACACATCCATCCATCCACACATCCATCCATCCATCCATCCATCCATCCACACATCCATCCATCCACACATCCATCCATCCACACATCCATCCATCCATCCATCCATCCATCCACACATCCATCCATCCACACATCCATCCATCCATCCGTCCATCCATCCATCCATCCATCCATCCATCCACACATCCATCCACACATCCATCCATCCACACATCCACACATCCACACATCCATCCATCCATCCATCCATCCATCCATCCATCCATCCATCCATCCACACATCCATCCACACATCCACACATCCATCCATCCATCCATCCATCCATCCATCCATCCATCCATCCATCCATCCATCCATCCATCCATCCACACATCCATCCACACATCCATCCATCCATCCATCCATCCATCCATCCATCCATCCATCCATCCATCCATCCATCCATCCATCCATCCACACACACATCCACACACACATCCATTCATCCATCCATCCATCCATCCACACATCCATCCATCCATCCATCCATCCATCCATCCATCCATCCATCCATCCATCCACACATCCACACATCCATCCATCCATCCATCCATCCATCCATCCATCCACACATCCATCCATCCACACATCCATCCATCCATCCATCCATCCATCCACACATCCATCCATCCACACATCCATCCATCCATCCATCCATCCATCCATCCACACATCCATCCATCCACACATCCATCCATCGTCTGTCTGTCTACACCTTCAAACTATTTTCAATTTTAAGACAAAAAAATTTCTTTTAAATCTCAAACCACCCGAAAACGGTACACGACACAGGTCAACCTAAACAATGTTAAATATTGTGAATGGGAAGGGATTACATTTCTCAGATTTCTTGAATTCTTCGATTCATAAACAACTGGGAAAAACAGTCCATTTGTTTGTGAATTGGGTTACACTGATTGTGCTGTGTGTTTTTGACTCAAAAAGAACCGGGTCATAAGAGTCGTCTGTTAATGAAGTGTCCAGCCCGCAAAGACAAAAAAAAGACATTTTCCACAATATTTTTTTTATATGCCATCACATTGAAGCGCCGCTACTGAAAAGTGGTACACGAAACACTACTTAGATTTATATTTTTAATGGGATAAATCTGGGGTGGCAGATGTGGTGGCAGTGCTTTTTCTCAGATCCGCCCCTGGCAGTTGTTCTCATTCCGACAGTTTTGACTATTTAGTTTCAGACATTTTCATTGCACTACGCAGTGGCGTGCAGTTGTGTGCTAAAATGAGGAGGCAAAGTCATCACTGTTTTTTTTAAATGTAAATTCATGTTCCAGTTACACTTGATGTTGACCTGACAAAACAGTGATATCTTAGTGTGCTTTTTAGGTAGTCTTCTGATTAACACCATTATTTATTCATTCAGACCGATTTGTGGTTGCGTCTCCAGGTTGTGACACATCCATAAAGGATTATCGAAAAATAAAAAATGTAGGCCGTGCGTACTTGTCATAAAAAATATAGAACATGCATCATTTGTGGAGGCGGATAAACACGAGCTTGCAGGAGCGGGTTTAAGAAGACTAAATGATTGGAGAAGTCCTGCATACGTCATTCAGTTTTTAGATCAGACTTTAATGACACAATTTAGTTCTATATTGCACAAAGACAGACTTCACCATAGCAAGTCTCCAAAACCACATCCAGAGTCCCAGGACCTCCAGACCACAAGCCTCACTCACTCCCTCCCTTCCGGCTCCTGTGCTGGGTTTCCTGAACCCATCAGATCTGCAGATAGAGAGAGGCTGGATCCTTTCCTTCTCACTTTCTGGAATATTTATTTTCCTTAGCCAGGAGTCAGTTGGTTATAGGGTCTAAAGGCAGCGCTGGTGCTGCTGGTGACCTACATATCTTTATTGCCAAAGTCTGGAATACAAGGTAGACTTATTAAAAAACGCCAACTACCCTCAGATGCGCTTGGCATTCAGTCCTGCTGGCATTTAACCACAGCATGGCGGGATGTCTGCTGTGGCGCTGCTGTTTTTAGATCCGCAGGGCAGTAAAGTACGACTGAGAGAATGAATGTGGCCTTGGGGTGAGACTGTGACGTGTGTGTGTGTGTGTGTGTGTGTGTGTGTGTGTGTGTGTGTGTGTGTGTGTGTGTGTGTGTGTGTGTGTGTATGTGTGTGAGAGCTGTGAGTGTCTGTTCACTTATTATTGATGAACTGATTGCTTAATATTCTTATTAATATCTTAATATTAAGCATATTTAGTATTAAACTTCAGCGAGTGATTTGTCCTCAATATTTGTGTTACAGAAAGGAATGATATCTCAAATCACACGGCTTGTAGATCTGACGTATTATTTTTCTTAGTGATCGGACTTAATAATCCCAGAAACGTACATTAAAGAAACCCAATAAATATCGAAAGCAAATGCTTTTTTGACATGCAATTTAAAATTGCCATTAAAAAAAAATGTGTTCATTTATTCTTTTATTTAAACACTAACTACATGGTAAATCATCCATTAAACATAATTTTAAGTTTATACAACAGTGGCAAAAAAGTGATGTCCAGCCTAGGTTAATTGACATGTTCACCCTTTATTCAAATATTATAAAAAATGTGTTTGTAAGCATATTGTGTAGTCAATTGGTTTATTTGTGATAACGCAATGAAACATGCTAAATTGTGCAGACATAATTTTTAGGCCAGGCTTTCTTACAAAGAAATTATGAACACATGCAAAAACAAGAGAGAACCAATGAAAATATTGATAACTGGTTATGTTGTAGTCAGTGTAAGGTTTTCTGCTGTGAGCTTTTTGTTCTTTTGCGCCTTTTTTTTGATAGTATAATAAAACCTGTAGCTGTGTTTGCCATTTTTGCCAAATAATTTGTCAGATAAATTCCTTAACTAAGTTTAGTGGTTTGTTCTTCCCTCTTTTTTAAAATATTTAAAAAGTATAAAATATTGTCCTCATACGTTGATTGTTAGACTGAACATTAATTATCCAACAATTAATATTAATTGTCATATTTAAAAAAATAAAAAAAACTCTTAATGTAACTCTAAATAATGTAACTCTTCTCTTATTAAAATCAAAATTGGATTCAGACATACCTTGATGCCTTCTAACCTCTGTATGCTGTCTTCATCTTTCTGTTTTTCTGAGAAACTACAAGTACACATTTGTGCTGCAGCCGACATTGAACAGTGTTTAATTATTTAAGATCTCCAAAAAGACTGCAGTGTCCGATTTCAGTTTCCCGCACATGCATGACCAACAACCTCAAATCAACAGGAAAATAAGGTAATCAAAAACAGCCAAATGCTGTCCAAAATTACTAAAGGTTCTTTTTGCCTTTAATAGGATCCAGACAGTGTGTATTTCTACAAAGTGCGAGCCATGCAAGAAACCACAGCGCGTTCCAGCAGCACATGCAGACAGACAGAGGAATAGATGAGTTGTGTATTATTTTTCCTGACACTCTGTTCTGGCAAATCAGGGCATTGGTTTGGCAATTATGTGTTAGTGTGACTTTGTGCCCTGAAGGGAGATTGAGCTCTATTAGCTTGGGGTCAGAACAGACAGAAGAGGGATGAGGCACCGCTCGCTTCTCACGCCAGAGAAATTGATATAGCAGGAGGTATTCCTGGAAAAGCCACAGAATGAGAAGAGATGTGAGGGAGAGACCAGAGTAAATCCAGCCTGGAGAAAAGTCAGCCGTAGACTGGATGTTGTCACAAGGTACCAAAATTGTGGCCCAAATATGGATGCAAAGGGCCAACTATATCGGTCCTGCTTTTAATGTTTGCTTTGGGAATGATGGATTGTAAGTGATTCGTACTAAAATGCGTACTTTAAAAAGCGAGATCCAGTTAGAATGCAGTGTTGCTTAAGTTTGTGTCCGAGGGGAAAAGGTTGCGCTTCCAAAGTGCAAGAGAATCCAGCGACTCTCAACCTTTTTGACAAGTTAAAATAAATATGCCAGTTTCCTTGCTGAACAACTTTTTTTTTTCTTGGGGTTTTGGTGAATTTAGCATTTTAATTCATTGATATCAAAATTCATATCACTTTAATTTTAAATTATGCTTTAAGTATCAACTTTGCCTCAAATGACTTGCTTAGAATTCCATAAAAATAGTTTACATAGAGATTATAGAACAATAAAACTAGATGCGTGCGTTTTTGTGTGTGTATATCTTTAGATTTTTTGTTATTGTTGTTGCATATCAGCAATTCTGAGCAGTTTGAGGCATTTGTTTTCTCTTCTAAAAATAGAGGAGAGACATGTGAGATTATAGGGTTTCATTTTCCCAAGAGACAAATCTAAGAAGCAGGACATTCAATAAAATCTCCTTTTGTATTTAATCTCAATTGCTTTCCAAAAAAAAAAACAGCAAAAAATGTTCACCCTGCCATAGAAATACCCTTTTAGGTTTCCCAAAGAACCTTATTTTACTTAGTGTGAAGAACATTTTAATAATCTAACGAACCTTTTTCCACTCTAAAGAACCTTTTGTGGAATGGAAAGATTCCGTGGATGTTAAAGATTCTTCCCTGAAACCATCGACAGTGCTGGGGATAGTTACTTTTAAAAGTAATGCATTACAATATTGTGTTACTCCCTAAAAAAGTAACTAATTGTGTTACTTAGTTACTTCTTATGGAAAGTAACTTGTTGCATTACTTTTGTGTTACTTTTTCTCACCTGTGCAGGGCTTGCTTGTTTGTTTTTTAATAACAGAAAAGTTCTATTTTTGGCAAATGTAAAAGCCCTTTCACACCAAAAGTGAGATGAATAAGCCTCAGGCTGAAGGAAATACAAATGCATGCCTGTACAGTAGAGGGCGCAACTGCTTATGATTGAATTGGATCATCGAAGGTTAGCAGCATTGATGCATTGGTTAATAAAGTGAGATTAAATACATAAAGTATATTTGTATTCTTTAACATTGTCACAGTAAATGGCGGTAATGTTTTTTATAAATTTTGTGCAAGTGAGATGCATGTTCACATTTAGAGCTACAATAACCATCATGTTCACACAGCGCTCACAACGCCTCTGCACTTAATTGTGATTCTTCTCAACATGGGGACAGGAGAGCTGTCAGTCAATTAATGGGAAAACAAAGTAACTAGCATTACTTATAAAATAACTCTGATATTTTAAAACTAATGCAACTTGACTAAAGTAATCTGATTACGTAACTTGCATTACTTGTAATGCGTTACCCCCGAAATTGTCCCTTGATGCCAATAAAGAAACTTTATTTTTAAGAGTGTATTAAAAAGGTCATTCCCTTTTGACTAGCACTAGTAAGCAACTACCCAGAACACACTAGCAACACCCTAGCAACCACATAGCAACACACAAAAATCACTTTGAACATAGCAACTGCACAGCGACGTTCTCCCCTGCTGGCGAGTCTTCCACTCACATTTTGGTCACAAAATATGAATCTACCTTGTGATTTCTCTTTTATAGAGATGTTTGACTGATATAGGCTACCTTAAATGAACTCAAGCAGACAGGATCTGTCAGGTTCTATTGTATGTCTGATGAATCATATTTGGCTCTATATTAGGCTTGCGCTCATCCTGAAATAGCCATTGTCACAGTATGGCTGGTTTCTCTCTGTGCGACTGTCTCGTGTGGCTATTCCCTCATTCTGCTCTGACCGAAGGGATCCTCCTGAATGAGGTCACAGTCAAAAGGAAACATTCATCACCATTTAGAAAGAAAAAAAAAAACAGTTGGTTTAACCTAACATACACAGGAAGGAGCGGAAAATACTGGAAATGGCTACAAAGAAAAGTTTCAGATGTGACTTATGAAGCCAATTATGTTAGCAGAGCATGCTGAAAAACAGAAGTATTGCCAAAGGTAAATCAGGGTTGATGATGTCTGTGTGTACGTTTTCAACATGAGAGTGACTGATCTTGTGTTTTCTCTCACAGCTGTCTCTGATAGTGAAAGTGATCCCCAGTCCAGACTGGTTTGTGGGGATTGACAGCCTGAACCTGTGTGAGGGGGGGCAGTGGAAACAGGAAGTGACCTTTGACTTGCACCCATTTGATGCCGGCACAGACAGCGGCTTCACTTTCTCCTCACCGAACTTTCCTACAACACCTCCTGAAAATATCACCATGGTGAGATGTTACATTTTTATATTTTAATACAATGTAAAAGGTAAAACATTTTTTACTTTTGTCAGATTAGTTATGTGAACACACACAAAAAAATCATGGACATGATTTCAATATGTTAAAGGAAAAAAAATGACCGGCATAGGAAATGAATGGGAAATACGAAAAAATATGAAAACTCAGAGAATCTTTTGGTGGTACAAACTCAAAATCAGCCACTGTGCAGAAAAAAAGTGCACAGCAATGAAGAATTATCACTGTCCATCTTTATTTTAGATATTTTAGTGATTAAAAATGCTTTTAATGTGTTCCCTTTCTTTCAAAATGTTTGTTTGATTGTAATCATAATGCAAAACCTGACACTTATCTAACAAAAAATATCTAAAACTTGACAAAAAGTAGCCTTATAAATGTCTAAATATATATCTAAATGCAAAACCTAATAAAATGAATACATTGTCTAAAAAAACAAACAATGGGAATCCAAAACCCTATATACAGTATTTATATAGGGAAGTTTTTATTTTTTAACGACTCCAGATGACACTATTCTCACTTAAAAAAAAAAAGGTTCACTCTATTTTAATGTAAAAATTGCATTTATTGAATGCACGGAAAAATAGCTTAAATTTTTTTTATAAATGTTGCATAGTATCACAATCCCCTCAAAATTCTAAATAATGATAAAAAAAAAATATTATTGAACAAAAATATATTACATTGATTTTCCCCCAAAAAACAAAACACACAAAAAAGAATTTCAATTACATTCCAAGGCTTTGGTCACTTTTGATCGAGAAGGAGCCAAGTAAAGGAAGAGGCCCAGAGGGTTAAGGTATTAATCTGGCTAAATCATTTTGGCAAAAATAAAAAGGCAAACTACAGCTACAGATTTTATTTTACTATACAGAAATAATGCATAAAAAACCAAAAAGCTCACAGGAAAAGGATCCATTGACATGAAGGAATAATCAGTTATTAATATATTAATATTTTGTTGGTTTTGTTGGTTGCTTGTGTTTATAGTTTCTTTGTATGACAACCTGGCCAAAAATGATTTCTGCAGATTTTGTGTTATCACATGCTACAAAATCATTAACACATTTTTTATAATATTTGAATAAAAGCCAAGAATGTCAATTTTCGTAAGCCGAACGTCACTTTTGGCCACTAATGTATTTGCAATATTTTTGACTAATTCAAATAATAAATCACTGTTTTAACATATGTCTGTTGTTTTATTCTGATGCAGATTACCTCTCAGAAGCCAAACCACCCAGCAAATTCCTTCTATTACCCTCGGCTAACAGATCTCCCGCCTCTGGCCACCATATGGATGAAGCGTCAGAGCCGCTCACCTGTCCGTCAACAGAACCGGGTGTCCAATCACATCCTGCCTGAAGAAACCAAACCTCACCGATTCTCAGGTAAATCTGCATATACATTTCACACATGCAATGGCAGAGTTTTGCGTCTCTTGATCGTGATTTTCTTTTTATTTGGATGGTAAATCAAGATGTTTTGGTTTACCACAGCATTGTGCGTGATTTAATGTGTTTTTAGGCCAAGTAAACAGTTTAGACTTGATTAACCCTAATGCACGCCACATGTGGTAAACTCTTTTTATTTGCTTCCACAATTTTTTTTAGCATCTGCGTTGTTCCACTAACTAATGTGCTGGTTTCAATTTCTTTTTTAAAGTGCCCCTATTATGCTATTTTAAAGGTTCCTAATTTTGTTTTAGAGGTCCACAAAAAATGCATATGCATATCTGAATTTCAGCTCTGGATCTTCCTCAGGGCTTGATACACATCAGTTTTAATGTATCCATTCGAGCGAGAGTCCTCATCCTTTTACATTCAAAAACAGACATGTTCCACTCTACATGAAAGAAAATATCGGAAAAAGCACAATAGAGGGGCACAGACAGGGCTTAGATTAAGCCAGGATTAGACCTTAGTTCATTTAGGACATTTAAGTTGCTTTTATAAATGTGCCTTGGAAAAACACATTACTGGTGTGCATCTTGAGACAAAACAATGGAACTAATATATATTTTTAAGATATGTCAGTGCAAGTTGCTTTGACTTAAAGGGGTGGTTGATTATGATTTCACTTTTTTAACTTTAGTTAGTGTGTAATGTTGCTGTTTGAGCATAAACATCATCTGCAAAGTTACAACGCTCAAAGTTTAAAGCAAAGGGAGATATTTTCTTTTAAAGAAATTGCTTTTTAAGGACTACAACAAACGGCTGGTAGGGACTACACAACATTCCTCCCGGGTTAGTGACATCACGAACCCTAAAAGTTACATAAACCCCGCCCCCAGGAACGCAATTTATAGATTATCAAGACAGAATATGCTAATGACTAGAAGATAACTACACATCAGCTACATAAATTCATCAACTAACCATTCAGAAATGTCCTGTTGCATTCTACATGTTGTCACTTCTTCTTGAGTCTCTCCTTCATTGTCTGACTCCGGTTTGAACATAAAAGGCTAAAAGTTTTAGAAATTTTCAGTGCATGTCTGTGTGAGGTCAAAGGACACAAGCTGTTGAAGCTCCGCCCTCTGTGCCGGGAGCAGCAGCTCATTTGCATTTAAAGGAACAGACACGAAACGGTGCGTTTTTGCTCACCCTCAAAAACGGACAATTTTAACATGCTATAAATATCAGTGGGGTATTTTGAGCTAAGACTTCACATACACACTCTGGGGACATCAAAGTTTTATTTTACATCTTGTGAAAAGGGCATTATTCCTCCCCTTTAAAACAGCCCAAACATGAATTTTAGTCTGCGACTATAGGCTTAAACCTTGTCTGTAAAATCGGGGGATAGTATTACAGTTTTCTATTGCATGTTGCTATCGGGACTTCATAGACCTACTTTATAATACACATTTCTTCAATTATTTTGGGATATCTGAGCCGGACTGCCCTAGATGACGCCAGTGGCCTGTTTTTCTTTATCTGACCATGCATAAACAGTCACAGAAACATAATCTCCTGACGGATTGCTTCCAGACTAGCGATCCTCATGATTCCTGCATGTGTTTCAGAAACGCCGCTAGACTGCGAGGTGTCGATGTGGTCGTCCTGGGGCCTGTGTCTGGGGCCGTGCTCTCGGGGCGGACTGCGTCATCGCACCCGATATATCCTGCTGAAACCCGCCAACAGTGGCACGGCGTGTCCCGAGCTGGAGGAACAAGAGGAGTGCACGCCGTACAACTGCCTCGCGTATCAGTGATGCCTGTCACACCGCTGGCATAGACACTTCGACGCTGTCCAAACGGAGAGCCGAGTTTAACCTCATGCCAATGCTGAGTCACGGGAGAGCCGCCTGGCTGGGACGTCCAGTGAGCTGCATTGGCTCCTCTCCTCACTGGAAAAGAATGGCTCGTATTCTGTTAATAGAGACTTTGATTACGGGTGCTGTACTCGCAGTAATCTCAGTGTATCTTTGCATAATCGCACATTATTTTGCCAATATAGATTTGTGGAAAAGACGACTTGCAGTTGCCCAACCACTGATTTGAACATAACTACATGAATTAACATAAGCCTTCCTCCCGATCTCACATCAGTAGCAACCTTTTTGAAGTATAGCCTAGTTGGGTTTTGAGTGATTTGACAGATGGTGCAGTTATAGTATGCTGTGGAAGTCAACTGGTAGTTCATTAGTAGTAAAATAACACTTGAAGACACCTCGGCTCCTGTCTCATACAGGCCTAATGATGTTCAAAATGCAGTATTCATACAGTTTACAATATTATCTTGTGAGGAATCACACAAAAAACAAACTGTCATGTGTCATTTATCAAATAAGGGACCGTTTAGATGTTGTTTACACTACCGGTCAAAAGTTTGGAATCATGAAGATTTTTTAATGTTTTTGAAAGAAGTCTCTCTTATGTTCACCAAGGCTGCATTTATTTTAAGCTGCAAAATCATTGAATGATTTCAGATTTTTGACCAGTAGTGTATATGTTGTATTTTATGTTTCTTCTAATAATAAACGATGAAATTCTCTCTCAAATCATCTCCTCGTTGCTTTTTTTGTGGTAGCATTTTACAATCATTTTCCTTAATAATATTAACATAATTAGTAGTAATAAAAGTCCTCAAATGGGAGCATACCTATGTTCCCAGATTTATATGAACATGTGAAAAAGGTTCCTATATGTTCCCCTATATGTTAGTTAATGTACATTAAGTATTTTTTTTAAAAGGTCAGGACTCATTTCCCCAGGGCCCTATCAACGTAATAAACTTCTAACATAAAGGAGCTATGTCTTTTGTCTTTTGTGATTCAATTACTATGCAACCATTTGTCTAGTTCCCTCAATCTAGGCCTATTATTGAGAGCCATACGGCAGTGCTGGGGAACAGAAAACCCCTTTGATATGTTCCCACAATAACCCATGTCATATTAAGTAAATACAGACCGTGGGAATATATTTTTTCAGGTTCTCACACTGTAAAATACAAACAGCAGCGGGGCTTGTCAGCACATTACCGTAAACAAACGGTAGCAACATTTTAGATTCAATGGCACTGAAGTTACATTTATGTTAAACTATATATTTCATTAACTGATATAATGTTAATATTCCATCTAAAGTAATGAAACCTGTTTTGTGCCTGTATATACTGATAACATACTGAATACATGGAAGGTGCACACAGTGTCATACATTCACAAAACACCATCATGCTAACAAACATGACACTAAAATAATGAATAAACATTATTTAAACAATAAGATGTAACATAAACCCCTAATATACACAATTAATAACAAAATCTAACAAGAAACTTTTATATAAACAAAATACCGTCAAATGTAAATTGTCAGGTAATTATATAAATGTCAGTTTATGGGTTTTTTTTCCACTGTAGATTAAGATAACTTTCAAAATCTGTACATTAAACAAGTATTGTAATATGTCTGTTAGATCTACGTGCCCTTATCCAATTTTAACCAAGTTAATATTACAAACATTTATAAGTGTAACATGGGACCATTTTCATGTGCTCATTATGTGCCATATAAATTTGGTAAACGTAGACATTATTATTTACTGTTATTTGCACAAACTTGTGCAGCTCACAGTGTTGCTATACAGCAGAAAGGGAGCAAAAACTTTTCTGTTATGCTGGTTATATAATTTGTAATGAATAGTAATGCCAAATAGGAGCATTTTCTCTATACTTAAAGGCCAACAACAAACTCAGTGTCTGAAATCTATAGATCCATAGCCAACATGCTTGTGTGACCCATAATAACATGATTATGTGTGTAGGCTACACTGTTTTCATTTTCCTCTCAGGTGATGCATGGATGCATGTCGCAAAAAAATAAAAAGGTTATTATCACATGGCACATTTATAAACAATCAGCTGCTGTATATAAGAACATAAACTCGTTGAAAAGCATTAGCTGCAGTTAGAAATACGATTACAGTTGATGGTCGATGTGTTCATGACATTATTTGTTCATTTCATTGCGTCTAACATGCTGATGCGCATGTCTTTATATGCTTTCTCTGTAGAGGCTAGGACTAAGATTTCGTATTTATTATTGTCTATTAACATTTAATTATTTGGGAAATAGGCTAATAATGCCGTAATATTATCCTGTTGACCACTTTCTTGCATGAAAGCTACCCATCTTTCGAACTTCAAGGCAAGCGAAGCTGAACTTGTTATTGTGTTTTGAAATGTCACCATCTAGTGGAGAAAACAGATTTAACAGTGTCATAGTTGCACGAACTAGTGAATTAAACTAGCCCCGTTGTCATGAATTTTATAATTGTGATTGAAATAAATTGAAATAAACCGCTCAATTCATATGGATTAGCTTTACGATCTGTTCATTAACTTTTTGAAGCTTCAAAGTGGTAGGCCTAGTTGTTGCATAGCTGTCAGTGGAGGGACAGAAACCTCTGATTTCATCAAAAAGATCTTCATTTGTATTCCGAATATGAACGAAAGTCTATTGGGTTTGGAGCGACATGAGGGTGAGTTATTAATGACAGAATTTTTGGATGACTATCCCTTTAATTCATCATTCAGGGAAAATGTCAAGAAGAAATGCCAACATTGTTTATTTAATTTAACACTACATTCAGGTTAACAGAGCTTTGCCTGCCATAGCTAATATGCTCCTGTCAGGTCTCAGGAGTTTATTCGTCATCCATGTCCCAAACCTGTCCCCAAATTCATAGTGGTCATAGTTCCACGCATAGACAGTATAAGAAGGGGTTCCACGAGACTGAAATCTTCTTCCTAACTCATAAACAGTCTCCAGAATGGTCTCTTGCGGCCCCTGCTGGCAAAATAAACACTTGAATTCCCACAGCTTTTCAAAGATCAAATCCTGTTGGGATCAACTAACACCAGGGATCATTTCCTGTGGGATGCCTAGGCTCCTACATTTAATTTAATTCAGGAGAGTCCTGGATGTGAGTTTCCCCATTCTCACAGCTGCTGCCTATCGTCAGAAAGCTGGTGATCCACTGACACATACAGCATGGGTCAGTTAGTATGATAGAAGATCTGGTCTCATGGTGTTGAAAGACAGACTAAAGCCTACAAATAAGATCCTCGTGGGTCTGTCGAGATGGTGCAGGATATAATGCAGTCCCATGTTCACAGACCTGTTTAGAGGATCCACTGATGTCCTTCAGGTAGTCCAACGCCAGTCTCTCAAATGACTTCATGACCACAGATGTGAGGGCGACAGGTCTGTAGTCATTAAAGCCAGTGATTTCGTTTTTTGGGGGCGGAATGATAGTGGAGCGTTTATAATGAACACTTAAATAGATCACATTTATGTTATGTTGCTGTTTAAAAATCTATTTGTGAGGAGATAGATAGTGGGTGATTCTACTGCCTGTAAAAGGTCATGTAAAAATAATATGCCTTTTTTGTTTGAATGACTGAATGTAGAATGTTCCCACGTATTAATTTGTCAGAAACAGAAGGGTGCTCTGTTGTTGGTGATCTGAGACTCTCTCCACATCAGTAGCATGCCCTCGCCATCTGTTTTCTCTCGGGATGGAACTCATGAACAGGTGGGATGAGAAGATTGACAAGGGAGAGTAAGAATAAGATAGGCAGCAGCTAGTGAGACTGGGGAAACTCAAATCTCTCACAGTCAGCACTGGTTTAATATATATTAAATTAATGATGTAATTTTGTTTTTCAGAAAAGTGTGGGCTTTGTAAAAAATTAAATATTGTCTGCCATGTCCTGGGGGAACAGGCAATAAATGTGTTGCAGATACATTTATATAGATATGTTGGATGTATAGCTCATGTACAGGATAACATTGATGAATAATTAGAAATTATTCATTAGAAATGTGTAAGAAATGACATGTCTAACTTTAAGGTAAAGTCAAGATGCTGAGTACATGATACACTCGTAAAAATAAATGTTCTTTATTATGGCATTCTGGTTCCATGAAGAACCCTTAACATCCATGAAACCTTTCCATTCCACAAAATATTCTTTATAGTGGAAAAAGGTTCCACTAAAATGTTCTTTACACCAAGAAAAGAAGAAGGTTCTTTTAAAGAATGGATCACTGAAAGGTTCTTTGGGGAACCAAAAATGATTCATTTGTTGCAAAAACACCCTTTTTGAAATACTGTGTAATGTAGGTCGTCTGTGGTGAGGTTTAAGCTTTTTTGATTTACATGGAGGATTGGATCCAAAATTAAACGAGTCAAAACAGAGAGGCCATTTACAAAAAGGTAGGGATTTTGTAAGGTTCTAGTCTATCATTTGTAAAGGATTTGGTTAGGTTATGTTTAACATGCCACTGGGAATAGCCTTGGTCTTTAAAAAATATATATATTTACAATTTTAAAAAAATGTGGAAAGTGTCAATAATAATAATTAATTTAAATTGTCAATAAGTTGGTCTATAAAGCGGACGCTTCATCTCGTTGCTGCGCGACTTCAAGTCCAAATAAGCGCAGCTGAATTCTCGCGAGAGTTTGGCGTGACCCTCCCATACAGACCTCCAGAGATGCGCGTTCACTGTGTATGGCGCGTACAGTGTCCAGCAGGGGGCGCTGCTCTATTTCTCGGGTAGCCCGTGAAGCGCAGTCCCGCAGCAGTACGAGGGGTGCGTTTGATCACTGCACAGCTAAATGGCGGATGAGGACAAGGGGCTGAAGCTCGAACAATAACACCTTCTTTCCCAGTAAAGCGCGTTATCAGTCGTCTCAGCTTGCCGATGCAAATCCCGCGCGCACAGGCTGCAGTCATTCATATGTGGCTTTAGTAATTGACGGGTTTAGTTGAGGCACGATAGATCGCGGATTTTAGCGGAGCTCCAGAGGAAGTCGCTCTCTTCATGGTGGTTGTGATATGGGGGACTCGCTCGGTTTGATCGGGAAGCGGCTGCTGCTGCTGCTCAATGACGGGAACTCCGCGTCTGCCGCGGGCGTTGGGACGGATCCGGCGGCCTGGCTCCGCGGCACCGTGCGGGCGGTCAGTGTGATCGGGCTGGCGAGCCCGGGGGTGGAGGTGAGACCGACACAACAACAACAACACCACCCCGTCAAAACATTAAACAAAACCTGCCCATGCGAATCAACTCTGGTGCATTCGACAGTTTAACAGTGTAACACAATGTGACCTGACTCTAGGTTGCATCTAATTCTGAATTAAGGGAGAGATATGCAGATAGACTTTAAGTGTGTGATGGAGTGCTAGTTAGCTAAGTAGCTAGCTGCATATAAGGGCTGGCTTAAATCCTAGTGAGCCGCCTGTGTTTTTGGAAGTCACTGATGCTGTCTGGTTAGGCAGCTTACTAGCTTATACTAGGCCCATTGTGATTTAAAATGCATTCAGCACGATAAATGCATACGTCAAATCGATTAAACTTACTCACTATGAATACAAAGGGAAGGGCCATTGTTTATGTCATTCTGCCTTTGTAGTAATAAGGAGAATGAGCTTTTATAAATGGGTTATTTCTATTTAGAATAAAGGGATAAATACTTGGGAAGTATAAGCTATTTATATTCGCACAGGCAAACTTTATTTAAAATACGTTTTTTTTTGTCAGTCATTAGTCTTGGATTAAATTGCATTAGATTCAGTTTAATGGTCAGTGTGTGGAGTACAAGTACAGAACCACTGAAATACATGGTAGAAACACATGCAGGCTTTTTATTTATTGTGCACTGGTTTGATTTAATCCCAAATTTTTTTTACCATCTGTTATTTACTGGAATCCGGAAGACTGGCTGATGTTACTTTTTTTGTCCCTTGAAACGCCTGAATGCTGTTCTAAAATAACTGATTCTCTAGCTGATTTATTAAATGAGACTTGGTTAACATGTGATAAATTCAAAATGTGGCATTTTTATATTTATAACCTATGATAAAGTTAAGCAACATTCAATACTGAATGATTCAGCGTTTTAAACGAATTGGTTGAGTCAACGATTCAATGACCCCTTCATAAACAACTTCCTTATTCTTGAATAAATTGGCCGTTTGAATGAATGACTCAATGGCTCACTCATTGAGACGGTCATACATTTTTGAAAGGAAACTACTTGGTGCGTCTTTTTCACTCACCATATTTTAATAATAGCCATTTTTATCATATTAACAACGCTGAAATATGAGTTAAAATGATCGTTTTCTTGTTTGGTGCTGATGAAGGGGTACTGAGCCTTCTGACGGGGTTGTTGTGGTACATGGGTCAAAACAGTTTGGGAGTTTGGTATGTAATGAACATAATATCCATTTCCAACAGATGGAAATTCAGGTTGAATTCACGTCAGTTCACGTTGAAACTTGTAGAGTGCTGCATTTTACTTCTGGGTTCTGCAAAGATGCCAACCTCCCATCTTCATTGCAGGTGTTCGTGGAATTTGAGAAGAGCCCTTGGCGGCAGCGCTCATGGGTGCAGGTGTACGGGGAGGAGGTGCGTGCGTTTCTCGTGGAGAGTGCCATCGTCTGGGTCAACTGCAGCGACCCTTCCCTCTCCCTTCCTTCGGTTCTAACAGCGGTTGCTACTCAATGGCCAGCCTTGGTGAGTACAAATGCACACTGGGATTCTGCTCTAAAGTCGGCATGAAATTGAAGTTGCGCTAGTCTTTTCTTCCCTATTGTGACGTATATCCGAGTGAAACGGCTTCTCGAACAAGTACATATGAAGGACGGAACTTGATTTTGTCCACGGGGAATTGATTGGATGGTTGTGGTTTGCTATTGGTGGATCGGATGTGAGTGACAGGTTGTCCCGCCCTCACGCCAGTAAACACATCATCAGAGAAGAGAAGAGATGTCACTGCAAGAGGGAGGGGAAGTTATTCTGATTAAAGATTACGAGGACACATTAATTTAAATCGCATAATAATGTGCATGGATAAATCATTTATAATAAATACTGCAATATTCCGTTAAAGAAAAAGAATTGTCAATTTTGATTTCATGTTGGCCTTCATACAGGTTGAGAGCTGTCTCCATATTGTCAGTCATCTTTGTTTTTTGTTGTAGTTATAATTTGATTAGAAAAAGCTTTTGGAAATTGTTTAGATTGGAACTCTTGTAAGAGTGAAGATATGTTTTTGTGCGTCCCATACTGGTTTCCCGAACCCACTTGTTGTCTCTTGTCTCAATCTTCAGATGTTCAAATCGCTGGTTGACCGTGTGGGTTTGGGATCCATGGCTCCTGTCGAGTTCTTTGGACCAAGAACTTTGTCGTTTCTCCCTAATGGGAATTCCCTGCGCCCCTTTGAGGTTGGTGACCATCATAAGATCTGCATTCTGATCACTTTAAATTTACTAATGCAGAACTTTCGCGCTGTAAAAGTTTAAATAGAACTCGATCCAATTGATTATTTTTCTTTATTTCTTCAGACTGAAAAAGATTTTGGACACTCTCTGCTACAAGAGCAGCCAGCGCTTCATGCTGCCATCAGCAGTTGGCACAGTGACTCTGAGCTGCAGGAGATCCTGCGCAAAGGTCAGTTGCATTTACCTATAAATAAACTCCAACTCTATAAACGTGCATGAGTAAACTTACCTGTGCAAAGCCTGCAATGAAATAAAGTCATGCAATATATGAAGGGTTAGTTTGCCAAAAATGATAATTCTGTCATGTAATGACCCTCATGTTGTTCCAAACCCGTGAGGCGTCCGTTCATCTTCGAAACACAAGTGAAGATGTTTGTATTTAAATCTCTGTCCCTCCTTTGAAAGTCTATTCACTCAAAACTCTGACGCTTCAAAACATTCATAAAGAGATTGTAAAATAAATCCATATGCATCAAGCAATTTAGTCCAAAGTCTTCTGAAGAGACTCGACGGCTTTATATGATGAACAGATTGAATTTCGGCTTTTGTTCACATAAAAACATTGATCAGCGAACACAAACAGAGGCTCAACCGTACTTGGTTCTTGCTCAACCATGCATGAGTTTCCGCTTACCAAAATTAAATGCTGTAAATATTGTTTGCTGACCAATGTTTATATGTGAATAAAAGCCTAAATTCAATCTGTTCATCCTATAAAGTGATAGAGTCTCTTTAAAAGACTTTGGACTAAACCGCTTGATGCATATGGATTTATTTTATGATCTCTTTCTGAACGTTTTGAAGCGTCAGAGTTTTGGGTGAATGGAATTTCAATGGAGGAACTCAAATCTCTCTTAAATCTCCATTTGTGTTTCAAAGAGGAACAAAACAACACGAGGGGTCAGTTAAGGATGACAGCATTTTTATTTTAGGGTGATCTATCCCTTTAAGCTGATAATATAAGCTTTATTTCTTGTCTGTCTTGTGCAGGATCTTACACTATTCAGGGTCGGAGAGTACAGGTGTACCAGCCGGAGTTTGGGGAGCCCTGGGCGCTGGGACTCGTATCTCAGCATGATCCTGTTTCACACATTATGGAGATTACCATGGACCAGGTACGTGTGCAAGTCAGTGCGCTGTCTGTTTAGAAACTAATGGTGTTACCATTGACTGATTCATGGCGTACTGTAGATGCAGATGGAAGCTGATTTTAGTGTGTGGCTTAATGTGTCAATCATGGTTTACCATTGCAGGGTGAGGAGACACAAGTGGTCGATCCTCGGGTTATTCATGTGATGCTTGCTGTGGAACAATCAGATGAGGTATGTTAGAATACTGTCACTGCTAGTGTCGATCAGAGTGTTCCAAAGAAATCGGTTTTTATTGATTTGTTTTTAGTAATTTTTTTTTTACTTGCACCAGATAGAATTTATTAAATTTTAAATTTGATTTACGAAAAAAATATTTCAAAGATTAGCAATAATAGTTGGAAATTATACTTGTTTAGGAGTCTTTGAGAACAAATTGCATTGTTTTTTTAATGCATTTGCAAACTCATTTAAATTCTGAATATTGTATACACACTAATGTTCAAAAGTTTTAGATTAGATTTAGATAAAAGTAAAAAAAAAAAGGTTTTATTTCAAATAAATGATGTTTTGAACTATTCCTGAAACAAAATTTCCACAAAATATGAAGCAGCACAACTGTTTTCAACATTAATGATTATAAAAAATGTTTCTTGAGCATCAAATCATCATATTAGAATGATTTCTGAAGGATCATGTGACACTGAAGACTGAAGTAATGATGCTTGAAACACAGGAATAAATTACATTTTTAAATATATAAAAATTAAAGGTGGCCTTGGTGAACATGAATTTCTTTCAAAAACATTTAACAAAATCTTACTGACCTTAAACTTTTGAACAGTTATATATATATATTTATATGCATATACTCACACATACATATATATATGAACTTCGTAATTGATCTTGTGCCTGGGTCATTCTACCATATCGTATCTCTTTTAGAGCCAAGATAGACGCAAGAAGGAGGGTGATGGTGGGAAAGGTGAGGGCAGTCGGCGGCGCCGGACAGCATCTGAAGGAGATGAAGACGTTACTCTCAAACGTTTCAAAGGAGCCGGGGAGGGTGCCTCTGACAGCCAGAATGGGAATGGCTCCAACAAGGACGCTGAGGCTATGGTAACACGTGTAGAGATGCCGGTAGAGGTAGTAGTGGAGAGAAAAGACGGAGGGGGTGGCGTAGGTGGGAGGGTGTCGAGCACCTGTAGTCCAGTAGCTTTCCCAAACCAAGACTCCTCTAACAACACCAATTCCTCTCAGCAGGATCACTCCCACATAAGGAGCACAACTTTTGTCAAGGAGAATGGCAGTTTTGTCCCAAACCAAGAACGTATATCTTCAGTGTCAGCCGTGCTTCCTGCGTCCACTCCAACACCACCTCCATTGAAGCCTGCCCCATCGCCTTTTTCTAACACTTTTCCTTCTTTGGGGCAAATGCCCAGTTTGGTGCCCGGGGCCCCTGCCCCCAAGTCATCTCCCACTCTCCCAGCATCCGAGAGGGAGGAGGGAGGTGTCCTTTCAGGGTATCCTAAAACAGCTGCCCTGGTGTCTCCAGGTCCTGTGACCATTTCGTCACCTTCCCAAGACAATGCTTCAAGTGTGGCTCTTTCTGTTCCTGGAGACGCAAACCTAAAGCCCAGTATGTGGGGATCAACCCCAGAAGCAAGCCAGGTAGGAAATTATCTTGTTCTTTTCCTTCTGGATCTATTAATTAATTCAAAAATTAATTAAAAATGTAAAAAAGTCCCCCCCCCCCCCCCCCCCCCCCCTCAAAAATGTATATACATTTGTAAGAAATACTTTTTTATGGTGAAAAATATATTTAAAACATCTTCAGATTTATCTAAATAGGAATTTTCAAAACCATATGAAATCAACATGAATATAATTTTTTTGCCGTGTTTATTAGTGTTATTTTTATATTATTTTATAGTATTTATAAATATTTTAAATTAGCTTTTGTATTTTTATATTTTAATAAATATGTGCTTTTGTCTTTTTTATTAGTTTGTTTTCTGTTTAACTATTTTATATTTGTTTTTCTGTTTATTTTCTTTCAGTTTTAGTCATTTTACTACTTCAACTTCAACTTATTTATCTCAGTTAGTTGCCAAGACATCATTTATAACTTTTATTAATTACTGACCCTCATGTCGTTTCAAACCCATAAAACTTTTATTCTTCTTTGGAACACAAATGAAGATCTTTTTAATGAAATGGAGGGAAAAATTACTTAATTTTTGTTCCGAAGATGAACGAAAGTCTTGGAACGACATGGGGGTCAGTTTTAGTTAATATCAACACTGGTTTTTTAACAAGATTTGTCTTTTTCTTTCTGTGGACTCTTATTAGTCTTTGACCGTCACTTATTTGGCTTATTTATATTTCAGACGCCCAAGACCCTTGCTCTAGCTGCTGCAGTATTTGGTAAACAGTCAAGTGAGTTTGGAGATGTTCCCACACAGACAAATGGTTCTTCCCAGGAGGACAAGCCTTTTGGCTTTCCCTTTGGAGCTGCGAAGGAACCGCAGAGGCAGAACGCTGATTCCTCACAGAACCTGTTCTTTCAATGCATGTCTCAGAACCAGAGTATCACACAAGGCCAGTCAAAGGCCTTCACGTCCTTGTCCGAGTGCCTGACCAAGGAGCCGCCTAGCCTGTTCAAGCCTTCCGCTCCCTCCGAGGGTTTCAGGAAGGCAGTTGTGGCTTCTGCATCTGCTGGACTGTTTGGTTCAGCACCTGCTAGTGGCCTGGCACCACTGAAAGAGCAGCCAAAAGTGCCTGATATCAAGCCTGCAGGCAATGGGCTGATGAACAAGCCATTCGGAGCGGTTGTGGAGGCACACGGAAAACTCCCAGCCACTTTCCCCTCAGCCATCGGTCAAGCTGCGAGCTCTGCGGAGGTGCTGAAACCCTCTTTGGGATTAGGAACCAGTGGACTTGGAAGTGCCAGTGGTGGGATTAGAAATGTTAACAGCTCGAGCCCAGTCAGCGGTTTCGGTTTGCTTGCTGGCAACAAGGTTTCAGAAACTCACGAGAACCTGTTCCTACAGGCGTCGAAGGAGACAAATCCATTTCTCGCTTATGGTGGAGCTGTTTCGCACAGCCCTTTCAGTTCCTTGTCAACTCCAAAGTCGTCATCTGCCCTGTCCGCATCTGCTGTTTCACCTTCAGGCAGCACCAGTGTACTTAGTCAAGATCCTCCTGGTAATGAGGTCAAACCAAATCTGTTCACCATGGCAGAACCTCCTAAGGGAATCTTAACTCCCCAGTTCGCTGCTCCTGCTCTCATGAATACTCCGTCATTCACATCGGTAGCACAGGATGGACAACAAACGCCCAAAGCAAGCAAAGAGGGTTCAGATGTCAGTACGGGAACCCGACTCTCCACTGAAGGCCAAGGTGTCGCTATGCCCTTCGACCAAGCCAAGTTTTCCTTGGAGGAACGCGGTCAGTCCACCAAAAGGGATTCAGAGTCCAGTAGCAACAGTGACCTGTCTGATTTGAGTGAGGCGGAGGACAACTCGAGCCAGAAACCTGGGGTTCCTGCAGCCAATGAGGATAAGAATAAGATCCTGCCTGCGCCTAAGAGCCGGCCGCGGAACAAACCCTTTAAAGGTAACATGCTTGACTACTGCATGCTGTGTGATTCATAAATTAGTTCACCCTAAAATTAAAATTCTGCCATCATTGACTTCCCCTCATGTTGTTCCAAACCTGTATGAGTTTCTCTAATCTGTGAAACATGAAGGAAGATACAATAAAAGTCAAGGGGTCCAGTGTTGTTGTTGGACCTTAATGACTTTCATTGTATGGACAAAAACAGTTGAAACTTTTCAACTCACTTTTGATTCCTTCTGCTTCATGCCTTATAGCATTTTTATGCAATATGTAGTGGTGGTCGATGTGTATATTGGTCGATATTTGACATTTACTAATTATCGGCATTGGCCAATAAGTCAGTTTCAGTTTGGCTGAGATGTGTCAGAAGCAAGATGTTTATTTTGACAGCTCTGAGAACTGATATCAGTGTGTGAGCGTGGGAGCTCCTGTGCGTTGTGGATCGAGATGCATTTCTAGTTTCAGCATTATTTGTTGTTCAAATATTCCTCTTGAAAAGGAAAAAAGTATGCGAACGAAGTGACCCACATTTGGTTTTGAACCTCTGAAAATGTGTACAATTTACTCCTGGAGTTGCATTAAAATCTCCATATCTCTGGGATTGAGCCATATCGGGCCTTTAAAATTAAGATACCAACATAAATGTTTGTTAAAAACCAAAATATAAAAGAATATTAATTAAGATATCTTTAATACTTCTTGTGTTTTTTGCCTCAAGTTTGCATGCCTGTAACTCAAGAAGTGCTTTTCCCATTTTTGAACTGTCACTGTTGCCATATAATGCAACAAAGATTGCTAAAGTAAACAGATTTAACTAATAAACCTACCAATCTCTGTGTAAAAACAAAATAATGATGCTTCCATCTTTCTAAAGTCATTTTTACCCCCTGTAATTTGGCACCAAATCTCATGTGAAAATTGTCTTTTTGATCCCCCTCTACAAAATAGTGGATTACTCAGTCAATATACATCAATTATATTGAATATTTTGGCTTTCATCACTATTTTTGTTTGTCTATCTTTCTTTGATTTAAATTTGAGCCTGGGAAGTTTCCGAAATTTAGTTGATTTGACATGGATTGACCCTCGAGCTTGTTTTCACCACAGACCTTATTTCAGGCGTTTAACCAAAAACCCATTGACTTCATTAGGATAGAACCGGAAGTGATATAAACTTGCCTGGGTTTTGGCCTACAAAAATGTCATCCCTGCAGAACTATTCATTAGTTTACTGTCTTTGTTAAACAGTTCTGTCCATCGGCCACCTTGCTTTCTAAGATATCAGCATCATCGCCATCAAAAAAATCCACAACGGTCGGCCACCGAATCAGTAGTTCATTTTGATAGATCAGTCAGCATTCACGGTAACCTGATTTTGAGTTCATGTGTGTACATTTATCTAGTGGGACAGTCCGTGTTGAAGGACCAGAGTAAGGTTCGGCGCTTGAAGCAGTCCGGAGAGTCCTTCCTGCAAGACGGCTCTTGCATTAACGTGGCTCCCCACCTGCACAAATGCCGCGAGTGCCGTCTGGAGCGCTACCGGAAATCCCGCGAGCAAGACTCGGATGATGATGACCCAAACGTGGCCTGCCGATTCTTCCACTTTCGCAGGTGAATAAGATTCAGACAACTTTTGGTATGACTTGCTTAACTCTTGTCTAAGGTATGACTCTGACATCTTGACTTGTGTTGCAACAGGCTGGC
This sequence comes from Leuciscus leuciscus, assembly GCF_965113295.1. Taxonomy (NCBI): domain Eukaryota; kingdom Metazoa; phylum Chordata; class Actinopteri; order Cypriniformes; family Leuciscidae; genus Leuciscus; species Leuciscus leuciscus. Next base: position 26,905,022 of record NC_138732.1, read on the forward strand.
TTTCACTAAGAAGGGAATCCTTCGTGTGGAAGGTTTCCTGAGCCCACAGCAGAGTGACAGCATGGCAATGGGGCTGTGGCTGCCCTCCCTCGCGGTACATGAAGGACTTGACCTGGACACGTCCAAATATATCTTAGCAAACGTGGGTGACCAGTTTTGCCAATTGGTCATGTCAGAGAAAGAGGCTATGATGATGGTAGAGCCCCATCGTAAGTAACTGTGTAACTTATAATCTGAATAAATCATAACAAAGTATGACATAAAACCAAACACTATTTGCACATATAGTAGTTCAGTAGTTCTTAAAGGGATTGTTCACCCAAAAATGAAAGTTATGTCATCATTTACTCACCCTCATGTCGTTATAAACCTGAATGAGTTTCTTTGTTCTGTTAAGCATAAAATAAGATATTTTGAAAAATGTTGGTTGCTGGTCCCCATTGACTGAAATTATTTTTCCTACTATGGAAGTCAATGGGGACCAGCAACTGTTTGATTACCAACATTCTTCCAAAATGTCTCTTTTCGTGTTCAACAGAAGAAAGAAACTCATACAGGTTTGGCACAACATGAAGGTGAGTAAATGATGACAAAATTGTCATTATTGGGTGAACTATCCCTTTAACCTTGTTTTATGGACTCTTCAAATCAGATTAAAAACAAAAAATTAACAACATTTTCCTTTAATAAATTTCCAGATTCCAGTTAGAGTGGAATTTTCTTCGTTTCACACCTTTTTTTTTAAACCAACGAATGTTCATGAAACTTTAAGATTTTATTAATTTACATGACTTTTCTAGGTCTAGAAATTACACATTTAAAAGTTTGGAAAAAATGTGGACACGTGAATGAATTGCTTGTTATCTGAGCAATTAAAAAAAAAGATGTATCTTCCATCATTGTTGTGATATTTCAGTCTTCATTCATGGAATATAAGCAGAACAAATTATTCATAAAAAATCTCTTATTACACAATCTACTCAAGTTTTATGAATAAAGTCCAATGTAAAGGGGTTTAGACACTTTTCCATGTGTTGTTTTATCAGCAATAAACATATAATAATAATAATAATTTTTGTTTATGCAGCACCTTTTAGGACCTCAATGTCACTTATTTTAGCGTGAAAACTTAAGGATTTAATAGTTGAGACTGTTACTATTGAGACTGTAGACTAGCGAGTTATTTAACTAGCAATGCTAGTTATTTTAACTAAAATAAAAAGTACAACATTTGTCTTGTTATAAATGTTCACTAAAATATTAACAAAAAAAAAACGAAAAGCTAGTGTCTATTTTAAAACTCTATTAAAGACTTGCATTAAATCTGATAATCCTCTGTGATTTTGCAGAAAAAGTGGCATGGAAGCGAGCTGTGAGGGGAGTGAGAGAAATGTGCGATGTGTGTGAAACGACACTGTTCAACATCCACTGGGTGTGTCGCAAATGCGGCTTCGGTGTTTGTCTTGACTGCTACCGGCTACGCAAGAACAGGCCACCTGAAGGTAGACATGCAACAAGAATGACTAGCCAAATGCTCATTTTGTTTGAAATCTTGTATCATGCACATCCATTACAGCATGTCTCTGACTCCTCCTTCCACTCTTTCAGTAGACGACAGTCCTGATGAAGAGGTGTTCTCATGGCTGAAGTGTGCTAAAGGCCAGCCACACGAACCACAGAACCTCATGCCCACTCAAATTATACCTGGCACAGGTAAGTGCATTTATTCCTATTAAATAATGTAGATTTAAAATGAAGTGAAATCGCGGTAACTGGAGCCATGGGCACATTCATACTTTCTCCTTGTACCCCTTTAGCCTTGTACAGCATAGGTGACATGGTACACTCAGCCAGAGGTAAATGGGGGATCAAAGCGAACTGTCCCTGCATTAGTCGACATAACAAACCCTTGGTGCGGCCCAGTGCTCCAAATGGCCTTTCACAGGCAAGTTTTCTTTTTGATACCTTTAGAAAGAAAAACCATGATATGTTTCTGCAATATTTAGTCTCAATATCTCATATTTTATCTCTTAATTGGTGCAGTCGAGTACAGCTCACACTTCGGGGAATGGAGCCAGCACCACTTCAGCCACAACCCGCCCCAATGGGGAATCTGCAGCAGGTGTAGTGGTCAAAACAGAACCCGTTGAAGAGGCGGCCAGTGCTGACACAACATCAAGCACGAGTGGGACAAACAGCAGTGCGTCTAGCCCTCCTGCTGCCCCGACACCAGCCGCTAAAGATAGCAAGGCCAGTTCCTCAGCCCTGCACTGGCTGGCTGACCTGGCCACGCAAAAGGAGCCTAAAGGTGAGAGAATGTGGAGGTACTTTATAACAGTGGTTCTCAACTGCGGGTAGCACTTTATTTTACAGTCCTACTCACCATGTACATACTATGTACTTATTACAGTAATTACAATAACTAGGTACTAACCCTGAACCTTCACCTAACTTTAACCCCTGTAGTTACCTTATGTTACCCAGTATTTTCTTAGGGAAGGACACATACTGTAAAAAAAAGTGCAACCCAACTGGTTTTTGCTTTTGCTGTTTTAAACTTACATTTGACCCAAATTATCGTGGACCGTTATATTTATCATGTTAAACATAATTTTTCTTATATGTATGCAAAGATATTATTATTATATTTTGTTGTTTTAAAACTGTAATAATAATAATTAGCTATATTTGTAAAGCATCTTTTGTACAAGAAATGCAGATCAAAGTGCTTCACAATAAAAACCATTACAAGTTCTTTACATAAAAACGAATAAAAACAAATACCATAATTAATATAACATGAAACTCACTTTCTAATATGAAAAAAGATGAAATTAGTATTTATTTAATGCATAACAAAAGATGGAAATGAAAACGTATGAATAATAAAAGAAAAACAAAATACAAAGAATGCAAAAACGAGGCGAAAAAGTCAATGAATACAGAAGGAATTTCAAGCAAGTAATTTTAGTTTTAAGTAAATTCATTTTACATTAATTTTAGTTAAAAGCTAAAGTAAGTTTTTAGCTTTCTTTTAAAAATATTTTGTGAGCTAGTTCCTCTTATGTTATTTTTGTAGTCTAATAATTTTGTTACCATTGTGCAAAACACAAATAAAACTATTAAAGTTGATAAGCCTATTCATTTTTCTATCCAAAACTATGCATGATTATATTCTTATCTACAATTTATTTGACTTTAGTACTGTTTTTTCCCCCTTGCTGTCCTCAACTCTTTAAGAATAAATTTGTGACAAAATTTCCGCTTTATAACATTTGATGGATTGGTTACATACTTCATAAAAGGAATGAATCTCTTAAATTTGCAACTTCTTGGTGAATCTTTGCAAGGACTCTGTGCAGATACCATGTGCTCAGGCTCTCCCTCTTGCTTTATCATTTTTCAGAGTCTCTGCGTTCCATGATGGGTCGTGACCCTCGCACTCCGTTTGGCCTGGACTCCTTCAGTACCCTTCCCAAACCCTCGGGGTCCAACCCCAAGCTCTTCAATAGTCTGCTGCTGGGTGCTGGCCCGTCCCAACCCAAAGCAGAGGGTACTAGCCTCCGAGATCTGCTGAACTATGGCCCTGGAAAGCTCCCGCAAGGTTCCACAGAGGGAGGAGTCCCCTTCCCTTCAGTGTTCTCCACTGCTGGTGTAAGTATCAGCGCTTTAACTTGCATCTATCTTGCATCATTTTTTTTGACTTTTGAGATTTTTATTAATATAGTTTTGTTTTTTCCCTCCTTAGCAGGCTGATAAAATGAAAGGAGGTCTTCCTAATTTCCTGGATCATATCATTGCATCAGTAGTAGAGACAAAGAAGGCAGAGGGTCGGCGTGTGTCGGGGTCAGCAGAAGGCGGCGAGTCTGGGACTGTTCCTCGCAGAGAGGGGATGATGGGCCTCAGCGTACTCGACCCCCACACCTCCCACTCCTGGCTGTGTGATGGCCGTTTACTCTGCCTACAGGACCCCAGCAACAGCAACAACTGGAAGATCTTCAGAGAGTGCTGGAAACAAGGACAGGTGAGCAGTGACAGTCAAATGGAAGAACTTTTGTTTCATCAGTTGTGTTCCACTGATGCTAATAACAATTTTTTTCTTTTTTTTTTTTTAAGCCTGTGCTGGTCTCGGGCATACACAGGAGGCTGAAGGGTCACTTATGGAAGCCTGAGGCTTTCAGCCTGGAGTTTGGAGACCAGGATGTAGACCTGGTCAACTGTAGGAACTGCGCCATCATCTCTGATGTCAAAGTCCGAGACTTTTGGGATGGCTTCCAGGTTATTTCCAGTGAGTACAGACACTTTAACATCTCTAGACTTTAAAATTCTTAGCAAGATTGGACTGTATGCTCAAATTTGGCTTGTTTTTTTTAAATTATTAACAACAGTTTAATTTATTGTTGAATAACTGTTAACATCACTAACTATGATCCCTAACATCCTTAACTACACTGAACAAAATTATAAACGCAACACTTTTGTTTTTGCCCCCATTTTTCATGAGCTGAACTCAAAGATCTAAGACTTTTTCGATGTACACAAAAGGCCTATTTCTCTCAAATATTGTTCACAAATTTGTCTTAATCTGTGTTAGTGAGCACTTCTCCTTTGCCGAGATAATCCATCCACCTCACAGGTGTGGCATATCAAGATGCTGATTAGACAGCATGATTATTGCACAGGTGTGCCTTAGGCTGGCCACAATAAAAGGCTATTCTGTGCAGTTTTATCACACAGCACAATGCCACAGGTTTTGAGGGACCGTGCAATTGGCATGCTGACTGCAGGAATGTCCACCAGAGCTGTTGCTCGTGAATTGAATGTTAATTTCTCTACCATAAGCCGCCTCCAAAGGCGTTCGTTGTCCTCATCGGGGTCTCGACCTGAATCCCGGTTTTCACTGTACAGGGCAGATGGCAGACAGCGTGTATGGCATTGTGTGGGTGAGCGGTTTGCTGATGTCAACGTTGTGGAACGAGTGGCCCATGGTGGCGGTGGGGTTATGGTATGGGCAGGCGTATTTTATGAACAACGAACACAGGTGCATTTTATTGATGGCATTTTGAATAAACAGAGATACCGTGACGAGATCCTGAGGCCCATTGTTGTGTCATTCATCCACGACCATCACCTCATGTTGCAGCATGATATTGCACGGCCCCATGTTGCAAGGATCTGTACACAATTCCTGGAAGCTGAAAACATCCCAGTTCTTGCATGGCCAGCATACTCACCGGACATGTCACCCATTAAGCATGTTTGGGATGCTCTGGATCGGCGTATACGACAGCGTGTTCCAGGTCCTGCCAATATCCAGCAACTTCGCACAGCCATTGAAGAGGAGTGGACCAACATTCCACTGGCCACAATCAACAACTTGATCAACTCTATGCGATGGAGATGTGTTGCACTGCGTGAGGCAAATGGTGGTCACACCAGATACTGACTGGTTTTTGGACCCCCACAGACCCCCCAATACAGTAAAACTGCTCATTTTTTTTGTTACCTTTTATCTTACATTTTATTGTGGCCAGCCTAAGGCACACCTGTGCAATAATCATGCTGTCTAATCAGCATCTTGATATGCCACACCTGTGAGGTGGATATATTATCTCGGCAATGGAGAAGTGTTCACTAACACAGATTTAGACATATTTGTGAACAATATTTGAGAGAAATAGGCCTTTTGTCTTCATTGAAAAAGTCTTAGATCTTTGAGTTCAACTCTTTATAATTTTTTATTTTGTTCAGTGTATTTTGTGGTCACCAGTTAACCATAAATCCACTTTAACCTGGAGGTCTGTTATATTCTCTTTTCTAGAACGGTTACAAGGTGGAGATGGCCAACCTATGGTACTAAAACTCAAAGACTGGCCTCCTGGAGAAGATTTCAGAGACATGATGCCCACTCGGTAGGTTTTCTGATGTCATTTGGCGTCTTGGTATCTTCATCTGTGCTATATCTATTATCTAACTAGGAGCAGCCAGTGTGTTTAGCAGTTTTTATGATTTGGCTTATTTATGTTCTTGCAGGTTTGATGATCTCATGGACAACCTTCCTCTGCCAGAGTACACAAAGAGAGACGGCCGTCTCAACCTGGCTTCTCGTCTTCCAAACTTCTTCGTTCGGCCAGATCTGGGCCCTAAAATGTACAATGCCTATGGTAAGGGATCTTCATTAAAAACACTCAAGTACTCAAGAGGATTACATTGGCATTTTGTTAACCTCTTTCCTTCGCTGTGTCTCTCTCAGGTCTGATCTCCACAGAAGACAGGAAGGTTGGCACCACTAACCTGCATCTGGACGTATCTGATGCAGTCAACGTAATGGTGTATGTGGGTGTCCCAGAAGGAGAAAGTGAACAAGAAAAGGGTAAGCATTAAGCTTTTATAACATTTCTATTGCTAATTTACTTAAAGGAGAAGTTCACTTTTAAAAAAACTTTTGCTGATAATTTACTCACCCCCATGTCATCCAAGATGTCCATGTCTTTCTTTCTTCAGTCGAAAAGAAATTAAGGTTTTTGATGAAAACATTCCAGGATTTTTTCACATATTATGGATTCCATTGGGACCCAAACGGTTCAAGGTCCAAATGACAGTTTCATTGCCGCTTCAAAGGGCTTTAAACGATACCAGACGATGAATAAGGGTCTTATCTAGCGAAACGATCGGTCATTTCAAAAATAAAATAAAAAGTTGACGTTTTATAAGCACAAATGTTCGGCTTGCTCTGTTCTGTGATGCGCGTTCGTGACGTCACGTAATACGCAATTACGTTGAAAAGGTCACGCTTGAAAAATTGAAGAAAATGTTCTTTTTGGCTTTTTAATATTAAAACACTCAGGATGCGCACACGAAATGGGCATTTTAAACGATAAACTGACACAAATACATTTGAAAATGTTTATATGGTCCTCCTTCCGCACATTTGTAAACACATCAAACTTGACCTTTTCAACGTAATTGCGTATTACGTGACGTCACGAACGCGCATCACAGAACAGAGCAAGGCGAACATTTGTGCTTATAAAACGTCAACTTTTTATTTTATTTTTGAAATGACCGATCGTTTCGCTAGATAAGACCCTTATTCATCGTCTGGTATCGTTTAAAGCCCTTTGAAGCGGCAATGAAACTGTCATTTGGACCTTGAACCGTTTGGGTCCCAATGGAATCCATAATATGTGGAAAAATCCTGGAATGTTTTCATCAAAAACCTTAATTTCTTTTCGACTGAAGAAAGAAAGACATGGACATCTTGGATGACATGGGGGTGAGTAAATTATCAGCAAAAGTTTTTTCAAAAGTGAACTTCTCCTTTAAAGGTATAGCGGAGGATGTTTTACTTCCTGGTGGGTAGTCTAAACTATTGGTCCTCCTAATTGTCATTCTGGTGAATCAATCAAACTTTTCAAAAAGTGGAGAGGGCGGGTCTTATCTAAAATTTGGAAAGATCCTCCGCTATACCTTTAATTGTTTCTGTTCACTTATATTGCTAAATCATATTGTAATATTTTAGTTTGTATCTCCCAGATTTGTTGTCTGTTCCTGTACTGTATAAGGATGGGTATTTTGAGTAATTTTGTAATCTATTATTCTTGCTGAAAAACGAAAACCCGTTGTAATCATTAGCTCAAGGTAAAAACAAACAAACAATTAAATCAAGTTTTTTGTTTATATTTTGTCTTATTTGCAAATGTTATCACCAATAATGGTTTCAAACTTTCAGTGAAATAACAAAAATAAAAAATCCACACCGTGTTCACAAGCTGTTTAATTTCCCTGAAAACACGTCCTGTCCTAAAAGGGTTAGTTGAACTAAAAATGGAAATTGTCATTTGTTTACCACCCTCGTGTTGTTCTGAACCCATTTGACGAAATACGAAAGGAGAGGCAGAATTTGATGTCACTTTCATTGCGACTTTTTCCTCATAAAGTGAACGTTGAATTGGTCATTCTGTCTAACAAATTGTCTTGTGTTCTGTGGAATAAGGAAAGGTTTGGAATGATTATTGTCTACGTTTACATGCAGCCAATAACCCGTTCAAAACCGGGAGATTAGCAATAACCCGGTCGCGCACGGCCATGTAAACACCGGCAAAAACCCGGATATGCTCATATCCCGGTTTTTAAAAACCCGGATATTATCCCTGGGGTACCCCTTTTCTAACCCGAATATTTGGTCATGTAAACGCGTATCGGCATATCCCCATCAAAAGGAACATTGATTTGTGTTCTGCGCATGTTCTATTCGCAAGGAATCTTGGTCTTTTGAGTAAAGACGGCGCATACAAAAACCCGCGTGCAGTATACCGGAAGTAAACAAGAAGTAGAGGTAAACATGGCGAGACGCAGCACAGCACCAGACTTTTGGAGCGAGGAGGAAATAGCAAACAAAGGCGATCGCTATCTGCCCCGAACTATTCATTATCCGCGTGCTGCTGCTGTTGTTGTTGCCTTTGGATACAGGAAGAAGAATCGGAAATGACGCACATTGCGTCTTAACGTTGTCCGTACGTCCAGACGCTAACCGTGCGTCGCCGTTTACATCGGGATATTGCCAATTGATTACAAATTCCATGTATACAGGAGTAACTCTCTCTACTCACGCATGTAAACGGGTTATTCCGAATGTTTCAGAAACCCAAATAGTGACCTTAACCCGACCATAACCCGATATTTGACAGCATGTAAACGTAGTCATAGTAATTCAATTTTTAGGTGAACTGTCACTTTAGGCATAAGCTTAGAGAATCTACCCATAGATTAAATATTTAGATGGGAAAAATGGCAATCGAATAGAACAAAATAGAGACAGTGCCTTGCAAAAGTATTCAGACCCTAACTTTTTGTTACAATATTTTAAATCGGTGAATAATAGTCCCAAGCCTCCCTCAAGAGGTAGTGTCCTAGAGGCCACCATGGCAGACCTTATTAAGAGTAGAAGCTGTATTTAATTTGAAGAACAGTGGAAGGTTGTTTAAAATGTTGTACGGTGACAACATTCGTCTATGTTTGCAAAAAGACGTACAGTATTGTTCATGAACAGTACGACATATTGAATGTTTTTCCCTCATAGCTGCATTTTGTTGGTGTCATTAAATATAGCATCTGCTCTGACCGAGGTCTCTCATGGTAAAATCTGTGCAGATTATGAGCTATTGTTGCACCTTAGCATCCAAACCACTCACAGGCCAGTGGGCCGGATGCAGTCAAGGCCTTTAGGACGGCCTGTGCTCTTAGGGTCTTACTACTTTTGACTGTGGCACCATTTCTCATTTACAGAAGCAGACCTCGCTGGATTTAAAGGTCTGTGCATTTTTTTCATTTGTCTCAATTTAGGCATGCCCCTCCCACTTTTCTCGCTCTCTCTTGTTCTACACTCCCATTGCTTTAACCCATCTCTTACTACTCTTTACATTAAATCTATGGGAATAAGTATGGACAATGCACCTCTCAGTGCACCATTTTGTACTCCATTCAGAATTTCCCAGGACACCAAAACATAGTGACCGTAGTGTTGTTTTTTTTGTTGTTGTTACATTTCACTGTGTTTACGCCCCTTCAGACCACTTGATTGAGTAGCTTTATTTTTTAAAGGGGTCATATAATAAAGAAAACCACAATTTCCTTGGTTCTTTTCAAGTAGGAGTTTTATGTATAATGATGTATTACTTTCAGAAATCTAAATGTTTTTTAAAGGAATATTTGACCCAAAAATGTAAATTCACTACATTTAAAAACCCATGTGCTTCTAGTTCAGTTGTGCAACACAAAAGGAGATTTTTTTCGAAGACTCTTCATGCCACTCTACAACAGTTGTTCACAGTAATATGTAATAGTATAGACCAGTGTTTCCCAACCCTGTTCGTGGAGGCACACCAATGCTGCGTCCCAATTAGCCCTGATGCGTCTTTAACGGATCGCTCTGCCGCTTAGTCCCATGCATCCTGTCACCGTTTAAACTGCCCTGTCAATCATTGTCACAGTTAAAGTCCTCCACATTTTATTTAATTTTATTTCCCTACAGCACTTTGATCTGCCAATCGTGGGTCTTTCATGCGGGAGACTCTCCTCTGTTTGCATAATAATGCATTTAAAAGTGATTGACCAACGTATCTTCATAAAGTTCACAATGCTATTGCAGGTGAAATATAATGTGGATAACATTGAGTAAATCTTTTTTTGCCAGGTTTGATACTGATTTTTAATCACTCAAACCACTTTATCTACACCTCTCTACTTAACCGGCAGTCTTGCACATCCGCCATGTTTGTAGTTTTTTAAATGTTTTATTTATTTATTGGTTTTTGTTGTTCTTTTCGAATCCTCATTCAATGCACAATGGGTTGTGGGCAATATTAGCCATTAGATCCACAGATCTGCACTTCAGATTCTAACTTCTAACCAGAAAAAGTAGACCATCCAGGTTAAAGCCCTGCATGGGCCTCAAATGTAGGCGCCAGCCTGGGCCCCTAACCTGGCCCTTGTCCGACAGCTTATCAGAATTCTCGGCCCGAGTTCGACTGGAGCCCGTGACGACCAAGCGGCCAGTAGCCGACAGTGAGTTGACCACATGTTTGATCAATTTAGCCTCTCAAAACAACACTTGACTCGCTTACAATAAAATCCACTGATACAAAAAACTTAAAGCATATCACAATGTTATTTTATATGATTATCACCACCACCACAGTAAAAAGGCATTTCTGGCAGGCTGCTCTGCTGCTTACAACGGCGCTCGCAAACGAAACGCTATACAATCTAAACAAACAAACAAAAAAAATTCAAGTTGTCTTACCTTACACCTAGACTATGCATCAAAAACTCAAGGCTTCACCACAGAGCATGGCCATTCTTATTTCCAAGAGTTTCCAACAGTTAGACTAATCAAAGAAAGTCCAATCCCAAACCAAAAATGAGACCGTCTCCTAACATGGCTACAGCCAGAAGAACAGCTTCTACAGAGCATCGTGAGAGAAAAAGCACAGCATCCATAGTGGAAGGTTTTAGTCCAGTCATCTCACAGCTGTGCTAAAGTCACACTCGCTGCTACTGCACCATGCGAGCCAGTCTTGAGTTGCGGGCTTGCGGCAGCATGTTCTCGTGTTGTTTCCACCAGCGCAGGGCATCCCATAGTTTATTTTAATGAATGAATGTCTAAATGTATAAGAAGAAGCCTATAACGGGCGCGATGCGCGGCCTGCGTGTGAGTTATGACGCTAAAAATGCAGGGCTCTAATCCAGATATATTTGAAATCAACGTTACGATTTGGGGGACACTAGTTCTAATTTCGAATACTACTTAGGACAGAGAGTATGTCAATTGGGATGCTGCACAACTACACATTTTCAAACTCTTCCTAATCAAACACACCTGATTCAAATCATCAGCTCATTAGTAGAGATGCAAAATCTCAAATTAATCAGACATACAAAATGTGCACTGTTGGTATGCTTCCAGGAACAGGCTTGGAAAACGCTAGACATAGTTAAAGACCCAGACACACCAAATGACATCAATGAACATCAAAGGACTGTGACGTCACCTGCGTCTGGGCCAAAAAGTTGAAAACGCTGCAAAGACTACAGCCAATGGCCAACTTGCTTATGTTCTGTGCCTCGGTGAGAAGGAATAACTCTTCATACCAGCAGGTTGCAGGATTCTGTATTCATTATTCAAAAGAAGAACCAATAAGAGGACCGTAAACAAAGCAGCGCTTGCTTACCACTTTCACACCAATCTCGCCCCCTGCAGATGAATTCACTGAAAATCTCAGATGAGATGAGCACTCAGAGCACTGTTTGTGCCCTCTTGACTTTGTTATTCACTTTCACTTTTCTTGTGCACTGGTTCGCTGAGCTGACCAGCCAATCAGAGTGAACTCTCTCACTAATGACTCTGATTCAACATGCTCGATTGGCTGAAAAGCTGTGCGGTTCGACTAGTGCCAACGGTGCAGAACACACGACAGAAACTAGACCGACAGACAATCACCATGGCCCGACATTGGTCGTCCGTCGGTTTAGTGTGTCACAGGCTTGTGCACTATATTCCAGGTCTTCTGAAGTTGTATGACGGCTCACTGGAGGGGTCTGTTCTTAAGACGGATTCTGTTAACCGCTGCAACTAGATCAAATGGATCGCTCTTGAGTAGTGGTCGACCGATATTGGTTTTTTGATGGCCGATGCCGATATCTTAGAGAGCAGGATGGCCGATATAAAGCCGATAGTTTTATTATATACTTTATATTTATTTTAATCAATATTTTATACATTTTAAATAAATTAGAAAACAAATCTTTAAAATAAACATGCTTATACTTTAGATGGCAACTTCTTGAATCTGCAATCCTATTACAGTATTTTTCACAAATAAAGTAATTGTTTAAAAATATATGAATATGTGAATAAAAAGGAAGTAAACACTGTAACATTGCACTCAGTAATCTCGTAATATTGTGCGCACTGGTAATCACATTTTTTCAAATAAAGACTAGGTAACGCTAAGATATGACTATGACACAGTGGGCAACTGGATATAGCACAGCATATTTTAAAATGAAGGATTTGAAGTTTTTCGATCGCGTCTCCTGTGAGGATGATCTTCTGTTCGCATTCACTCACTTCGCACGGACCGACCGTCACTAAGGCCCTGTTTACACGAGAACGCTCGCGGGTAAAAACGTAAAAATATTTTAGCAGATGTGCCTTTCGTTTAGACGGCGACGGCGTTTTTGGGGCTTAAAAACGCAAAAAAGTGAAACCACCCTCCAGAGTGGAAATCTTAAAAACGCTCCACCGTCGCGTCTCCGTCTAAACGGTAAAAACGCAAAAGTTTGCTAGACAGTGAAGGCACCGATCAGTGCTTCACATTGCCACCTAGCCGCCTGGAGTGCATACTACATTGAATTTCACACACTTTTGCGTCACCGTATGCACGCAGATTTCCCCCCCATAACGCTCGTCTAAACGCAGAATAAAAAGTGATCACTTTTGCGTTTTCTCTTCAGATCGTTTCCGTGTAAACGTAGCCTAACACGTTTATGCAGGCTACAAATGCACACTTCACAAGATATCACAGGTGGATTCCATTAAATCTGCAAGGTTTGTGAAATTAAATGTTTATTAGATATTCAGAGATTTGTTTAAATGATGTAGATGCGCATTTGCTGAATGTTGACCGTAAATGAGAAAGTATTTTTCTGTAACAAATAATATAAAAGCAACACTTTACTTTTTCGCATACCATTTACTTTCTTTGTTTACCAGTTCTGTCTAACAAAGTATTAGATATGACTGACCGAGATCGTAAACTAATGAAGACGGAGAATGTGATAGAGCGCTGTGTGATCAGGCGCTGCTGTTCTCTTCTCAGGCACTGGTGTTCTCAGCGCCGCTTGTCAACATAAAAGTCCCGCTTCCAACACATCGGCCAATCAGAAAAACTTAGCGGCCGATGCCGATATTTTAAAAGTGCCAAATATCGGCTAGGGATGGGCATGATTAATCGACGATCGATAATTGATCGTTAAGAATTTCGTCGATCACGTTTATTTGTTATCGATTAAACTAATGCAGGTTGCGTTGCGTAGTGTGAGTCTTGAAGCAATGGAATTAATTTTAGCGCGGAGGTACCTGTGCATCCCGGCAACGTCAGTCCCCTCAGAGCGGGTGTTTTCGGCGGCTGGACTGGCTGTCACCAGGTTGCGGTCGCGTCTGATCCCAGATCATGTCAACATGCTTATCTTTCTCAACAGAAATCAGTAGACTGGTGCAGAAGTTCTATGGGAACTTCATGCGTTTTCTCAGATCGGAGAGCTATCTGATTTATCAAAACGATTCCATTTACACCTGGTCACATAAACGTGTTTTTGCAAAACGGATATAAATCCGATCTTGAATTCCCGCGCTATATGCATATTTAAATTGTTGCACGTCATCGAAAGCAACTGATATGAGCTGCATTTTATTGAAAATTTCTAAATCAAAGACCGCAACAAGATATTGCGGCAACAGTCCTGGTAAGATCGTTTCGGTTCTTTACTTTTAATGAAGATGATTGTGTGTTGATGAATGACTTTAACTTTGATTTGTGATAGTTTGCACGTTGGCTTGATGAATAGATGCTCATCTGTGGTGATGCGTGTTGAAGTAGCGTCGTCATATCTGGATATAACATGACATATAGCCTATAACACGCTCTCACACGTTTATTTCTTATCATTTTTGGGATAAGTCAAATTTGCATATGTGGTTTCAACAACCAGATGCATTTACTCTTGTCCAGTTTCGTCTGGAATGCGTCTCAGATGTGAAGTGGTTTGAGCGATCGGATTTAAATCCGTCTCGAATGCGTTTCGGAGGGCATTTAGATTTGGTCTTTTCACGAGCGGATAGCTATCCGATCACAGAAAACGGATGAAGTGGCCATGGGTCTCTGTTTAAGAACGCCGGCTCGCAGCTGCAGGTTCCGCTGGTTTAGAGCACCGCAGGAATCTTCAAGTCTACCGAACGTCCAGTTTCACTGCCACAAGTTGATCTTCTTGTAATAAAGATCTCATCGAGGACAAACAAACTGTATTTTTGTATTTTCATTGCATTTTTAATTTATAAAAAGTTAAAGAAATAATGAATTTCAATATAAAAATATTAATGATTAATCGATAGTCGATCGTTAATTCTCCCGACGATCGACTAAGAAAATTTAATCGAATGCCCATCCCTAATATCGGCCGATATATCGGCCTTGGCGATATATCGGCCGACCATTACTCTTGAGTCAGTTGTCGTCAATGAACTGGTTAATCTGGTTCATAAATTTTCAATATCAGACTAATTTGTTTAAAATTGCAGTGTTTTGCGACTAATATTATGACCCCTTTAATTATTCTTATCTGCTATAGAAAAAAAGCTTTTTTTATTTCCATTTATTATTTATTTTCAGTGGTGGTTGGTGATCCTGTCATTTTTTTTTATTTATTTTTTTTTTTTTAAGATATTTGAATTGGAATTCATTTTTATTCCAGGAATCTGGTCAGATTTTTTTTATCGTTTCTTCTGTAGAATATGTTGGGATACTGCAACAGACAGTACATTGTGATTTAGCCTTATTGGATTATTGGAATCCCACTGTTGTCATAAATACCTTATACCTGACAGTTATCAATGAGGCGGCTTTCACACGTTCGCTGTGGTCCGAGTCCGGGCGTGATTGTTCCGGTCCTGCAACGTTTGTCTGGTTTCACACTCAACTTGATTCTATCGAACCCTGTTGTGTTAACATGCACTGAATGTCTTCACAAACGTGCACGGTGCATGACAGAAAACAGGACGTGGGTCAATAAATTGTGTTTTTTATTAATTTGGTGCTATTATGCGCAGCAGATTGAACGACACTTCACTGCAAACAGACTCTTTTAAGGAGACAGTGGATTGCAAGCCATTCATTAATTAATAGCGCTCACTCTGCACAATGACACTGCACTCTCACTCATGCTTGTATCCAAGGGAAATCATCACCACTGTCATCCGTCACGTGTTTTGTTGAACTCAAATGCATGTGTGCAGGTTACTTTAACTCCTGAACAAGTGCGCACCCGAGTTGCTTTCAAATTCACGCGAATCGCACCACAGTTCGAGTGCAACTAAACTCAGACCACCGCCTTTAGGTAGCCTCGGGTTCGGGACCCCGGGTCCGCACTACAGCTTTCACATTACCAATTTTTCATGCGAACCGTGCTCCGTTTTCAACTAAACTGCCAGTGTGAAGCACCCTTGTATTGGTGACTGCGACAGTCTTAAACAGCAAGAAAAGAGTAGGGATGTCCCGATAAATTTTTTTGGGCCCCCTGATCAGATTCGAGTCATTGCATTTTGAGTATCTGCTGATATGAAGTCCTGATCCGATACTCGTATATTCTTAGTGCTTTGTGCACAAACACTTCAAGTACATTTAAGTTATTAAAATCAATCCAATGTAGATAGGGATGTAATTCCAATAAAACAATTACTAACTACAGTAATTATATTTATAGGCCTGTGTGTGTGTGTGTGTGTGTGTCTCTCTTTCTAGTTTTGGTGATGTCTTTGTTGGGCAGGGAGAGAGAGCATGTTGTCTCAAATAGCAGAATACGTTGTCAGATAAAGTGATGGTGTTAACAGCGTAGCAAAGAATTAATCGTATGTGTTAACATTAATTTTGACAGCCCTATTGTTAGTATTAAATATTGACTTGCCCGACTAATGCTTAGAGACCCTGTGCAGTACGGCATTAAATGATGGACAAAACAGTGCAAGCGCATGAACTACAGCAGTGTGAGCACAGTGACAAAGCTTGCACGTAAAATGTAAACCTGCAGAAATCGCAAAGCCCAAACTTGAGCACACACACACAAAAAAAAGATTGTGCACAAATCAACACAGTGTGGAGAAATAACAAAACCATAAGTCCTGACGGGTCTTTTTTCTTTCTCGTTTTCTCATGATCTCGACTTCATTTTCTCATGATATACACATAAAAAGCAGTTTTCTCGCTATGCAATTTTAACTTGCGTTGATTTGATATTGGACATTCGTTAAACATTCAATATTTTCTTCAGCATTAAACGTGTAAACACAAAAAATAGTGACGGTTCATTTTGTATTTCATTCAGATCATGAGCAGTCAGCAGTCATCTGAGCCCAAGCACCAATGGCCCATAACCAAGTAAACACTGTAATAAATAAATCATTTAATATTTTTGTAGAAATTATAATCTACTGTACTGGAGTGCAGAAATGCTACACAGAACAAATGGTCATATTTAAGACGGCATGTTTGGAAAAAACTTAATAAATGGAAAATTTGTGTGATGCTGGTGTCAGGTTAAATGAAAATGTGCAGACAGTATGTTTCTTTTTTCATTAATACCACAGATATAACTGTCTTTATAGGAATCTTGAAATATTTATTTTCTACAAAAGGCAAATCAAATTTTATCTTAATTTTAAATGGACAGCAATATATTTGTCATGTCTGGTAATTTGAAAAATGTTTTATTGGGGTCTATAAAAGTTCAAGCCCCCCTGTAGTCAATGTTATTCCTTATCTCATCTTTGATCACCAAAATGACATTTAAATGTATTTTCCTGGAAAACAATTCTTCATGCCTCATTTAGTTTACGCGGTTCTATGTCTCTGTCTTTGGTTCACTGCAGTTTTAAGGAGAAAATACTCAGCAATGGTGTTGACTGATGAATTTGCACATGGTTTGTCTTAAAGCATATTAAAAACAACACATATAAACAACATTTAAAAGCTTGATTTTCACCACAGGGGGACTTTAAATAAACATTTAACGATCTATAAGTCTTTCACATTTCTACACAAGTTCATTTGTATAACTGTGGTGTACGGACAGTATAGTTTTATATTATTAGATTAATGCATTTCTATTCAAAGAGATGGAAACTGATAGAAAAACATTAGGCTTAAAAGATTCCTTATCCTGTGGTACATTAATACCACAACTTTCATTTGAAATAGCTGACTGTTTATAATGTGCTGTTAACCTCACCAGGCATCATACATCAGCTTGTTTGCCTTTATGGAAACCCGCTGCTCCGATGCTACTAAGACATGTGAACTCAGAAAGAAAACGTATCCCTTTAACATAATATAAGCAGCAGAGTTGAGCAAACTCTAGAGTTTTGGATTCGCGATTTCTGCAGGTGTACATTTTACGTGTGAGCTTTGTCACTGTGCTCACGAGTCTGTGTTTATGGCCATGCGCTGTTGTGTCCATTTTAAAGCCATAGTGTAGACACAAAGGAGGCTCTTACAATCAATATGAATAGTAAAGCTGTAGTTCGCTGTCTTATTGAAAAGATAAAGACTTTTACACAAGTTATAATTGTGTGTTTGTTTACTGACCAAGCTGTTATTACTGCAGAGGTGATGCTGACCATTGAAGAGGGTGATGTGGATGACATGACTAAGAAAAGAGTCTACGAGATCAAGGAGAAACCTGGAGCTCTCTGGCACATCTACGCCGCTAAAGACGCCGAAAAGATCCGCGAGCTCCTGCGAAAGGTGAAAGAATGATGTTGTTTGTTTGATGTTATTGCTTTTAAAGTTTTAGTTTACCCAAAAAAGAAGATTGCCCCAAACCTAATGCCTTGAGGACATGTATAATGTCACATTTGGGCAATATTCTCTTCTTTCTATGTTTTTCATATGGTATGAATGACTGAAGTTAATTTCACCCATTTATTGCAGGTTGGAGAAGAACAAGGACAAGAGAACCCACCAGACCACGATCCTATCCATGACCAGAGCTGGTACCTGGACCAGACGCTGCGCCACAGGCTGTTCGAGGAGTATGGAGTCCAGGGCTGGTCCATTGTGCAGTTTTTGGGAGATGCCGTGTTCATCCCAGCTGGAGCGCCACATCAGGTTAGTTACTGAGATCATGTCCACCAGAGTTCAGTTCAAAATCATGCACTTGAAACTAGGGGTGTGCGATATTGACACAATTATATCTCTGTAGTTTCAGGGATTTTGTCGATAGCGATAACTAGACAATTTGCTGAGTGTGTTTTTGTGCTGGTACGTTTAACTGACTCCTGAAGTTTTTCATATTCTTTAACAGAAATAAACATTTTCATTAAGGGCTTATTTGTCACCATTTTTTTCTAACCTTTATGCATTATGCATAATTAAAATAATAAGAAACATACTACTTCCATGTTGTTACTGTCACGTGACCTACCAGCGTCAGTTACGGCGCTTCACTGTCAATGTCCATCGAATGCGCACTTCAGAATCTCACTGGAACTAGTAGGTCATCCAGGTACTTTTCGCCTACTGTTTTTCACATATTATGCATTCGGACTACTCTTATACTGTTTTTCGCATACTATATAGTAAGGAAGTATTTGATTTCAGATGCAGCGACAGTCTATATGAATGGATCATTGAATCATTGGTTCATTCAAAAATGCTGATTCTTTCTGGAAAGAAACACCACTGTGATGCACTGAGACGGTTGTGTTGTGATTTGGTTTGGAACTATTTTCATTGGCAAAACAGATCAAAAAGACTATATTTTACATGTAACAATAACAATTTTAACTTACAGATTTTCTAAAACGGTTCAATAAACAAGCACGTGATATTGCTGTACGATATCATATAGAAATATAAGACACAAACTCATATGGAATTGTGTGGTCATTCTAGCTGAATTCTACTAGGCGACTTCATAAAGTGAAAGCGATATCACTCGAGGCCTGCTGTTGTTTGTTTTTTACAAAGTGGATGAATTATGTCTGCTTCCACATGATTAAAACAACAATTCTAAATCGGATAGTTCTGGTCCTTGATTATGATTGGTTGAGCCGTGTTCGAAGCAGTTGTAAACAACTCTACAAACACAGACCCGTGACCGCATTACAACAGTATTACTGAGTCAATGCATCGTCGTTGCATTTGTCAAACCTAGCCAGGTGTGTGGAATAACCAAAAAAGGATACTCCATACCCGTCCGCTTCGTGTCGTGCCTAAAAATGTCTGTTCTAAATTCACTGTGAACCACTGCTTCACAGGGCTTATTGCTTTATTACGATATTATCGTAGACGATACATATGACGCACCCCTACTTGAGAGACAAATACTAATTTATTTTCCTCATCTTGGTTTTGCCAGGTGCACAATCTGTACAGCTGTATCAAGGTCGCAGAGGACTTTGTTTCTCCTGAACACGTGAAGCACTGTTTTAGACTGACGCAAGAGTTCCGGCATCTTTCCAACACTCACACGAACCACGAGGACAAGCTACAGGTATTTCTATATGTCCTTCCAAACCCTGATGTGACTTTCTTCCGTGGAGCACAAAATCAATTTTTCAGCGTTTATGCCTGATCATGTTGTGTTTGTGTTGTTCACAGGTGAAGAACATCATCTACCATGCTGTGAAGGATGCTGTGGGAACACTAAAAGCCCATGAGCCCAAGATAGGCCGCTCTTAGTTGGAGAGATTTGGGTTTGGATGAGGCCAGTGCGCTCGCAAAACAAGCTGTTTATAATGGAACGTCTCTCAGCGTTTTGGTAGGATGAAGATGCTGCTTCATCAGTGTTACAAAAGCATTGTTTAGTTTTACAATCCTTTTCTCTGTATTTAAAAAGTCTGTTTTTTGCTCCGCGTTTAAAGTTTGTTGGACTGTTCAGAGAGCTGGTGATTATAAGCTGACGAATCTTTTAAAAGGCCTTCAACAAGGTTTTTCTATGACTTCTGTGAAAAGTGAGCACTGGGTTTCCTCCTTAGAGAACATTCATTCTGTGCTCTTCAATGAAGGAGAGCTTTTAGTTAAGATGGGGGTCAACAGAAATTAAAACGATTAAAAGATTCCCACCACCTTGTCCAGGAGAGGTGGAGATGAACATGGAAGGGAACTAGACCAAAGTTTTTTAGTTTTGAGTTTTTTTTTTTTTTTTTTTTTTTGTTGATGAAAACATGTCCTTTTGCTTTTTTTGTAATATGCCATTTAGGTAATATTTCACTGACAACAGGAGTTAGACTGGCGTTGAGGAACAGTCATTCAAGAATCAACAATTCCAGTTCTGCAGATCTACTGCTCATTAATATGTACCAATATATATATTGATCTTAGCAGTGTGTATGATTTTTTTTTTTTTTTTTCACAATAAAGATTTACAAGAAAGGATTTGGCCCTGTTGTTTGGAAATGACACAACGAATTTCTTAGCTATCTATTTGTTAAATGCTTACTATTTTATTTTATAAGACATTTTGTGGTTCATGAATGGCACTGCAATAAACTAAAGCTTTTGAAATATTGTCGGTTTACCTTGAGATTTTCTTGATGCACGAGGGAAACTTTAGCTGTAATCAGTCTTTAACAAATAACTTTTGACTTGTGCTTCTGTAAAGTTTTGTAGGAAAAATCTGAAAATTGTGCATTTAAATCATAAACACAACTAGAAGTGTAAAACAATTACCAGAAGTGTGTGTGATTGACAAGCTGGACAACTGAGTCACTGAATCATTAAATCATAAATCAGATATATGTGCAATAACATTACGATGTCCAGCAATCGATTTAAATAGTACATTGGGTTTAATGAGCTCCAATATAGTTTGTTATAGTTTATCAGACACAAAAACGGTGCGTTTTTGCTGACCCTCAAGAAGTCTGGGATTACATGAAGAAACAGAAAAAACGACTAAATCCAGAAGAACTGTGGCAACGTCTCCAAGACATTTGAAGAAACTTCTTACAAAGCTACATGAAAAGCTATGTGCAAGTGTACCTGGACAACAGTTGTTTTAAACGCAAAGGGTGGTCACACCAAATATTGATTTGATTCAGTTAATAGAAGCTAATTGATAAATAAAATCTATTTATGACATTATTTTGGAAAGCATCCTCACTTTACAGCATTTTTACACAAGTGCCTAAAACGTCTCGCAGTGCTGTAGCTTTGCAGGAAGGTTTCTTCAAGCATCTTGGAGGCATTGCTGTAGTTCTTCTATATTTAATCTCGGGTTTTTTTCTGTCTCTTTATGTCAATGATGGTGAGATCAATATATGCACATGAATTAATAGAAATTTAGGCCCATTTGCTCAAAATGTGGCTTTCGTTAGGGTAGTACCTCTAATTTCAAGGCCTAATGTCCAATTTAATGTATCCTGTGTGGCGGAGGAGAAACCATGACACAATATGGTTGTGTGCATTGTCCTATTTGCCAAATTTAAGGGTCTATCAAAAGACTGTTTAAGACACTCTATGACGGCCAGGAAACCACACTGTGAAATGGGCTGATGGTGCAATAGGTGGCTCAGTGTGCATTGTCTATGCTAAGTTTGTTTTCTCATGCGCACACGAAAGTCTGCATATTTTTTATTTTTGCAAAGATCCTTTTAGTGGCTCTGTAATACAGGGCAAAGAATATCATAAGAAACCCAAAACGCTTATAACCTGCAATTTTGCATAATGAAAAAGTGCACCTTGAATTCAGTCGTGTTTGACAATCACTAAACAGCTGCCATGAAAACAATGATTTTCTATTATAGAAACTAAATAAGGGCAATAGTTTGGAAATGCAAATTTTTTCCATAATCTGCTTTTTTCTATACCTGGAAATTACTAAAAGCCCATATTTTCTAAACTGCATAGGAACCCTGTAGATTGCAACATTTTCTTTCCAAAAATAGACTCACATATGCCTACATTATACATGTGACGATGTCGTCATAAAATAAACAATTAGATGTTTATTTATCCTAGATTTATCAGTCATCTGTAATATAATCCAAGTTCATCATCCATAAAAATCAAAACAATGTATAAAGTATGTGAATCTGCAGTCGTCATAAGATAGCGACGAAGATGGTGACGTCTTGGGTCCAGCCCAGTTACCTTTATCTGGATGACGTGTGTCAAAGAACCAGAAAAAAGCTGAACCAGTGGCTGTTACGGGATCTCTCCCTCAGAGGCAGAACCCTACTGTCTAAGGCAGAAGGTTTATCACGGTTAACATATCCAGCTCTATCTCTGTATGTGGACAAAAAATATATTACTGAGATTGACAAGCTACTTTTTAACTTCTTATGGAAAGATAGAACTCATCATGTGAAGAAGTCTGTTCTAACAAATGACTATGAAAAGGGTGGATTAAACTCTATCGATTTCTGTACTCTTAATAATACTTTTAAAGTAAATTGGTTGAAACATTTCTTTAAAAACCCTAATTCTATTTGGAATGTCATACCATGTCATATTCTGTCAAAATTGGGTGGGTTGAGCTATTTCTTAACCTGTAATTATAATATTGATAAAGTCCCGATAAAAATGTCATCCTTTCACCGCCAGGCCTTCCTTTCATGGTCTCTTATTTTCAAACACAACTTTTCACCCAACAAATATTACGTATGGAACAACAAAGACATACTGTTTAAACACAAATCTTTATTCATTGATTACTGGTTTAATAATAACATTATTTTTGTTGACCAATTATTTAACAGGGCTGGTTGTCTTTACTCTTATAATGAGTTTCTAGAAGAATACAAAATTCCTGTGTCTCCTGGAGATTATGCCAAAGTCTTTGGAGCAATTTCTTCTGGTGTCTGCATGTTATATAGAGCTCAACCAAGATTGGACACACAACAACTAACTTTGTTATCGCTGACTGACAGTTGGTAAGATTTGTTTTTCTTGTAACAATGGTAAGAACAATAAACTAATTAGATCCCTGTTCAAAACAGATATTATCACAGTCCCATATGTGGTTCCATACTGGAATAAATTTGTGCAAAACATTGACTGGAAGAAGGTCTGGCTCTTACCCAACTGATATCTGCTGACCAACAAAATTAGAGAAATATCATTTAAAATAATAATAAGTTTTACCCGTCTAATGATCATATTGTTAAAAAATAAAAAAAAGACATTGATGTAATGTGCACTTTCTGCTCTATGAGTATTGAAACTGTTACCCATTTGTTTTGGCACTGCCCTTTTGTCCAAAGTTTCTGGTCTGACATTTGTAATTTTATTGCAGAAAAAATTGAGAAAGATTTCAAGTTGTTTTGGAAGGATGTTCTTTTTGGCCTTTATGACCTCAACAGAACTAAGACTAGGCCAAATGAAACTTTCATTATTAATCTCATTCTCTTGGCAAAATTTTACATTCATAAATGTAGGTTTGCGCATTCCAAAACATCTTTTATTGCTTTTAACAATGAGGTCAAGCAATATGTCAACACGATTAAGTATTCTCTTAAAAGGCAACAAAAACTGTGAATGTTTGTAAACACTTTGATATCTTTTTGTAAATCCGTACTTCCCCTGGCAAAATGTGATGTGAGTGTTTATGTTTGGTTTATGTTAAAACACCTGCAATGTTAGAAACTGCACAATGTTATTTTTATAATGAGATGAACATTCCTGTAAACTGCATTTGTTGAATAAAGTGTCTTAAACAAAAATCTGGACGACGTGCGTCGCGCAAGGTAGTTGTAGGCAGCTGTCAGAAGCCAAGCCAGTGAGTGTACCTCGCAGAGCTCTGCTCGAAGACTCCCGCGATTTGTTTTATCTGTGGCAAAAGTGTGTATCATCTGCGTTTCAACAAATACCAGAGTGTAACAATAGTATTACCATGGGGTTTTGGACTTGAGCCAGAATACCATGTAAAGATCATGGTGAATTCCAGCATCATGATCCACATTTTAGTAAGACCGAAAACAAATGGTTGCTTACAATCCAATATAGGAAACACATGCCTCCTAGTGTTTGTCGATGAAGCCGCTGTATGCGCTCGCTTAAACCCCTTCCCTGGGATCATTAAATGCCATTCTACTAACCATATCCTAAAACCTTGCTATGCAATATACACATTTGATTGTCCACAATTCACATGCTTTGATTCAATGCTTTTATTTGAGGAGTGTTTCAGTGAAAATTAGGAGATTGAATTTCAGAACAACATTTTTGTAAATATAAGATCAGAAAGAGTAAATGTAATCCAATCAAAGTCAAAGTGGACCAGGATGACGGAATTTGAGCTCACAAATATAGCTCAGTGAGGTTGAACAGGATGCATCGTTCCAGCAACGGTTAGCTGTAGGGTGGAATAATGAAATCAGTTACCCTGATCATTACAGTGGTGTTCAACTTAAGGCATAGTGAAATCCAAACGAGTCATTTAATGTTACCGTATGATGTGAAATTATAGGATTGCAAATTAGTTTAAATAAAAAAAAAGCACTGACAGGTCCAGTTGATCTCCAAACAGTTCTCAGGTCCACCAGCATTGTTAGGTTCTCTATAGCACCAGTTGGTATAGTCATACACAGTTCCATCACTCCACAACCACTCTCCGTCCTAATAAGTGAAGAGAATGAATACAAAAAGTGCACTACTGAGTCAGACGTAAGCCAATTAAGTTCAGCTTTGAAGTCAAACCATCTTCATTAAAAACATTGCCTTTGATTAAAGCAGAAATTTCAGTTTAGACAAACAAATAGGTTTCTTTAGGGCACACAATTTAACTTACTTGTTCACCATCATGAGCACCAACCCAAGTTCTTGTGGAAGGCAACAGACTCAGCAGGAAATCATTCTCTGGTTGATCATGCACAGATGCGAGATTCGCACCAAAAGATTGACAGTTTCTCTGAAGAGACAGATTTCTCATTACAAAATCTAATCTTTTTAGCAGAAAGCATAAATTACTAATCTAGGATTAATCAGTTGACCCAGTGTTAACCCACCCTTAAACCTAACCATACCATCAAACCTGTCCCTAACCGTACCCATATCCCAGCAAAAGCATCTTACATCAACACAATACATTGTACCAAACTACTTAAAGACACCTAATATAAAGTGTTGTCCAAATAGCTTTGTTGTATAATACACTACCTCTGCTGCGATCCAGGAAACCGATTTAGAGAAGTACTTGTAGCACCGGCGTTCATAATTTTTCCATCCACGTGGACATCTTCCTAAACCATTTGTGGATTCACTAACTAAATGGGGATTTTGTAATATTTAGCATTTTATTATGTTGCTTATTTCAAGTTTGTGTGATTATATGGCAAAAAAAATAAGATTAAAAAGTAATTGTACTTTGACACTGAAAATCCTTCATTAATCATGCAAATATCAGTAAATGGAATCTTGTACAGTCCCATAATGCATTTAAATTTGAAAGCGTTTTTACAATTAAATGTTTTGGTTACCGTTTGCATTCCCCATGGAGAAGATAACAAAAAGCAGAAGACTTCTCAGCATTGCCATGATGAACCTGAAATGAAGCTAAAAACGAATAAGCAGGTAAAGTTAAATGTCTGCACTCAAATGCTGCACACTGTGGAATCGCAGTGTATTTTAAAGACAAAGCAAATGTTATTCTGTAGGTTTCTGTTCCAACAACTCACCTTGCTTTTCAGATTGTTGCCTTCAGAATCTCAGAGGAAGTGTTTGTTAAGTTCCAGAAAGAGCCCTGCTTTTATAGCCTACTTTACTAATTGGGCCTCATTTATCAATCTAACGTAGATCCGAGCGCAGAAATCATCTTACGACAGGGTTCAGGTGTGATTCATGAAACACTCGAATACAGACAGTCCCATCGTACGAATGATCGGATCGACGTTGATAAATGTGGCGGCTGAAAACAATCGCATTTGAATATCACGGCCCTAAAAATTCACGGTTTAGAAACCGTAACTTCCTCATTATCTTCACCTGGGATGTTCCCATGACAACGCAGCACGGCGTCTATCAGCTGTTCTTAAAGGGGTGGTTGATTATGATTTCACTTTTTTAACTTTAGTTAGGCTAGTGTGTAATGTTACTGTTTGAGAATAAACATCTGCAAAGTTACAACGTTAAGTTCAAAGCAAAGGGAGATATTTTCTTTTGAAGAAATTGCTTTTTAAGGATTCCTCCCGGGTTAGTGACATCACAAACCCTAAAATTTACATACCCCGAAATTTTCAGTGCATGTCTGTGTGAGGTAAAAGGACACTTTGAAGCTCTGCCCCCTTTGCCAGGAGCAGCAGCTCATTTGCATTTAAAGGGACAGACACAAAAACAGTGCGTTTTTGCTCACCCTCAAAAAGGGACAATTTTAACATGCTATTTTGAGCTAAAACTTCACCTAACTCTTGTGTACATCTTGTGAAAAGGGCATTATACCACCCCTTTAAGACAGAAATGTCTTATTACTGTTAACACAACTGTTGCAAATAAATATACATTTTATTTTTATATATAACAAAAGTTTTTCAAATGTGCATTATATGTATATGTGTGTGTGTGTGTGTGTGTGTGTGTGTGTGTGTGTGTGTGTGTGTGTGTGTGAGTGAAGGCCTATTTCTATCTGCTTTCAACTTTAAAACTTGCAACAACATGAAAAAAAAAGTGTGAAATATCTGAGTTAAAGGAACCGTATGTAAGATTGTGGCCAAAACTGGTACTGCAATCACTTTCAAATTACTGTAGAGCGGTGTATCCCCTCCCCCTCCCCCTCCCCCCTGACTCGAGGTTGCCAGTTAGGCTGCAGGATCCAGCAGGAACGTAGGCTGCTACAAGGAGCTTCCAATGTCAAGTGACGAGTCCTACACAGCAAGTTTTTTTTCGGACTTTGTCACAACGTATTTCGGATTCATAACGAGGTCTTTTAGGTTTCGTAACGTTAGACATTTTTTATCCGACACGTTTGTAGCTGCAGCTGTGGTAAATAGAGCAGAGCTGGCAACTCGGATGTCGAAACACTACTGACTTTGTGATTAGTAGATAGGTGGAGGGTGGAGCATCAGGCCAAAACACAACATGACAACATCAACATCAGTTGAGGGCTGCAACTTCACTTTTAAATGACAATATCCTGGCCGGACTACTGTTGTCAGTAATATAAGTATTTGAAATGAACATGATTTCTTAATGTCTAGTGACATATCAGGGCCATTTTATGATTAATTGAAATACATTTCTTAAATACGGTTCCTTTAAGTGCTCATGTTATTAACCCATGCTTCAACTTTCAGGGTTGTGACAAAGAGATACTGTGACATTTGGTTTTGGGTTCCCTTTCGAGAGCGGTAACGTCTACACTGCGTCAGCTGATGCTGCGGGAACTCCTCCCTTCTCCACTTTTGTTGAAATTTTATAGGCTAACGGCAGCTTGGAACAACTGGCCAATTGTCGCGAAGTATGCAAATACTGACAGGCTTGCGGGCATTATAAAATGCATGGTGCGACAATTGCGTCAAAATCTTTTTATTCACGCTGTCATCGTTGAAGTTGCACCTGAGGACTAGTTACCTTTTCTTCCTCTAATCCAATGGCTAACCTTTGCAGGATTTGTGCGGGCCCCATCGACCCGCCCCACACCTACGAGTACTACGCCGCCTGCCTGGGCCCGGCCCACGCCCATGCCAACGCGGCCTTCTTGGACTTCCGGTGCGCACTTGAGAACCAGGAAGGGTTTTTGCTCATACTATTACGGCGTTGAGGTCCACTGCCACCAGGGAGCCGCTAATGGGCTGTCCCCCAGCCAGAAACGACGGTGACGACGAGGCCTGGGGTCATAGTCCTCTGCCGTCGCCACGTTCCACCGGTCCTTTTCGCGGACGCGCTGGACTCGACGTGAAATGCTTCAGACGAGTCAAAATACCAAGAGTAAACCGGATTCCTAGGTATACCAGTCGGGCCGCCGCCAGGCTGCTTTGAGGAGGAGGACTCCGTTCTTCCACGACTTCAATGAGCACGTGGTTAAGTTGTGGCCTGCACCCCAATCGGCGTGCGGAAGCCCATGGCTCTGTACGCCATGCATCTGTGCCGATCCTTTCATCTCTTGGCGCGGACCTCAGCTTGCAGTCCAAGCCGTGCAAGTTCAGGGCTCATCTGGCTGAAAAAATAAAGGCTCCAATCACTCCCTCCGGCCTCTTTGGTGACGCCTTGGAGTAATTTACTGAGCGTTTCTCTGAGGCACAGAAGCGCGAAGACTATGAGTCACGAATGTTGCCCAGTCGTTCGTTCCAGCCCAGCCTGGTCGTTCTACGGACCATCCAAAAGGAGGGGAGAGTTCTTTGGAGGCCTTGCCCCCAAGTGCCGTGTTCTGCATCAAGTCCCCTCTGTTCCTGCAGGCGACATTTGCAATGTTTTGTGTGAATGGATATGTGACATATCCGGGTATGTTTAAGGGTAAGTAAGCGAATAACCTCAACTTTTGGTTCCAAAACGGAGGTTTGGAATTATAGTGTTTGTGTGATAGAGATCATTAAAGGTACCATTAATATAAATCATATATAGCTGAATAGGAGTTTATGAGTTATGACTAGGCTGCTATATGAATAAACACAGACCCACAATAGGCATAATTGTCAGATATTAATTCATTATTAAATGGTCAGTTATACGTTTAACCTTCATCAAAAAAGTAATTTGTACCTAATAAAATGTTTATTTAAAAAATATATAATTAATTCAGGGGTCAAAGCTGCACCGAAGGTGTTGGATTTTGCAGGCTTATGAACCAACCAACATCTACTTGTTTTTGTATAAGCCTACACCAGAAAGTAGTTATGTTCAATTCAACAAATAGTCCAGGTAATATGTGCAGAATTTGAGGTGAAACTTGGTATACTTGTACAGTTTGGTGCCCTGAACATTTTCAGAAATGGAGCCATCGCAAAAACGCCTTGTTGCGGCCATTTTACTTTCCACCACAACCAAATTTTGTATTTTGTATCATATCTCCTGAACCAAACATGATAACATGTAAAATGTGATGTCTACCCCTATGTTCTGATGGTCAAGGATTACAACGATACCATATACAACATCATAAACTGTTCAGGTGAATAGTTAATGGTTAATTCAGTGACACGTGAAGGCAATACAGTATCTGAGAACCTAGGCTAGACTTTAAAATGTCATGTTTGTTGCATGCATACAGTATCATAAGAAACCCAAAACACTTATAACCTGCAATTTTGCATAATGAAAAAGTTCATTCGTTTGAGAATCACTAAACAGCTGCCATGAAAACAATGATAAATGGGTCAATAAATTCTTAATTTTCTATTATAGAAACTAAATAGGGGCAACAGTCTGGAAATGCAAATATTTTTCCATACCTGGAAATGACCAAGTCCCATACTTTTCTAAACTGCATAGGAATCCTGTGGATTGCAACCAACAGGTTCTTACCAAAAATAAGACTCCCATTTGCCTACATTATACATGCGAGATTCAACAAATACCAGAGTGTAACATGGTATTACCATGGGGTTTGGACTTGAGCCAGAATACCATGTAAAGATCATGGTGAATTCCAGCATCATGATCCACATTTTAGTAAGACCGAAAACAAAGAGTTGCTTACAATCCAATATAGGAAACACGTCTCCTAGTGTTTGTCGATGAAGCCGCTGTATGCGCTTGCTTAAACCCCTTCCCTGAGATCATTAAATGCCATTCTACTAACCATATCCAAAAACCTTGCTATGCAATATACACATTTGATTGTCCACAATTCACATGCTTTGATTCAATGCTTTTATTTGAGGAGTGTTTCAGTGAAAAGAAATTGAATTTCAGAACAACATTTTTGTAAAGATCAGAAAGAGTAAATGTAATCCAATCAAAGTCAAAGTGGACCAGGATGACGGAATGTGAGCTCACAAATATAGCTCAGTGAGGTTGAACAGGATGCATCGTTCCAGCAACGGTTAGCTGTAGGGTGGAATAATGAAATCAGTTACCCTGATCATTACAGTGGTGTTCAACTTAAGGCATAGTGAAATAAAAAAATAAAAAAAGCACTGACAGGTCCAGTTGATCTCCAAACAGTTCTCAGGTCCACCAGCATTGTTAGGTTCTCTAGAGCACCAGTTGGTATAGTCATACACAGTTCCATCACTCCACAACCACTCTCCGTCCTAATAAGTGAAGAGAATGAATACAAAAAGTGCACTACTGAGTCAGACGTAAGCCAATTAAGTTCAGCTTTGAAGTCAAACCATCTTCATTAGAAACTTTGCCTTTGATTAAAGCAGAAATTTCAGTTTAGACAAACAAATAGGTTTCTTTAGGGCACACAATTTAACTTACTTGTTCACCATCATGAGCACCAACCCAAGTTCTTGTGGAAGGCAACAGACTCAGCAGGAAATCATTCTCTGGTTGATCATGCACAGATGCGAGATTCGCACCAAAAGATTGACAGTTTCTCTGAAGAGACAGATTTCTCATTACAAAATCTAATCTTTTTAGCAGAAAGCATAAATTACTAATCTAGGATTAATCAGTTGACCCAGTGTTAACCCACCCTTAAACCTAACCATACCATCAAACCTGTCCCTAACCGTACCCATATCCCAGCAAAAGCATCTTACATCAACACAATACATTGTACCAAACTACTTAAAGACACCTAATATAAAGTGTTGTCCAAATAGCTTTGTTGTATAATACACTACCTCTGCTGCGATCCAGGAAACCGATTTAGAGAAGTACTTGTAGCACCGGCGTTCATAATTTTTCCATCCACGTGGACATCTTCCTAAACCATTTGTGGATTCACTAACTAAATGGGGATTTTGTAATATTTAGCATTTTATTATGTTGCTTATTTCAAGTTTGTGTGATTATATGGCAAAAAAAATAAGATTAAAAAGTAATTGTACTTTGACACTGAAAATCCTTCATTAATCATGCAAATATCAGTAAATGGAATCTTGTACAGTCCCAGAATGCATTTAAATTTGAAAGCGTTTTTACAATTAAATGTTTTGGTTACCGTTTGCATTCCCCATGGAGAAGATAACAAAAAGCAGAAGACTTCTCAGCATTGCCATGATGAACCTGAAATGAAGCTAAAAACGAATAAGCAGGTAAAGTTAAATGTCTGCACTCAAATGCTGCACACTGTGGAATCGCAGTGTATTTTAAAGACAAAGCAAATGTTATTCTGTAGGTTTCTGTTCCAACAACTCACCTTGCTTTTCAGATTGTTGCCTTCAGAATCTCAGAGGAAGTGTTTGTTAAGTTCCAGAAAGAGCCCTGCTTTTATAGCCTACTTTACTAATTGGGCCTCATTTATCAATCTAACGTAGATCCGAGCGCAGAAATCATCTTACGACAGGGTTCAGGTGTGATTCATGAAACACTCGAATACAGACAGTCCCATCGTACGAATGATCGGATCGACGTTGATAAATGTGGCGGCTGAAAACAATCGCATTTGAATATCACGGCCCTAAAAATTCACGGTTTAGAAACCGTAACTTCCTCATTATCTTCACCTGGGATGTTCCCATGACAACGCAGCACGGCGTCTATCAGCTGTTCTTAAAGGGGTGGTTGATTATGATTTCACTTTTTTAACTTTAGTTAGGCTAGTGTGTAATGTTACTGTTTGAGAATAAACATCTGCAAAGTTACAACGTTAAGTTCAAAGCAAAGGGAGATATTTTCTTTTGAAGAAATTGCTTTTTAAGGATTCCTCCCGGGTTAGTGACATCACAAACCCTAAAATTTACATACCCCGAAATTTTCAGTGCATGTCTGTGTGAGGTAAAAGGACACTTTGAAGCTCTGCCCCCTTTGCCAGGAGCAGCAGCTCATTTGCATTTAAAGGGACAGACACAAAAACAGTGCGTTTTTGCTCACCCTCAAAAAGGGACAATTTTAACATGCTATTTTGAGCTAAAACTTCACCTAACTCTTGTGTACATCTTGTGAAAAGGGCATTATACCACCCCTTTAAGACAGAAATGTCTTATTACTGTTAACACAACTGTTGCAAATAAATATACATTTTATTTTTATATATAACAAAAGTTTTTCAAATGTGCATTATATGTATATGTGTGTGTGTGTGTGTGTGTGTGTGTGTGTGTGTGTGTGTGTGTGTGTGTGTGTGTGAGTGAAGGCCTATTTCTATCTGCTTTCAACTTTAAAACTTGCAACAACATGAAAAAAAAAGTGTGAAATATCTGAGTTAAAGGAACCGTATGTAAGATTGTGGCCAAAACTGGTACTGCAATCACTTTCAAATTACTGTAGAGCGGTGTATCCCCTCCCCCTCCCCCTCCCCCCTGACTCGAGGTTGCCAGTTAGGCTGCAGGATCCAGCAGGAACGTAGGCTGCTACAAGGAGCTTCCAATGTCAAGTGACGAGTCCTACACAGCAAGTTTTTTTTCGGACTTTGTCACAACGTATTTCGGATTCATAACGAGGTCTTTTAGGTTTCGTAACGTTAGACATTTTTTATCCGACACGTTTGTAGCTGCAGCTGTGGTAAATAGAGCAGAGCTGGCAACTCGGATGTCGAAACACTACTGACTTTGTGATTAGTAGATAGGTGGAGGGTGGAGCATCAGGCCAAAACACAACATGACAACATCAACATCAGTTGAGGGCTGCAACTTCACTTTTAAATGACAATATCCTGGCCGGACTACTGTTGTCAGTAATATAAGTATTTGAAATGAACATGATTTCTTAATGTCTAGTGACATATCAGGGCCATTTTATGATTAATTGAAATACATTTCTTAAATACGGTTCCTTTAAGTGCTCATGTTATTAACCCATGCTTCAACTTTCAGGGTTGTGACAAAGAGATACTGTGACATTTGGTTTTGGGTTCCCTTTCGAGAGCGGTAACGTCTACACTGCGTCAGCTGATGCTGCGGGAACTCCTCCCTTCTCCACTTTTGTTGAAATTTTATAGGCTAACGGCAGCTTGGAACAACTGGCCAATTGTCGCGAAGTATGCAAATACTGACAGGCTTGCGGGCATTATAAAATGCATGGTGCGACAATTGCGTCAAAATCTTTTTATTCACGCTGTCATCGTTGAAGTTGCACCTGAGGACTAGTTACCTTTTCTTCCTCTAATCCAATGGCTAACCTTTGCAGGATTTGTGCGGGCCCCATCGACCCGCCCCACACCTACGAGTACTACGCCGCCTGCCTGGGCCCGGCCCACGCCCATGCCAACGCGGCCTTCTTGGACTTCCGGTGCGCACTTGAGAACCAGGAAGGGTTTTTGCTCATACTATTACGGCGTTGAGGTCCACTGCCACCAGGGAGCCGCTAATGGGCTGTCCCCCAGCCAGAAACGACGGTGACGACGAGGCCTGGGGTCATAGTCCTCTGCCGTCGCCACGTTCCACCGGTCCTTTTCGCGGACGCGCTGGACTCGACGTGAAATGCTTCAGACGAGTCAAAATACCAAGAGTAAACCGGATTCCTAGGT
Organism: Leuciscus leuciscus; assembly: GCF_965113295.1. Lineage (NCBI taxonomy): Eukaryota > Metazoa > Chordata > Actinopteri > Cypriniformes > Leuciscidae > Leuciscus > Leuciscus leuciscus. The sequence continues at coordinate 26,938,808 of NC_138732.1, forward strand.
ATACCAGTCGGGCCGCCGCCAGGCTGCTTTGAGGAGGAGGACTCCGTTCTTCCACGACTTCAATGAGCACGTGGTTAAGTTGTGGCCTGCACCCCAATCGGCGTGCGGAAGCCCATGGCTCTGTACGCCATGCATCTGTGCCGATCCTTTCATCTCTTGGCGCGGACCTCAGCTTGCAGTCCAAGCCGTGCAAGTTCAGGGCTCATCTGGCTGAAAAAATAAAGGCTCCAATCACTCCCTCCGGCCTCTTTGGTGACGCCTTGGAGTAATTTACTGAGCGTTTCTCTGAGGCACAGAAGCGCGAAGACTATGAGTCACGAATGTTGCCCAGTCGTTCGTTCCAGCCCAGCCTGGTCGTTCTACGGACCATCCAAAAGGAGGGGAGAGTTCTTTGGAGGCCTTGCCCCCAAGTGCCGTGTTCTGCATCAAGTCCCCTCTGTTCCTGCAGGCGACATTTGCAATGTTTTGTGTGAATGGATATGTGACATATCCGGGTATGTTTAAGGGTAAGTAAGCGAATAACCTCAACTTTTGGTTCCAAAACGGAGGTTTGGAATTATAGTGTTTGTGTGATAGAGATCATTAAAGGTACCATTAATATAAATCATATATAGCTGAATAGGAGTTTATGAGTTATGACTAGGCTGCTATATGAATAAACACAGACCCACAATAGGCATAATTGTCAGATATTAATTCATTATTAAATGGTCAGTTATACGTTTAACCTTCATCAAAAAAGTAATTTGTACCTAATAAAATGTTTATTTAAAAAATATATAATTAATTCAGGGGTCAAAGCTGCACCGAAGGTGTTGGATTTTGCAGGCTTATGAACCAACCAACATCTACTTGTTTTTGTATAAGCCTACACCAGAAAGTAGTTATGTTCAATTCAACAAATAGTCCAGGTAATATGTGCAGAATTTGAGGTGAAACTTGGTATACTTGTACAGTTTGGTGCCCTGAACATTTTCAGAAATGGAGCCATCGCAAAAACGCCTTGTTGCGGCCATTTTACTTTCCACCACAACCAAATTTTGTATTTTGTATCATATCTCCTGAACCAAACATGATAACATGTAAAATGTGATGTCTACCCCTATGTTCTGATGGTCAAGGATTACAACGATACCATATACAACATCATAAACTGTTCAGGTGAATAGTTAATGGTTAATTCAGTGACACGTGAAGGCAATACAGTATCTGAGAACCTAGGCTAGACTTTAAAATGTCATGTTTGTTGCATGCATACAGTAACATAAGAAACCCAAAACACTTATAACCTGCAATTTTGCATAATGAAAAAGTTCATTCGTTTGAGAATCACTAAACAGCTGCCATGAAAACAATGATAAATGGGTCAATAAATTCTTAATTTTCTATTATAGAAACTAAATAGGGGCAACAGTCTGGAAATGCAAATATTTTTCCATACCTGGAAATGACCAAGTCCCATACTTTTCTAAACTGCATAGGAATCCTGTGGATTGCAACCAACAGGTTCTTACCAAAAATAAGACTCCCATTTGCCTACATTATACATGCGAGATTCAACAAATACCAGAGTGTAACATGGTATTACCATGGGGTTTGGACTTGAGCCAGAATACCATGTAAAGATCATGGTGAATTCCAGCATCATGATCCACATTTTAGTAAGACCGAAAACAAAGAGTTGCTTACAATCCAATATAGGAAACACGTCTCCTAGTGTTTGTCGATGAAGCCGCTGTATGCGCTTGCTTAAACCCCTTCCCTGAGATCATTAAATGCCATTCTACTAACCATATCCAAAAACCTTGCTATGCAATATACACATTTGATTGTCCACAATTCACATGCTTTGATTCAATGCTTTTATTTGAGGAGTGTTTCAGTGAAAAGAAATTGAATTTCAGAACAACATTTTTGTAAAGATCAGAAAGAGTAAATGTAATCCAATCAAAGTCAAAGTGGACCAGGATGACGGAATGTGAGCTCACAAATATAGCTCAGTGAGGTTGAACAGGATGCATCGTTCCAGCAACGGTTAGCTGTAGGGTGGAATAATGAAATCAGTTACCCTGATCATTACAGTGGTGTTCAACTTAAGGCATAGTGAAATAAAAAAATAAAAAAAGCACTGACAGGTCCAGTTGATCTCCAAACAGTTCTCAGGTCCACCAGCATTGTTAGGTTCTCTAGAGCACCAGTTGGTATAGTCATACACAGTTCCATCACTCCACAACCACTCTCCGTCCTAATAAGTGAAGAGAATGAATACAAAAAGTGCACTACTGAGTCAGACGTAAGCCAATTAAGTTCAGCTTTGAAGTCAAACCATCTTCATTAGAAACTTTGCCTTTGATTAAAGCAGAAATTTCAGTTTAGACAAACAAATAGGTTTCTTTAGGGCACACAATTTAACTTACTTGTTCACCATCATGAGCACCAACCCAAGTTCTTGTGGAAGGCAACAGACTCAGCAGGAAATCATTCTCTGGTTGATCATGCACAGATGCGAGATTCGCACCAAAAGATTGACAGTTTCTCTGAAGAGACAGATTTCTCATTACAAAATCTAATCTTTTTAGCAGAAAGCATAAATTACTAATCTAGGATTAATCAGTTGACCCAGTGTTAACCCACCCTTAAACCTAACCATACCATCAAACCTGTCCCTAACCGTACCCATATCCCAGCAAAAGCATCTTACATCAACACAATACATTGTACCAAACTACTTAAAGACACCTAATATAAAGTGTTGTCCAAATAGCTTTGTTGTATAATACACTACCTCTGCTGCGATCCAGGAAACCGATTTAGAGAAGTACTTGTAGCACCGGCGTTCATAATTTTTCCATCCACGTGGACATCTTCCTAAACCATTTGTGGATTCACTAACTAAATGGGGATTTTGTAATATTTAGCATTTTATTATGTTGCTTATTTCAAGTTTGTGTGATTATATGGCAAAAAAAATAAGATTAAAAAGTAATTGTACTTTGACACTGAAAATCCTTCATTAATCATGCAAATATCAGTAAATGGAATCTTGTACAGTCCCAGAATGCATTTAAATTTGAAAGCGTTTTTACAATTAAATGTTTTGGTTACCGTTTGCATTCCCCATGGAGAAGATAACAAAAAGCAGAAGACTTCTCAGCATTGCCATGATGAACCTGAAATGAAGCTAAAAACGAATAAGCAGGTAAAGTTAAATGTCTGCACTCAAATGCTGCACACTGTGGAATCGCAGTGTATTTTAAAGACAAAGCAAATGTTATTCTGTAGGTTTCTGTTCCAACAACTCACCTTGCTTTTCAGATTGTTGCCTTCAGAATCTCAGAGGAAGTGTTTGTTAAGTTCCAGAAAGAGCCCTGCTTTTATAGCCTACTTTACTAATTGGGCCTCATTTATCAATCTAACGTAGATCCGAGCGCAGAAATCATCTTACGACAGGGTTCAGGTGTGATTCATGAAACACTCGAATACAGACAGTCCCATCGTACGAATGATCGGATCGACGTTGATAAATGTGGCGGCTGAAAACAATCGCATTTGAATATCACGGCCCTAAAAATTCACGGTTTAGAAACCGTAACTTCCTCATTATCTTCACCTGGGATGTTCCCATGACAACGCAGCACGGCGTCTATCAGCTGTTCTTAAAGGGGTGGTTGATTATGATTTCACTTTTTTAACTTTAGTTAGGCTAGTGTGTAATGTTACTGTTTGAGAATAAACATCTGCAAAGTTACAACGTTAAGTTCAAAGCAAAGGGAGATATTTTCTTTTGAAGAAATTGCTTTTTAAGGATTCCTCCCGGGTTAGTGACATCACAAACCCTAAAATTTACATACCCCGAAATTTTCAGTGCATGTCTGTGTGAGGTAAAAGGACACTTTGAAGCTCTGCCCCCTTTGCCAGGAGCAGCAGCTCATTTGCATTTAAAGGGACAGACACAAAAACAGTGCGTTTTTGCTCACCCTCAAAAAGGGACAATTTTAACATGCTATTTTGAGCTAAAACTTCACCTAACTCTTGTGTACATCTTGTGAAAAGGGCATTATACCACCCCTTTAAGACAGAAATGTCTTATTACTGTTAACACAACTGTTGCAAATAAATATACATTTTATTTTTATATATAACAAAAGTTTTTCAAATGTGCATTATATGTATATGTGTGTGTGTGTGTGTGTGTGTGTGTGTGTGTGTGTGTGTGTGTGTGTGTGTGTGAGTGAAGGCCTATTTCTATCTGCTTTCAACTTTAAAACTTGCAACAACATGAAAAAAAAAGTGTGAAATATCTGAGTTAAAGGAACCGTATGTAAGATTGTGGCCAAAACTGGTACTGCAATCACTTTCAAATTACTGTAGAGCGGTGTATCCCCTCCCCCTCCCCCTCCCCCCTGACTCGAGGTTGCCAGTTAGGCTGCAGGATCCAGCAGGAACGTAGGCTGCTACAAGGAGCTTCCAATGTCAAGTGACGAGTCCTACACAGCAAGTTTTTTTTCGGACTTTGTCACAACGTATTTCGGATTCATAACGAGGTCTTTTAGGTTTCGTAACGTTAGACATTTTTTATCCGACACGTTTGTAGCTGCAGCTGTGGTAAATAGAGCAGAGCTGGCAACTCGGATGTCGAAACACTACTGACTTTGTGATTAGTAGATAGGTGGAGGGTGGAATCCAGCCATTAGGGAGGCACAAGCCAGTGCACTCTTAGTGCCGGTCCCAAGCCCGGATAAATGGGGAGGGTTGCGTTAGGAAGGGCATCCAGCGTAAAACATGTGCCAAATCAAATATGCGGGTCACGAATAAGAATTCCATACCGGATCGGTCGAGGCCCGGGTTAACAACGACCGCCACAGGTATCGTTAGCCAACAGGGTACCGGTGGAAATTGGGCTACTGTTGGCCGAAGGAGGAGGAGGAGAGGAGGACGACGTCTACAGAGGCGGCAGGGAAAGGAGAAGTGTAGGAGAGTGGAGGTTCGGGTTGGTACTTTAAATGTTGGCACTATGACTGGTAAAGGGAGAGAGTTAGCTGATATGATGGAGAGGAGAAGGGTAGATATGTTGTGTGTTCAGGAGACAAAGTGGAAAGGGAGTAAGGCCAGAAACATTGGAGGTGGGTTTAAACTGTTCTATCATGGTGTGGATGGAAAGAGAAATGGTGTAGGGGTGATTCTGAAGGAAGAGTACAGTAAGAGTGTAGTGGAGGTGAAGAGAGTTTCTGATAGGGTGATGATCGTGAAGGTGGAAGTTGAAGGGATGATGATAAATGTCATCAGTGCCTATGCTCCACAAGTCGGCTGTGAGATGGAGGAGAAGGAAAGATTCTGGAGTGAATTAGATGAAGTGGTAGATGGTGTACCTAGAAATGAACGATTGGTGATTGGGGCAGACTTTAATGGACATGTAGGTGAGGGGAACAGAGGTGATGAGAAGGTTATGGGTAGGTATGGCCTAAAGGAGAGAAATGTGGAAGGGCAGATGGTGGTAGATTTTGCTAAAAGGATGGAAATGGCAGTGGTGAATACGTATTTTAAGAAGAAGGAGGATCATAGGGTGACCTATAAGAGTGGAGGAAGGTGCACACAGGTGGACTATGTTCTATGTAGGAGATGCAACCTGAAGGAGATTGGAGACTGTAAGGTGTTGGCAGGGGACAGTGTAGCTAGACAGCATCGGATGGTGGTCTGTAGGATGGTTTTGGAGGTGAAGAAGAAGAGGAGGAGAGTAAGGACTGAAAGAAGAATAAGATGGTGGAAACTGAAGGAGGAAGACTGTAGTGTGAGGTTCAGGGAAGAGGTCAGACAGAGGCTCGGTGGTGGTGAAGAGGTGCTGAATGATTGGGAAACTACCGCAGGAGTGATGAGGGAGGCAGCTAGAAAGGTACTTGGTGTGACATCCGGAAATAGAAAGGAAGACAAGGAGACGTGGTGGTGGAATGAGGAAGTGCAGGGGAGCATAAGGGGAAAGAGGTTAGCAAAACAGAAGTGGGATCGACAGGGTGATGAGAAAAGTAGGCAGGAGTACAAGGAGATGCGGCAACAGGTAAAGAGGGATGTGGCGAAAGCCAAGGAAAAGGCATACGAGGAGCTGTATGAGAGGTTGAACACTAAGGAGGGAGAAAAGGATTTGTACCGATTGGCCAGGCAGAGAGATCGAGCTGGGAAGGATGTGTTGCAAGTTAGAGCAATAAAGGATGGAGATGGAAATGTGTTGACTAGTGAGGAGAGTTTGTTGAGAAGATGGAGGGAGTATTTTGAGCAGCTGATGAACGAGGAAAATGAGAGAGAGAGAAGGTTGGATGATGTGGTGTTAGTAAAGCAGGAAGTGGATAGGATTAGTAAGGAGGAAGTGAGAGCAGCGATTAAGAGGATGAAGAGTGGAAAGTCGGTTGGACCAGATGACATACCGGTAGAAGCATGGAGATGTTTAGGAGAGATGGCAGTGGAGTTTTTAACCAGATTGTTTAACAAGATTTTGGAAGGTGAGAGGATGCCTGAGGAATGGAGGAGGAGTGTGCTGGTACCGATCTTTAAGCATAAGGGAGATGTGCAGAACTGCAGTAACTACAGGGGAATTAAGTTGATCAGTCACACCATGAAGTTATGGGAAAGAGTAGTGGAAGCCAGGCTGAGAGAAGAGGTGACCATCTGTGAGCAACAGTATGGTTTCATGCCGAGGAAGAGCACCACAGATGCCTTATTTGCTTTGAGAACGTTGATGGAAAAGTATAGAGAAGGACAGAAGGAGCTGCATTGTGTATTTGTGGATTTAGAGAAAGCGTACGACAGAGTGCCAAGAGAGGAGTTGTGGTATTGTATGAGGAAGTCAGGTGTGTCAGAGAAGTATGTGAGGGTGGTGCAGGACATGTATGAGGACAGTGTGACTGCAGTGAAGTGTGCAGTAGGAACGACAGACTGGTTCAAGGTGAAGGTTGGACTGCATCAAGGATCGGCCCTGAGCCCTTTCCTGTTTGCAGTGGTGATGGACAGGTTGACGGACGAGGTCAGACAGGAGTCTCCCTGGAATATGATGTTTGCGGATGATATTGTGATTTGTGGTGAGAGTAGTGAGCAGGTTGAGAAGAGCCTGGAGAGGTGGAGGTACGTGCTGGAGAGGAGGGGAATGAAAGTTAGTAGGAGTAAGACAGAGTACATGTGCGTAAATGAGAGGGAGGGCAGTGGAGTGGTGCGGTTACAGGGAGAAGAGGTGAAGAAGGTGGAGGAGTTCAGGTACCTGGGGTCAACAGTGCAAAGTAATGGAGAGTGTGTTAGGGAAGTGAAGAAAAGAGTGCAGGCAGGGTGGAGTGGGTGGAGAAGAGTGACAGGAGTGATTTGTGATAGTAGAGTATCTGCAAAAATGAAAGGAAAAGTTTATAGGACTGTGGTGAGACCTGCGATGTTGTATGGATTAGAGACAGTGGCATTGAGTAAAAGGCAGGAGGCGGAGCTGGAGGTAGCAGAGCTGAAGATGTTAAGGTTTTCGTTGGGAGTGACGAGGATGGACAAGATTAGAAATGAGTTCATTAGAGGGACAGCGCATGTTGGACGTTTTGGTGACAAGGTGAGGGAAGCGAGATTGAGATGGTTTGGACATGTGCAGAGGAGTGACATGAATTATATTGGTAGGAGAATGCTGAGGATGGAGCCACCAGGAAGGAGGAAAAGAGGAAGACCAAGGAGGAGGTTCATGGATGTGGTGAGGGAAGACATGCAGGTAGTTGGTGTAAAAGAGGCAGATGTAGAGGACAGGGTGGTATGGAGACGGATGATCCGCTGTGGCGACCCCTAATGGGAGCAGCCGAAAGAAAAAGAAGAAGAAGATAGGTGGAGGGTGGAGCATCAGGCCAAAACACAACATGACAACATCAACATCAGTTGAGGGCTGCAACTTCACTTTTAAATGACAATATCCTGGCCGGACTACTGTTGTCAGTAATATAAGTATTTGAAATGAACATGATTTCTAAATGTCTAGTGACATATCAGGGCCATTTTATGATTAATTGAAATACATTTCTTAAATACGGTTCCTTTAAGTGCTCATGTTATTAACCCATGCTTCAACTTTCAGGGTTGTGACAAAGAGATACTGTGACATTTGGTTTTGGGTTCCCTTTCGAGAGCGGTAACGTCTACACTGCGTCAGCTGATGCTGCGGGAACTCCTCCCTTCTCCACTTTTGTTGAAATTTTATAGGCTAACGGCAGCTTGGAACAACTGGCCAATTGTCGCGAAGTATGCAAATACTGACAGGCTTGCGGGCATTATAAAATGCATGGTGCGACAATTGCGTCAAAATCTTTTTATTCACGCTGTCATCGTTGAAGTTGCACCTGAGGACTAGTTACCTTTTCTTCCTCTAATCCAATGGCTAACCTTTGCAGGATTTGTGCGGGCCCCATCGACCCGCCCCACACCTACGAGTACTACGCCGCCTGCCTGGGCCCGGCCCACGCCCATGCCAACGCGGCCTTCTTGGACTTCCGGTGCGCACTTGAGAACCAGGAAGGGTTTTTGCTCATACTATTACGGCGTTGAGGTCCACTGCCACCAGGGAGCCGCTAATGGGCTGTCCCCCAGCCAGGAACGACGGTGACGACGAGGCCTGGGGTCATAGTCCTCTGCCATCGCCACGTTCCACCGGTCCTTTTCGCGGACGCGCTGGACTCGACGTGAAATGCTTCAGACGAGTCAAAATACCAAGAGTAAACCGGATTCCTAGGTATACCAGTCGGGCCGCCGCCAGGCTGCTTTGAGGAGGAGGACTCCGTTCTTCCACGACTTCAATGAGCACGTGGTTAAGTTGTGGCCTGCACCCCAATCGGCGTGCGGAAGCCCATGGCTCTGTACGCCATGCATCTGTGCCGATCCTTTCATCTCTTGGCGCGGACCTCAGCTTGCAGTCCAAGCCGTGCAAGTTCAGGGCTCATCTGGCTGAAAAAATAAAGGCTCCAATCACTCCCTCCGGCCTCTTTGGTGACGCCTTGGAGTAATTTACTGAGCGTTTCTCTGAGGCACAGAAGCGCGAAGACTATGAGTCACGAATGTTGCCCAGTCGTTCGTTCCAGCCCAGCCTGGTCGTTCTACGGACCATCCAAAAGGAGGGGAGAGTTCTTTGGAGGCCTTGCCCCCAAGTGCCGTGTTCTGCATCAAGTCCCCTCTGTTCCTGCAGGCGACATTTGCAATGTTTTGTGTGAATGGATATGTGACATATCCGGGTATGTTTAAGGGTAAGTAAGCGAATAACCTCAACTTTTGGTTCCAAAACGGAGGTTTGGAATTATAGTGTTTGTGTGATAGAGATCATTAAAGGTACCATTAATATAAATCATATATAGCTGAATAGGAGTTTATGAGTTATGACTAGGCTGCTATATGAATAAACACAGACCCACAATAGGCATAATTGTCAGATATTAATTCATTATTAAATGGTCAGTTATACGTTTAACCTTCATCAAAAAAGTAATTTGTACCTAATAAAATGTTTATTTAAAAAATATATAATTAATTCAGGGGTCAAAGCTGCACCGAAGGTGTTGGATTTTGCAGGCTTATGAACCAACCAACATCTACTTGTTTTTGTATAAGCCTACACCAGAAAGTAGTTATGTTCAATTCAACAAATAGTCCAGGTAATATGTGCAGAATTTGAGGTGAAACTTGGTATACTTGTACAGTTTGGTGCCCTGAACATTTTCAGAAATGGAGCCATCGCAAAAACGCCTTGTTGCGGCCATTTTACTTTCCACCACAACCAAATTTTGTATTTTGTATCATATCTCCTGAACCAAACATGATAACATGTAAAATGTGATGTCTACCCCTATGTTCTGATGGTCAAGGATTACAACGATACCATATACAACATCATAAACTGTTCAGGTGAATAGTTAATGGTTAATTCAGTGACACGTGAAGGCAATACAGTATCTGAGAACCTAGGCTAGACTTTAAAATGTCATGTTTGTTGCATGCATACAGTATCATAAGAAACCCAAAACACTTATAACCTGCAATTTTGCATAATGAAAAAGTTCATTCGTTTGAGAATCACTAAACAGCTGCCATGAAAACAATGATAAATGGGTCAATAAATTCTTAATTTTCTATTATAGAAACTAAATAGGGGCAACAGTCTGGAAATGCAAATATTTTTCCATACCTGGAAATGACCAAGTCCCATACTTTTCTAAACTGCATAGGAATCCTGTGGATTGCAACCAACAGGTTCTTACCAAAAATAAGACTCCCATTTGCCTACATTATACATGCGAGATTCAACAAATACCAGAGTGTAACATGGTATTACCATGGGGTTTGGACTTGAGCCAGAATACCATGTAAAGATCATGGTGAATTCCAGCATCATGATCCACATTTTAGTAAGACCGAAAACAAAGAGTTGCTTACAATCCAATATAGGAAACACGTCTCCTAGTGTTTGTCGATGAAGCCGCTGTATGCGCTTGCTTAAACCCCTTCCCTGAGATCATTAAATGCCATTCTACTAACCATATCCAAAAACCTTGCTATGCAATATACACATTTGATTGTCCACAATTCACATGCTTTGATTCAATGCTTTTATTTGAGGAGTGTTTCAGTGAAAAGAAATTGAATTTCAGAACAACATTTTTGTAAAGATCAGAAAGAGTAAATGTAATCCAATCAAAGTCAAAGTGGACCAGGATGACGGAATGTGAGCTCACAAATATAGCTCAGTGAGGTTGAACAGGATGCATCGTTCCAGCAACGGTTAGCTGTAGGGTGGAATAATGAAATCAGTTACCCTGATCATTACAGTGGTGTTCAACTTAAGGCATAGTGAAATAAAAAAATAAAAAAAGCACTGACAGGTCCAGTTGATCTCCAAACAGTTCTCAGGTCCACCAGCATTGTTAGGTTCTCTAGAGCACCAGTTGGTATAGTCATACACAGTTCCATCACTCCACAACCACTCTCCGTCCTAATAAGTGAAGAGAATGAATACAAAAAGTGCACTACTGAGTCAGACGTAAGCCAATTAAGTTCAGCTTTGAAGTCAAACCATCTTCATTAGAAACTTTGCCTTTGATTAAAGCAGAAATTTCAGTTTAGACAAACAAATAGGTTTCTTTAGGGCACACAATTTAACTTACTTGTTCACCATCATGAGCACCAACCCAAGTTCTTGTGGAAGGCAACAGACTCAGCAGGAAATCATTCTCTGGTTGATCATGCACAGATGCGAGATTCGCACCAAAAGATTGACAGTTTCTCTGAAGAGACAGATTTCTCATTACAAAATCTAATCTTTTTAGCAGAAAGCATAAATTACTAATCTAGGATTAATCAGTTGACCCAGTGTTAACCCACCCTTAAACCTAACCATACCATCAAACCTGTCCCTAACCGTACCCATATCCCAGCAAAAGCATCTTACATCAACACAATACATTGTACCAAACTACTTAAAGACACCTAATATAAAGTGTTGTCCAAATAGCTTTGTTGTATAATACACTACCTCTGCTGCGATCCAGGAAACCGATTTAGAGAAGTACTTGTAGCACCGGCGTTCATAATTTTTCCATCCACGTGGACATCTTCCTAAACCATTTGTGGATTCACTAACTAAATGGGGATTTTGTAATATTTAGCATTTTATTATGTTGCTTATTTCAAGTTTGTGTGATTATATGGCAAAAAAAATAAGATTAAAAAGTAATTATACTTTGACACTGAAAATCCTTCATTAATCATGCAAATATCAGTAAATGGAATCTTGTACAGTCCCATAATGCATTTAAATTTGAAAGCGTTTTTACAATTAAATGTTTTGGTTACCGTTTGCATTCCCCATGGAGAAGATAACAAAAAGCAGAAGACTTCTCAGCATTGCCATGATGAACCTGAAATGAAGCTAAAAACGAATAAGCAGGTAAAGTTAAATGTCTGCACTCAAATGCTGCACACTGTGGAATCGCAGTGTATTTTAAAGACAAAGCAAATGTTATTCTGTAGGTTTCTGTTCCAACAACTCACCTTGCTTTTCAGATTGTTGCCTTCAGAATCTCAGAGGAAGTGTTTGTTAAGTTCCAGAAAGAGCCCTGCTTTTATAGCCTACTTTACTAATTGGGCCTCATTTATCAATCTAACGTAGATCCGAGCGCAGAAATCATCTTACGACAGGGTTCAGGTGTGATTCATGAAACACTCGAATACAGACAGTCCCATCGTACGAATGATCGGATCGACGTTGATAAATGTGGCGGCTGAAAACAATCGCATTTGAATATCACGGCCCTAAAAATTCACGGTTTAGAAACCGTAACTTCCTCATTATCTTCACCTGGGATGTTCCCATGACAACGCAGCACGGCGTCTATCAGCTGTTCTTAAAGGGGTGGTTGATTATGATTTCACTTTTTTAACTTTAGTTAGGCTAGTGTGTAATGTTACTGTTTGAGAATAAACATCTGCAAAGTTACAACGTTAAGTTCAAAGCAAAGGGAGATATTTTCTTTTGAAGAAATTGCTTTTTAAGGATTCCTCCCGGGTTAGTGACATCACAAACCCTAAAATTTACATACCCCGAAATTTTCAGTGCATGTCTGTGTGAGGTAAAAGGACACTTTGAAGCTCTGCCCCCTTTGCCAGGAGCAGCAGCTCATTTGCATTTAAAGGGACAGACACAAAAACAGTGCGTTTTTGCTCACCCTCAAAAAGGGACAATTTTAACATGCTATTTTGAGCTAAAACTTCACCTAACTCTTGTGTACATCTTGTGAAAAGGGCATTATACCACCCCTTTAAGACAGAAATGTCTTATTACTGTTAACACAACTGTTGCAAATAAATATACATTTTATTTTTATATATAACAAAAGTTTTTCAAATGTGCATTATATGTATATGTGTGTGTGTGTGTGTGTGTGTGTGTGTGTGTGTGTGTGTGTGTGTGTGTGTGTGTGTGTGTGTGTGAGTGAAGGCCTATTTCTATCTGCTTTCAACTTTAAAACTTGCAACAACATGAAAAAAAAAGTGTGAAATATCTGAGTTAAAGGAACCGTATGTAAGATTGTGGCCAAAACTGGTACTGCAATCACTTTCAAATTACTGTAGAGCGGTGTATCCCCTCCCCCTCCCCCTCCCCCCTGACTCGAGGTTGCCAGTTAGGCTGCAGGATCCAGCAGGAACGTAGGCTGCTACAAGGAGCTTCCAATGTCAAGTGACGAGTCCTACACAGCAAGTTTTTTTTCGGACTTTGTCACAACGTATTTCGGATTCATAACGAGGTCTTTTAGGTTTCGTAACGTTAGACATTTTTTATCCGACACGTTTGTAGCTGCAGCTGTGGTAAATAGAGCAGAGCTGGCAACTCGGATGTCGAAACACTACTGACTTTGTGATTAGTAGATAGGTGGAGGGTGGAGCATCAGGCCAAAACACAACATGACAACATCAACATCAGTTGAGGGCTGCAACTTCACTTTTAAATGACAATATCCTGGCCGGACTACTGTTGTCAGTAATATAAGTATTTGAAATGAACATGATTTCTTAATGTCTAGTGACATATCAGGGCCATTTTATGATTAATTGAAATACATTTCTTAAATACGGTTCCTTTAAGTGCTCATGTTATTAACCCATGCTTCAACTTTCAGGGTTGTGACAAAGAGATACTGTGACATTTGGTTTTGGGTTCCCTTTCGAGAGCGGTAACGTCTACACTGCGTCAGCTGATGCTGCGGGAACTCCTCCCTTCTCCACTTTTGTTGAAATTTTATAGGCTAACGGCAGCTTGGAACAACTGGCCAATTGTCGCGAAGTATGCAAATACTGACAGGCTTGCGGGCATTATAAAATGCATGGTGCGACAATTGCGTCAAAATCTTTTTATTCACGCTGTCATCGTTGAAGTTGCACCTGAGGACTAGTTACCTTTTCTTCCTCTAATCCAATGGCTAACCGTTGCAGGATTTGTGCGGGCCCCATCGACCCGCCCCACACCTACGAGTACTACGCCGCCTGCCTGGGCCCGGCCCACGCCCATGCCAACGCGGCCTTCTTGGACTTCCGGTGCGCACTTGAGAACCAGGAAGGGTTTTTGCTCATACTATTACGGCGTTGAGGTCCACTGCCACCAGGGAGCCGCTAATGGGCTGTCCCCCAGCCAGAAACGACGGTGACGACGAGGCCTGGGGTCATAGTCCTCTGCCGTCGCCACGTTCCACCGGTCCTTTTCGCGGACGCGCTGGACTCGACGTGAAATGCTTCAGACGAGTCAAAATACCAAGAGTAAACCGGATTCCTAGGTATACCAGTCGGGCCGCCGCCAGGCTGCTTTGAGGAGGAGGACTCCGTTCTTCCACGACTTCAATGAGCACGTGGTTAAGTTGTGGCCTGCACCCCAATCGGCGTGCGGAAGCCCATGGCTCTGTACGCCATGCATCTGTGCCGATCCTTTCATCTCTGGGCGCGGACCTCAGCTTGCAGTCCAAGCCGTGCAAGTTCAGGGCTCATCTGGCTGAAAAAATAAAGGCTCCAATCACGCCTCTTTGGTGACGCCTTGGAGTAATTTACTGAGCGTTTCTCTGAGGCACAGAAGCGCGAAGACTATGAGTCACGAATGTTGCCCAGTCGTTCGTTCCAGCCCAGCCTGGTCGTTCTACGGACCATCCAAAAGGAGGGGAGAGTTCTTTGGAGGCCTTGCCCCCAAGTGCCGTGTTCTGCATCAAGTCCCCTCTGTTCCTGCAGGCGACATTTGCAATGTTTTGTGTGAATGGATATGTGACATATCCGGGTATGTTTAAGGGTAAGTAAGCGAATAACCTCAACTTTTGGTTCCAAAACGGAGGTTTGGAATTATAGTGTTTGTGTGATAGAGATCATTAAAGGTACCATTAATATAAATCATATATAGCTGAATAGGAGTTTATGAGTTATGACTAGGCTGCTATATGAATAAACACAGACCCACAATAGGCATAATTGTCAGATATTAATTCATTATTAAATGGTCAGTTATACGTTTAACCTTCATCAAAAAAGTCATTTGTACCTAATAAAATGTTTATTTAAAAAATATATAATTAATTCAGGGGTCAAAGCTGCACCGAAGGTGTTGGATTTTGCAGGCTTATGAACCAACCAACATCTACTTGTTTTTGTATAAGCCTACACCAGAAAGTAGTTATGTTCAATTCAACAAATAGTCCAGGTAATATGTGCAGAATTTGAGGTGAAACTTGGTATACTTGTACAGTTTGGTGCCCTGAACATTTTCAGAAATGGAGCCATCGCAAAAACGCCTTGTTGCGGCCATTTTACTTTCCACCACAACCAAATTTTGTATTTTGTATCATATCTCCTGAACCAAACATGATAACATGTAAAATGTGATGTCTACCCCTATGTTCTGATGGTCAAGGATTACAACGATACCATATACAACATCATAAACTGTTCAGGTGAATAGTTAATGGTTAATTCAGTGACACGTGAAGGCAATACAGTATCTGAGAACCTAGGCTAGACTTTAAAATGTCATGTTTGTTGCATGCATACAGTATCATAAGAAACCCAAAACACTTATAACCTGCAATTTTGCATAATGAAAAAGTTCATTCGTTTGAGAATCACTAAACAGCTGCCATGAAAACAATGATAAATGGGTCAATAAATTCTTAATTTTCTATTATAGAAACTAAATAGGGGCAACAGTCTGGAAATGCAAATATTTTTCCATACCTGGAAATGACCAAGTCCCATACTTTTCTAAACTGCATAGGAATCCTGTGGATTGCAACCAACAGGTTCTTACCAAAAATAAGACTCCCATTTGCCTACATTATACATGCGAGATTCAACAAATACCAGAGTGTAACATGGTATTACCATGGGGTTTGGACTTGAGCCAGAATACCATGTAAAGATCATGGTGAATTCCAGCATCATGATCCACATTTTAGTAAGACCGAAAACAAAGAGTTGCTTACAATCCAATATAGGAAACACGTCTCCTAGTGTTTGTCGATGAAGCCGCTGTATGCGCTTGCTTAAACCCCTTCCCTGAGATCATTAAATGCCATTCTACTAACCATATCCAAAAACCTTGCTATGCAATATACACATTTGATTGTCCACAATTCACATGCTTTGATTCAATGCTTTTATTTGAGGAGTGTTTCAGTGAAAAGAAATTGAATTTCAGAACAACATTTTTGTAAAGATCAGAAAGAGTAAATGTAATCCAATCAAAGTCAAAGTGGACCAGGATGACGGAATGTGAGCTCACAAACATAGCTCAGTGAGGTTGAACAGGATGCATCGTTCCAGCAACGGTTAGCTGTAGGGTGGAATAATGAAATCAGTTACCCTGATCATTACAGTGGTGTTCAACTTAAGGCATAGTGAAATAAAAAAATAAAAAAAGCACTGACAGGTCCAGTTGATCTCCAAACAGTTCTCAGGTCCACCAGCATTGTTAGGTTCTCTAGAGCACCAGTTGGTATAGTCATACACAGTTCCATCACTCCACAACCACTCTCCGTCCTAATAAGTGAAGAGAATGAATACAAAAAGTGCACTACTGAGTCAGACGTAAGCCAATTAAGTTCAGCTTTGAAGTCAAACCATCTTCATTAGAAACTTTGCCTTTGATTAAAGCAGAAATTTCAGTTTAGACAAACAAATAGGTTTCTTTAGGGCACACAATTTAACTTACTTGTTCACCATCATGAGCACCAACCCAAGTTCTTGTGGAAGGCAACAGACTCAGCAGGAAATCATTCTCTGGTTGATCATGCACAGATGCGAGATTCGCACCAAAAGATTGACAGTTTCTCTGAAGAGACAGATTTCTCATTACAAAATCTAATCTTTTTAGCAGAAAGCATAAATTACTAATCTAGGATTAATCAGTTGACCCAGTGTTAACCCACCCTTAAACCTAACCATACCATCAAACCTGTCCCTAACCGTACCCATATCCCAGCAAAAGCATCTTACATCAACACAATACATTGTACCAAACTACTTAAAGACACCTAATATAAAGTGTTGTCCAAATAGCTTTGTTGTATAATACACTACCTCTGCTGCGATCCAGGAAACCGATTTAGAGAAGTACTTGTAGCACCGGCGTTCATAATTTTTCCATCCACGTGGACATCTTCCTAAACCATTTGTGGATTCACTAACTAAATGGGGATTTTGTAATATTTAGCATTTTATTATGTTGCTTATTTCAAGTTTGTGTGATTATATGGCAAAAAAAATAAGATTAAAAAGTAATTATACTTTGACACTGAAAATCCTTCATTAATCATGCAAATATCAGTAAATGGAATCTTGTACAGTCCCATAATGCATTTAAATTTGAAAGCGTTTTTACAATTAAATGTTTTGGTTACCGTTTGCATTCCCCATGGAGAAGATAACAAAAAGCAGAAGACTTCTCAGCATTGCCATGATGAACCTGAAATGAAGCTAAAAACGAATAAGCAGGTAAAGTTAAATGTCTGCACTCAAATGCTGCACACTGTGGAATCGCAGTGTATTTTAAAGACAAAGCAAATGTTATTCTGTAGGTTTCTGTTCCAACAACTCACCTTGCTTTTCAGATTGTTGCCTTCAGAATCTCAGAGGAAGTGTTTGTTAAGTTCCAGAAAGAGCCCTGCTTTTATAGCCTACTTTACTAATTGGGCCTCATTTATCAATCTAACGTAGATCCGAGCGCAGAAATCATCTTACGACAGGGTTCAGGTGTGATTCATGAAACACTCGAATACAGACAGTCCCATCGTACGAATGATCGGATCGACGTTGATAAATGTGGCGGCTGAAAACAATCGCATTTGAATATCACGGCCCTAAAAATTCACGGTTTAGAAACCGTAACTTCCTCATTATCTTCACCTGGGATGTTCCCATGACAACGCAGCACGGCGTCTATCAGCTGTTCTTAAAGGGGTGGTTGATTATGATTTCACTTTTTTAACTTTAGTTAGGCTAGTGTGTAATGTTACTGTTTGAGAATAAACATCTGCAAAGTTACAACGTTAAGTTCAAAGCAAAGGGAGATATTTTCTTTTGAAGAAATTGCTTTTTAAGGATTCCTCCCGGGTTAGTGACATCACAAACCCTAAAATTTACATACCCCGAAATTTTCAGTGCATGTCTGTGTGAGGTAAAAGGACACTTTGAAGCTCTGCCCCCTTTGCCAGGAGCAGCAGCTCATTTGCATTTAAAGGGACAGACACAAAAACAGTGCGTTTTTGCTCACCCTCAAAAAGGGACAATTTTAACATGCTATTTTGAGCTAAAACTTCACCTAACTCTTGTGTACATCTTGTGAAAAGGGCATTATACCACCCCTTTAAGACAGAAATGTCTTATTACTGTTAACACAACTGTTGCAAATAAATATACATTTTATTTTTATATATAACAAAAGTTTTTCAAATGTGCATTATATGTATATGTGTGTGTGTGTGTGTGTGTGTGTGTGTGTGTGTGTGTGTGTGTGTGTGTGAGTGAAGGCCTATTTCTATCTGCTTTCAACTTTAAAACTTGCAACAACATGAAAAAAAAAGTGTGAAATATCTGAGTTAAAGGAACCGTATGTAAGATTGTGGCCAAAACTGGTACTGCAATCACTTTCAAATTACTGTAGAGCGGTGTATCCCCTCCCCCTCCCCCTCCCCCCTGACTCGAGGTTGCCAGTTAGGCTGCAGGATCCAGCAGGAACGTAGGCTGCTACAAGGAGCTTCCAATGTCAAGTGACGAGTCCTACACAGCAAGTTTTTTTTCGGACTTTGTCACAACGTATTTCGGATTCATAACGAGGTCTTTTAGGTTTCGTAACGTTAGACATTTTTTATCCGACACGTTTGTAGCTGCAGCTGTGGTAAATAGAGCAGAGCTGGCAACTCGGATGTCGAAACACTACTGACTTTGTGATTAGTAGATAGGTGGAGGGTGGAGCATCAGGCCAAAACACAACATGACAACATCAACATCAGTTGAGGGCTGCAACTTCACTTTTAAATGACAATATCCTGGCCGGACTACTGTTGTCAGTAATATAAGTATTTGAAATGAACATGATTTCTTAATGTCTAGTGACATATCAGGGCCATTTTATGATTAATTGAAATACATTTCTTAAATACGGTTCCTTTAAGTGCTCATGTTATTAACCCATGCTTCAACTTTCAGGGTTGTGACAAAGAGATACTGTGACATTTGGTTTTGGGTTCCCTTTCGAGAGCGGTAACGTCTACACTGCGTCAGCTGATGCTGCGGGAACTCCTCCCTTCTCCACTTTTGTTGAAATTTTATAGGCTAACGGCAGCTTGGAACAACTGGCCAATTGTCGCGAAGTATGCAAATACTGACAGGCTTGCGGGCATTATAAAATGCATGGTGCGACAATTGCGTCAAAATCTTTTTATTCACGCTGTCATCGTTGAAGTTGCACCTGAGGACTAGTTACCTTTTCTTCCTCTAATCCAATGGCTAACCTTTGCAGGATTTGTGCGGGCCCCATCGACCCGCCCCACACCTACGAGTACTACGCCGCCTGCCTGGGCCCGGCCCACGCCCATGCCAACGCGGCCTTCTTGGACTTCCGGTGCGCACTTGAGAACCAGGAAGGGTTTTTGCTCATACTATTACGGCGTTGAGGTCCACTGCCACCAGGGAGCCGCTAATGGGCTGTCCCCCAGCCAGAAACGACGGTGACGACGAGGCCTGGGGTCATAGTCCTCTGCCGTCGCCACGTTCCACCGGTCCTTTTCGCGGACGCGCTGGACTCGACGTGAAATGCTTCAGACGAGTCAAAATACCAAGAGTAAACCGGATTCCTAGGTATACCAGTCGGGCCGCCGCCAGGCTGCTTTGAGGAGGAGGACTCCGTTCTTCCACGACTTCAATGAGCACGTGGTTAAGTTGTGGCCTGCACCCCAATCGGCGTGCGGAAGCCCATGGCTCTGTACGCCATGCATCTGTGCCGATCCTTTCATCTCTGGGCGCGGACCTCAGCTTGCAGTCCAAGCCGTGCAAGTTCAGGGCTCATCTGGCTGAAAAAATAAAGGCTCCAATCACGCCTCTTTGGTGACGCCTTGGAGTAATTTACTGAGCGTTTCTCTGAGGCACAGAAGCGCGAAGACTATGAGTCACGAATGTTGCCCAGTCGTTCGTTCCAGCCCAGCCTGGTCGTTCTACGGACCATCCAAAAGGAGGGGAGAGTTCTTTGGAGGCCTTGCCCCCAAGTGCCGTGTTCTGCATCAAGTCCCCTCTGTTCCTGCAGGCGACATTTGCAATGTTTTGTGTGAATGGATATGTGACATATCCGGGTATGTTTAAGGGTAAGTAAGCGAATAACCTCAACTTTTGGTTCCAAAACGGAGGTTTGGAATTATAGTGTTTGTGTGATAGAGATCATTAAAGGTACCATTAATATAAATCATATATAGCTGAATAGGAGTTTATGAGTTATGACTAGGCTGCTATATGAATAAACACAGACCCACAATAGGCATAATTGTCAGATATTAATTCATTATTAAATGGTCAGTTATACGTTTAACCTTCATCAAAAAAGTCATTTGTACCTAATAAAATGTTTATTTAAAAAATATATAATTAATTCAGGGGTCAAAGCTGCACCGAAGGTGTTGGATTTTGCAGGCTTATGAACCAACCAACATCTACTTGTTTTTGTATAAGCCTACACCAGAAAGTAGTTATGTTCAATTCAACAAATAGTCCAGGTAATATGTGCAGAATTTGAGGTGAAACTTGGTATACTTGTACAGTTTGGTGCCCTGAACATTTTCAGAAATGGAGCCATCGCAAAAACGCCTTGTTGCGGCCATTTTACTTTCCACCACAACCAAATTTTGTATTTTGTATCATATCTCCTGAACCAAACATGATAACATGTAAAATGTGATGTCTACCCCTATGTTCTGATGGTCAAGGATTACAACGATACCATATACAACATCATAAACTGTTCAGGTGAATAGTTAATGGTTAATTCAGTGACACGTGAAGGCAATACAGTATCTGAGAACCTAGGCTAGACTTTAAAATGTCATGTTTGTTGCATGCATACAGTATCATAAGAAACCCAAAACACTTATAACCTGCAATTTTGCATAATGAAAAAGTTCATTCGTTTGAGAATCACTAAACAGCTGCCATGAAAACAATGATAAATGGGTCAATAAATTCTTAATTTTCTATTATAGAAACTAAATAGGGGCAACAGTCTGGAAATGCAAATATTTTTCCATACCTGGAAATGACCAAGTCCCATACTTTTCTAAACTGCATAGGAATCCTGTGGATTGCAACCAACAGGTTCTTACCAAAAATAAGACTCCCATTTGCCTACATTATACATGCGAGATTCAACAAATACCAGAGTGTAACATGGTATTACCATGGGGTTTGGACTTGAGCCAGAATACCATGTAAAGATCATGGTGAATTCCAGCATCATGATCCACATTTTAGTAAGACCGAAAACAAAGAGTTGCTTACAATCCAATATAGGAAACACGTCTCCTAGTGTTTGTCGATGAAGCCGCTGTATGCGCTTGCTTAAACCCCTTCCCTGAGATCATTAAATGCCATTCTACTAACCATATCCAAAAACCTTGCTATGCAATATACACATTTGATTGTCCACAATTCACATGCTTTGATTCAATGCTTTTATTTGAGGAGTGTTTCAGTGAAAAGAAATTGAATTTCAGAACAACATTTTTGTAAAGATCAGAAAGAGTAAATGTAATCCAATCAAAGTCAAAGTGGACCAGGATGACGGAATGTGAGCTCACAAATATAGCTCAGTGAGGTTGAACAGGATGCATCGTTCCAGCAACGGTTAGCTGTAGGGTGGAATAATGAAATCAGTTACCCTGATCATTACAGTGGTGTTCAACTTAAGGCATAGTGAAATAAAAAAATAAAAAAAGCACTGACAGGTCCAGTTGATCTCCAAACAGTTCTCAGGTCCACCAGCATTGTTAGGTTCTCTAGAGCACCAGTTGGTATAGTCATACACAGTTCCATCACTCCACAACCACTCTCCGTCCTAATAAGTGAAGAGAATGAATACAAAAAGTGCACTACTGAGTCAGACGTAAGCCAATTAAGTTCAGCTTTGAAGTCAAACCATCTTCATTAGAAACTTTGCCTTTGATTAAAGCAGAAATTTCAGTTTAGACAAACAAATAGGTTTCTTTAGGGCACACAATTTAACTTACTTGTTCACCATCATGAGCACCAACCCAAGTTCTTGTGGAAGGCAACAGACTCAGCAGGAAATCATTCTCTGGTTGATCATGCACAGATGCGAGATTCGCACCAAAAGATTGACAGTTTCTCTGAAGAGACAGATTTCTCATTACAAAATCTAATCTTTTTAGCAGAAAGCATAAATTACTAATCTAGGATTAATCAGTTGACCCAGTGTTAACCCACCCTTAAACCTAACCATACCATCAAACCTGTCCCTAACCGTACCCATATCCCAGCAAAAGCATCTTACATCAACACAATACATTGTACCAAACTACTTAAAGACACCTAATATAAAGTGTTGTCCAAATAGCTTTGTTGTATAATACACTACCTCTGCTGCGATCCAGGAAACCGATTTAGAGAAGTACTTGTAGCACCGGCGTTCATAATTTTTCCATCCACGTGGACATCTTCCTAAACCATTTGTGGATTCACTAACTAAATGGGGATTTTGTAATATTTAGCATTTTATTATGTTGCTTATTTCAAGTTTGTGTGATTATATGGCAAAAAAAATAAGATTAAAAAGTAATTGTACTTTGACACTGAAAATCCTTCATTAATCATGCAAATATCAGTAAATGGAATCTTGTACAGTCCCATAATGCATTTAAATTTGAAAGCGTTTTTACAATTAAATGTTTTGGTTACCGTTTGCATTCCCCATGGAGAAGATAACAAAAAGCAGAAGACTTCTCAGCATTGCCATGATGAACCTGAAATGAAGCTAAAAACGAATAAGCAGGTAAAGTTAAATGTCTGCACTCAAATGCTGCACACTGTGGAATCGCAGTGTATTTTAAAGACAAAGCAAATGTTATTCTGTAGGTTTCTGTTCCAACAACTCACCTTGCTTTTCAGATTGTTGCCTTCAGAATCTCAGAGGAAGTGTTTGTTAAGTTCCAGAAAGAGCCCTGCTTTTATAGCCTACTTTACTAATTGGGCCTCATTTATCAATCTAACGTAGATCCGAGCGCAGAAATCATCTTACGACAGGGTTCAGGTGTGATTCATGAAACACTCGAATACAGACAGTCCCATCGTACGAATGATCGGATCGACGTTGATAAATGTGGCGGCTGAAAACAATCGCATTTGAATATCACGGCCCTAAAAATTCACGGTTTAGAAACGTAACTTCCTCATTATCTTCACCTGGGATGTTCCCATGACAACGCAGCACGGCGTCTATCAGCTGTTCTTAAAGGGGTGGTTGATTATGATTTCACTTTTTTAACTTTAGTTAGGCTAGTGTGTAATGTTACTGTTTGAGAATAAACATCTGCAAAGTTACAACGTTAAGTTCAAAGCAAAGGGAGATATTTTCTTTTGAAGAAATTGCTTTTTAAGGATTCCTCCCGGGTTAGTGACATCACAAACCCTAAAATTTACATACCCCGAAATTTTCAGTGCATGTCTGTGTGAGGTAAAAGGACACTTTGAAGCTCTGCCCCCTTTGCCAGGAGCAGCAGCTCATTTGCATTTAAAGGGACAGACACAAAAACAGTGCGTTTTTGCTCACCCTCAAAAAGGGACAATTTTAACATGCTATTTTGAGCTAAAACTTCACCTAACTCTTGTGTACATCTTGTGAAAAGGGCATTATACCACCCCTTTAAGACAGAAATGTCTTATTACTGTTAACACAACTGTTGCAAATAAATATACATTTTATTTTTATATATAACAAAAGTTTTTCAAATGTGCATTATATGTATATGTGTGTGTGTGTGTGTGTGTGTGTGTGTGTGTGTGTGTGTGTGAGTGAAGGCCTATTTCTATCTGCTTTCAACTTTAAAACTTGCAACAACATGAAAAAAAAAGTGTGAAATATCTGAGTTAAAGGAACCGTATGTAAGATTGTGGCCAAAACTGGTACTGCAATCACTTTCAAATTACTGTAGAGCGGTGTATCCCCTCCCCCTCCCCCTCCCCCCTGACTCGAGGTTGCCAGTTAGGCTGCAGGATCCAGCAGGAACGTAGGCTGCTACAAGGAGCTTCCAATGTCAAGTGACGAGTCCTACACAGCAAGTTTTTTTTCGGACTTTGTCACAACGTATTTCGGATTCATAACGAGGTCTTTTAGGTTTCGTAACGTTAGACATTTTTTATCCGACACGTTTGTAGCTGCAGCTGTGGTAAATAGAGCAGAGCTGGCAACTCGGATGTCGAAACACTACTGACTTTGTGATTAGTAGATAGGTGGAGGGTGGAGCATCAGGCCAAAACACAACATGACAACATCAACATCAGTTGAGGGCTGCAACTTCACTTTTAAATGACAATATCCTGGCCGGACTACTGTTGTCAGTAATATAAGTATTTGAAATGAACATGATTTCTTAATGTCTAGTGACATATCAGGGCCATTTTATGATTAATTGAAATACATTTCTTAAATACGGTTCCTTTAAGTGCTCATGTTATTAACCCATGCTTCAACTTTCAGGGTTGTGACAAAGAGATACTGTGACATTTGGTTTTGGGTTCCCTTTCGAGAGCGGTAACGTCTACACTGCGTCAGCTGATGCTGCGGGAACTCCTCCCTTCTCCACTTTTGTTGAAATTTTATAGGCTAACGGCAGCTTGGAACAACTGGCCAATTGTCGCGAAGTATGCAAATACTGACAGGCTTGCGGGCATTATAAAATGCATGGTGCGACAATTGCGTCAAAATCTTTTTATTCACGCTGTCATCGTTGAAGTTGCACCTGAGGACTAGTTACCTTTTCTTCCTCTAATCCAATGGCTAACCTTTGCAGGATTTGTGCGGGCCCCATCGACCCGCCCCACACCTACGAGTACTACGCCGCCTGCCTGGGCCCGGCCCACGCCCATGCCAACGCGGCCTTCTTGGACTTCCGGTGCGCACTTGAGAACCAGGAAGGGTTTTTGCTCATACTATTACGGCGTTGAGGTCCACTGCCACCAGGGAGCCGCTAATGGGCTGTCCCCCAGCCAGAAACGACGGTGACGACGAGGCCTGGGGTCATAGTCCTCTGCCGTCGCCACGTTCCACCGGTCCTTTTCGCGGACGCGCTGGACTCGACGTGAAATGCTTCAGACGAGTCAAAATACCAAGAGTAAACCGGATTCCTAGGTATACCAGTCGGGCCGCCGCCAGGCTGCTTTGAGGAGGAGGACTCCGTTCTTCCACGACTTCAATGAGCACGTGGTTAAGTTGTGGCCTGCACCCCAATCGGCGTGCGGAAGCCCATGGCTCTGTACGCCATGCATCTGTGCCGATCCTTTCATCTCTGGGCGCGGACCTCAGCTTGCAGTCCAAGCCGTGCAAGTTCAGGGCTCATCTGGCTGAAAAAATAAAGGCTCCAATCACGCCTCTTTGGTGACGCCTTGGAGTAATTTACTGAGCGTTTCTCTGAGGCACAGAAGCGCGAAGACTATGAGTCACGAATGTTGCCCAGTCGTTCGTTCCAGCCCAGCCTGGTCGTTCTACGGACCATCCAAAAGGAGGGGAGAGTTCTTTGGAGGCCTTGCCCCCAAGTGCCGTGTTCTGCATCAAGTCCCCTCTGTTCCTGCAGGCGACATTTGCAATGTTTTGTGTGAATGGATATGTGACATATCCGGGTATGTTTAAGGGTAAGTAAGCGAATAACCTCAACTTTTGGTTCCAAAACGGAGGTTTGGAATTATAGTGTTTGTGTGATAGAGATCATTAAAGGTACCATTAATATAAATCATATATAGCTGAATAGGAGTTTATGAGTTATGACTAGGCTGCTATATGAATAAACACAGACCCACAATAGGCATAATTGTCAGATATTAATTCATTATTAAATGGTCAGTTATACGTTTAACCTTCATCAAAAAAGTCATTTGTACCTAATAAAATGTTTATTTAAAAAATATATAATTAATTCAGGGGTCAAAGCTGCACCGAAGGTGTTGGATTTTGCAGGCTTATGAACCAACCAACATCTACTTGTTTTTGTATAAGCCTACACCAGAAAGTAGTTATGTTCAATTCAACAAATAGTCCAGGTAATATGTGCAGAATTTGAGGTGAAACTTGGTATACTTGTACAGTTTGGTGCCCTGAACATTTTCAGAAATGGAGCCATCGCAAAAACGCCTTGTTGCGGCCATTTTACTTTCCACCACAACCAAATTTTGTATTTTGTATCATATCTCCTGAACCAAACATGATAACATGTAAAATGTGATGTCTACCCCTATGTTCTGATGGTCAAGGATTACAACGATACCATATACAACATCATAAACTGTTCAGGTGAATAGTTAATGGTTAATTCAGTGACACGTGAAGGCAATACAGTATCTGAGAACCTAGGCTAGACTTTAAAATGTCATGTTTGTTGCATGCATACAGTATCATAAGAAACCCAAAACACTTATAACCTGCAATTTTGCATAATGAAAAAGTTCATTCGTTTGAGAATCACTAAACAGCTGCCATGAAAACAATGATAAATGGGTCAATAAATTCTTAATTTTCTATTATAGAAACTAAATAGGGGCAACAGTCTGGAAATGCAAATATTTTTCCATACCTGGAAATGACCAAGTCCCATACTTTTCTAAACTGCATAGGAATCCTGTGGATTGCAACCAACAGGTTCTTACCAAAAATAAGACTCCCATTTGCCTACATTATACATGCGAGATTCAACAAATACCAGAGTGTAACATGGTATTACCATGGGGTTTGGACTTGAGCCAGAATACCATGTAAAGATCATGGTGAATTCCAGCATCATGATCCACATTTTAGTAAGACCGAAAACAAAGAGTTGCTTACAATCCAATATAGGAAACACGTCTCCTAGTGTTTGTCGATGAAGCCGCTGTATGCGCTTGCTTAAACCCCTTCCCTGAGATCATTAAATGCCATTCTACTAACCATATCCAAAAACCTTGCTATGCAATATACACATTTGATTGTCCACAATTCACATGCTTTGATTCAATGCTTTTATTTGAGGAGTGTTTCAGTGAAAAGAAATTGAATTTCAGAACAACATTTTTGTAAAGATCAGAAAGAGTAAATGTAATCCAATCAAAGTCAAAGTGGACCAGGATGACGGAATGTGAGCTCACAAATATAGCTCAGTGAGGTTGAACAGGATGCATCGTTCCAGCAACGGTTAGCTGTAGGGTGGAATAATGAAATCAGTTACCCTGATCATTACAGTGGTGTTCAACTTAAGGCATAGTGAAAAAAAAAAAAAAAAAAAAGCACTGACAGGTCCAGTTGATCTCCAAACAGTTCTCAGGTCCACCAGCATTGTTAGGTTCTCTAGAGCACCAGTTGGTATAGTCATACACAGTTCCATCACTCCACAACCACTCTCCGTCCTAATAAGTGAAGAGAATGAATACAAAAAGTGCACTACTGAGTCAGACGTAAGCCAATTAAGTTCAGCTTTGAAGTCAAACCATCTTCATTAGAAACTTTGCCTTTGATTAAAGCAGAAATTTCAGTTTAGACAAACAAATAGGTTTCTTTAGGGCACACAATTTAACTTACTTGTTCACCATCATGAGCACCAACCCAAGTTCTTGTGGAAGGCAACAGACTCAGCAGGAAATCATTCTCTGGTTGATCATGCACAGATGCGAGATTCGCACCAAAAGATTGACAGTTTCTCTGAAGAGACAGATTTCTCATTACAAAATCTAATCTTTTTAGCAGAAAGCATAAATTACTAATCTAGGATTAATCAGTTGACCCAGTGTTAACCCACCCTTAAACCTAACCATACCATCAAACCTGTCCCTAACCGTACCCATATCCCAGCAAAAGCATCTTACATCAACACAATACATTGTACCAAACTACTTAAAGACACCTAATATAAAGTGTTGTCCAAATAGCTTTGTTGTATAATACACTACCTCTGCTGCGATCCAGGAAACCGATTTAGAGAAGTACTTGTAGCACCGGCGTTCATAATTTTTCCATCCACGTGGACATCTTCCTAAACCATTTGTGGATTCACTAACTAAATGGGGATTTTGTAATATTTAGCATTTTATTATGTTGCTTATTTCAAGTTTGTGTGATTATATGGCAAAAAAAATAAGATTAAAAAGTAATTGTACTTTGACACTGAAAATCCTTCATTAATCATGCAAATATCAGTAAATGGAATCTTGTACAGTCCCATAATGCATTTAAATTTGAAAGCGTTTTTACAATTAAATGTTTTGGTTACCGTTTGCATTCCCCATGGAGAAGATAACAAAAAGCAGAAGACTTCTCAGCATTGCCATGATGAACCTGAAATGAAGCTAAAAACGAATAAGCAGGTAAAGTTAAATGTCTGCACTCAAATGCTGCACACTGTGGAATCGCAGTGTATTTTAAAGACAAAGCAAATGTTATTCTGTAGGTTTCTGTTCCAACAACTCACCTTGCTTTTCAGATTGTTGCCTTCAGAATCTCAGAGGAAGTGTTTGTTAAGTTCCAGAAAGAGCCCTGCTTTTATAGCCTACTTTACTAATTGGGCCTCATTTATCAATCTAACGTAGATCCGAGCGCAGAAATCATCTTACGACAGGGTTCAGGTGTGATTCATGAAACACTCGAATACAGACAGTCCCATCGTACGAATGATCGGATCGACGTTGATAAATGTGGCGGCTGAAAACAATCGCATTTGAATATCACGGCCCTAAAAATTCACGGTTTAGAAACCGTAACTTCCTCATTATCTTCACCTGGGATGTTCCCATGACAACGCAGCACGGCGTCTATCAGCTGTTCTTAAAGGGGTGGTTGATTATGATTTCACTTTTTTAACTTTAGTTAGGCTAGTGTGTAATGTTACTGTTTGAGAATAAACATCTGCAAAGTTACAACGTTAAGTTCAAAGCAAAGGGAGATATTTTCTTTTGAAGAAATTGCTTTTTAAGGATTCCTCCCGGGTTAGTGACATCACAAACCCTAAAATTTACATACCCCGAAATTTTCAGTGCATGTCTGTGTGAGGTAAAAGGACACTTTGAAGCTCTGCCCCCTTTGCCAGGAGCAGCAGCTCATTTGCATTTAAAGGGACAGACACAAAAACAGTGCGTTTTTGCTCACCCTCAAAAAGGGACAATTTTAACATGCTATTTTGAGCTAAAACTTCACCTAACTCTTGTGTACATCTTGTGAAAAGGGCATTATACCACCCCTTTAAGACAGAAATGTCTTATTACTGTTAACACAACTGTTGCAAATAAATATACATTTTATTTTTATATATAACAAAAGTTTTTCAAATGTGCATTATATGTATATGTGTGTGTGTGTGTGTGTGTGTGTGTGTGTGTGTGTGTGTGTGTGTGTGTGAGTGAAGGCCTATTTCTATCTGCTTTCAACTTTAAAACTTGCAACAACATGAAAAAAAAAGTGTGAAATATCTGAGTTAAAGGAACCGTATGTAAGATTGTGGCCAAAACTGGTACTGCAATCACTTTCAAATTACTGTAGAGCGGTGTATCCCCTCCCCCTCCCCCTCCCCCCTGACTCGAGGTTGCCAGTTAGGCTGCAGGATCCAGCAGGAACGTAGGCTGCTACAAGGAGCTTCCAATGTCAAGTGACGAGTCCTACACAGCAAGTTTTTTTTCGGACTTTGTCACAACGTATTTCGGATTCATAACGAGGTCTTTTAGGTTTCGTAACGTTAGACATTTTTTATCCGACACGTTTGTAGCTGCAGCTGTGGTAAATAGAGCAGAGCTGGCAACTCGGATGTCGAAACACTACTGACTTTGTGACTAGTAGATAGGTGGAGGGTGGAGCATCAGGCCAAAACACAACATGACAACATCAACATCAGTTGAGGGCTGCAACTTCACTTTTAAATGACAATATCCTGGCCGGACTACTGTTGTCAGTAATATAAGTATTTGAAATGAACATGATTTCTTAATGTCTAGTGACATATCAGGGCCATTTTATGATTAATTGAAATACATTTCTTAAATACGGTTCCTTTAAGTGCTCATGTTATTAACCCATGCTTCAACTTTCAGGGTTGTGACAAAGAGATACTGTGACATTTGGTTTTGGGTTCCCTTTCGAGAGCGGTAACGTCTACACTGCGTCAGCTGATGCTGCGGGAACTCCTCCCTTCTCCACTTTTGTTGAAATTTTATAGGCTAACGGCAGCTTGGAACAACTGGCCAATTGTCGCGAAGTATGCAAATACTGACAGGCTTGCGGGCATTATAAAATGCATGGTGCGACAATTGCGTCAAAATCTTTTTATTCACGCTGTCATCGTTGAAGTTGCACCTGAGGACTAGTTACCTTTTCTTCCTCTAATCCAATGGCTAACCTTTGCAGGATTTGTGCGGGCCCCATCGACCCGCCCCACACCTACGAGTACTACGCCGCCTGCCTGGGCCCGGCCCACGCCCATGCCAACGCGGCCTTCTTGGACTTCCGGTGCGCACTTGAGAACCAGGAAGGGTTTTTGCTCATACTATTACGGCGTTGAGGTCCACTGCCACCAGGGAGCCGCTAATGGGCTGTCCCCCAGCCAGAAACGACGGTGACGACGAGGCCTGGGGTCATAGTCCTCTGCCGTCGCCACGTTCCACCGGTCCTTTTCGCGGACGCGCTGGACTCGACGTGAAATGCTTCAGACGAGTCAAAATACCAAGAGTAAACCGGATTCCTAGGTATACCAGTCGGGCCGCCGCCAGGCTGCTTTGAGGAGGAGGACTCCGTTCTTCCACGACTTCAATGAGCACGTGGTTAAGTTGTGGCCTGCACCCCAATCGGCGTGCGGAAGCCCATGGCTCTGTACGCCATGCATCTGTGCCGATCCTTTCATCTCTGGGCGCGGACCTCAGCTTGCAGTCCAAGCCGTGCAAGTTCAGGGCTCATCTGGCTGAAAAAATAAAGGCTCCAATCACTCCCTCCGGCCTCTTTGGTGACGCCTTGGAGTAATTTACTGAGCGTTTCTCTGAGGCACAGAAGCGCGAAGACTATGAGTCACGAATGTTGCCCAGTCGTTCGTTCCAGCCCAGCCTGGTCGTTCTACGGACCATCCAAAAGGAGGGGAGAGTTCTTTGGAGGCCTTGCCCCCAAGTGCCGTGTTCTGCATCAAGTCCCCTCTGTTCCTGCAGGCGACATTTGCAATGTTTTGTGTGAATGGATATGTGACATATCCGGGTATGTTTAAGGGTAAGTAAGCGAATAACCTCAACTTTTGGTTCCAAAACGGAGGTTTGGAATTATAGTGTTTGTGTGATAGAGATCATTAAAGGTACCATTAATATAAATCATATATAGCTGAATAGGAGTTTATGAGTTATGACTAGGCTGCTATATGAATAAACACAGACCCACAATAGGCATAATTGTCAGATATTAATTCATTATTAAATGGTCAGTTATACGTTTAACCTTCATCAAAAAAGTAATTTGTACCTAATAAAATGTTTATTTAAAAAATATATAATTAATTCAGGGGTCAAAGCTGCACCGAAGGTGTTGGATTTTGCAGGCTTATGAACCAACCAACATCTACTTGTTTTTGTATAAGCCTACACCAGAAAGTAGTTATGTTCAATTCAACAAATAGTCCAGGTAATATGTGCAGAATTTGAGGTGAAACTTGGTATACTTGTACAGTTTGGTGCCCTGAACATTTTCAGAAATGGAGCCATCGCAAAAACGCCTTGTTGCGGCCATTTTACTTTCCACCACAACCAAATTTTGTATTTTGTATCATATCTCCTGAACCAAACATGATAACATGTAAAATGTGATGTCTACCCCTATGTTCTGATGGTCAAGGATTACAACGATACCATATACAACATCATAAACTGTTCAGGTGAATAGTTAATGGTTAATTCAGTGACACGTGAAGGCAATACAGTATCTGAGAACCTAGGCTAGACTTTAAAATGTCATGTTTGTTGCATGCATACAATATCATAAGAAACCCAAAACACTTATAACCTGCAATTTTGCATAATGAAAAAGTTCATTCGTTTGAGAATCACTAAACAGCTGCCATGAAAACAATGATAAATGGGTCAATAAATTCTTAATTTTCTATTATAGAAACTAAATAGGGGCAACAGTCTGGAAATGCAAATATTTTTCCATACCTGGAAATGACCAAGTCCCATACTTTTCTAAACTGCATAGGAATCCTGTGGATTGCAACCAACAGGTTCTTACCAAAAATAGACTCCCATTTGCCTACATTATACATGCGAGATTCAACAAATACCAGAGTGTAACATGGTATTACCATGGGGTTTGGACTTGAGCCAGAATACCATGTAAAGATCATGGTGAATTCCAGCATCATGATCCACATTTTAGTAAGACCGAAAACAAAGAGTTGCTTACAATCCAATATAGGAAACACGTCTCCTAGTGTTTGTCGATGAAGCCGCTGTATGCGCTTGCTTAAACCCCTTCCCTGAGATCATTAAATGCCATTCTACTAACCATATCCAAAAACCTTGCTATGCAATATACACATTTGATTGTCCACAATTCACATGCTTTGATTCAATGCTTTTATTTGAGGAGTGTTTCAGTGAAAAGAAATTGAATTTCAGAACAACATTTTTGTAAAGATCAGAAAGAGTAAATGTAATCCAATCAAAGTCAAAGTGGACCAGGATGACGGAATGTGAGCTCACAAATATAGCTCAGTGAGGTTGAACAGGATGCATCGTTCCAGCAACGGTTAGCTGTAGGGTGGAATAATGAAATCAGTTACCCTGATCATTACAGTGGTGTTCAACTTAAGGCATAGTGAAATAAAAAAATAAAAAAAGCACTGACAGGTCCAGTTGATCTCCAAACAGTTCTCAGGTCCACCAGCATTGTTAGGTTCTCTAGAGCACCAGTTGGTATAGTCATACACAGTTCCATCACTCCACAACCACTCTCCGTCCTAATAAGTGAAGAGAATGAATACAAAAAGCGCACTACTGAGTCAGACGTAAGCCAATTAAGTTCAGCTTTGAAGTCAAACCATCTTCATTAGAAACTTTGCCTTTGATTAAAGCAGAAATTTCAGTTTAGACAAACAAATAGGTTTCTTTAGGGCACACAATTTAACTTACTTGTTCACCATCATGAGCACCAACCCAAGTTCTTGTGGAAGGCAACAGACTCAGCAGGAAATCATTCTCTGGTTGATCATGCACAGATGCGAGATTCGCACCAAAAGATTGACAGTTTCTCTGAAGAGACAGATTTCTCATTACAAAATCTAATCTTTTTAGCAGAAAGCATAAATTACTAATCTAGGATTAATCAGTTGACCCAGTGTTAACCCACCCTTAAACCTAACCATACCATCAAACCTGTCCCTAACCGTACCCATATCCCAGCAAAAGCATCTTACATCAACACAATACATTGTACCAAACTACTTAAAGACACCTAATATAAAGTGTTGTCCAAATAGCTTTGTTGTATAATACACTACCTCTGCTGCGATCCAGGAAACCGATTTAGAGAAGTACTTGTAGCACCGGCGTTCATAATTTTTCCATCCACGTGGACATCTTCCTAAACCATTTGTGGATTCACTACCTAAATGGGGATTTTGTAATATTTAGCATTTTATCATGTTGCTTTTCAAGTTTGTGTGATTATACAGCAAAAAAATAAATAAATAGTAATTGTACTTTGACACTGAAAATCCTTCATTAATCATGCAAATATCAGTAAATGGAAACTTGTACATTCCCATAGTGCATTTAAACTGCAAGGGTTTTTACAATTAAATGTTTTGGTTACCGTTTGCATTCCCCATGGAGAAGATAACAAAAAGAAGCAGAAGACTTCTCAGCATTGCCATGATGAACCTGAAATGAAGCTAAAAACGAATAAGCAGGTAAAGTTAAATGTCTGCACTCAAATGCTGCACACTGTGGAATCGCAGTGTATTTTAAAGACAAAGCAAATGTTATTCCGTAGGTTTCTGTTCCAACAACTCACCTTGCTTTTCAGATTGTTGCCTTCAGAATCTCAGAAAAAATGTTTGTTAAGTTCCAGAAAGAGCCCTGCTTTTATAGCCTACTTTACTAATTGGGCCTCATTTATCAATCTAACGTAGATCCGAGCGCAGAAATCATCTTACGACAGGGTTCAGGTGTGATTCATGAAACACTCGAATACAGACAGTCCCATCGTACGAATGATCGGATCGACGTTGATAAATGTGGCGGCTGAAAACAATCGCATTTGAATATCACGGCCCTAAAAATTCACGGTTTAGAAACCGTAACTTCCTCATTATCTTCACCTGGGATGTTCCCATGACAACGCAGCACGGCGTCTATCAGCTGTTCTTAAAGGGGTGGTTGATTATGATTTCACTTTTTTTAACTTTAGTTAGGCTAGTGTGTAATGTTACTGTTTGAGAATAAACATCTGCAAAGTTACAATGCTAAGTTCAAAGCAAAGGGAGGTATTTTCTTTTGAAGAAATTGCTTTTTAAGGATTCCTCCCGGGTTAGTGACATCACAAACCCTAACATTTACATTCTCACCCTCAAAAAGGGACAATTTTAACATGCTATTTTGAGCTAAAACTTCACCTAACTCTTGTGTACATCTTGTGAAAAGGGCATTATACCACCCCTTTAAGACAGAAATGTCTTATTACTGTTAACACAACTGTTGCAAATAAATATACATTTTATTTTTATATATAAAAAAAGTTTTTCAAATGTGCATTATATATATATATATATATATATATATATATATATATATATATATATATATATATATATATATGTGTGTGTGTGTGTGTGTGTGTGTGTGTGTGTGTGTGTGCGTGCGTGTGTGTGTGTGTGTTTGTGTGTGAGTGAAGGCCTATTTCTATCTGCTTTCAACTTTAAAACTTGCAACAACATGAAAAAAAAATTGTGAAATATCTGAGTTAAAGGAACCGTATGTAAGATTGTGGCCAAAACTGGTACTGCAATCACTTTCAAATTACTGTAGAGCGGTGTATCCCCTCCCCCTCCCCCTCCCCCCTGACTCGAGGTTGCCAGTTAGGCTGCAGGATCCAGCAGGAACGTAGGCTGCTACAAGGAGCTTCCAATGGCAAGTGACGAGTCCTACACAGCAAGTTTTTTTTCTGACTTTGTCACAACGTATTTTGGATTCATAACGAGGTCTTTTAGGTTTCGTAACGTTAGACATTTTTTATCTGACACGTTTGTAGCTGCAGCTGTGGTAACTAGAGCAGAGCTGGCAACCCGGATGCTGAAACACTACTGACTTTGTGATAAGTAGATAGGTGGAGGGTGGAGCATCAGGCCAAAACACAACATGACAACATCAACATCAGTTGAAGGCTGCAACTTCACTTTTAAATGACAATATCCTGGCCGGACTACTGTTGTCAGTGATATAAGTATTTGAAATGAACATGATTTCTTAATGTCTAGTGACATATCAGGGCCATTTTATGATTAATTGAAATACATTTCTTAAATACGGTTCCTTTAAGTGCTCATGTTATTAACCCATGCTTCAACTTTCAGGGTTGTGACAAAGAGATACTGTGACATTTGGTTTTGGGTTTCCTTTCGAGAGCGGTAACTTCTACACTGCGTCAGCTGATGCTGCGGGAACTCCTCCCTTCTCCACTTTTGTTGAAATTTTATAGGCTAACGCCAGCTTGGAACAACTGGCCAATTTTCGCGAAGTATGCAAATACTGACAGGCTTACGGGCATTATAAAATGCATGGTGCGACAATTGCGTCAGAATCTCTTTCTTCACGCTGTCATCGTTGAAGTTGCACCTGAGGACTAGTTACCTTTTCTTCTTCTAATCCAATGGTTAACCTTTGCAGGATTTGTGCGGGCCCCATCGACCCGCCCCACACCTACGAGCAGGGGCGCAGATGGCACTAGGGACGGGGGGGACATGATCATAGTGACCCGATCCGTCCCCCGCCCTCACTATCTCTACGAAAGGCGACAAAAATCGGTAAAACAGGATTGACCAGTGTTTTCGCTATGTACAATAGCCAAAGTAGTGTCCCGGCCCGCGCTGCTTCAGAATCGGGTCGGGGCAGACGCAGGCTGACACACAATAATAATCTACACCGGTCACCATTACTTTGTACCCACGTTCTCACTACACGCTGTTCTGTTGTCAATAAACACACGATGCCACCGACGTTTACACTCTCTCTCTGTGTGTGTGCTACGACTCCTGAGTGACGCCGGGGTCCTATGAGGAGCTGGAAGCTGCCTCAATCGTGCCTGTAGGAGCGGTAACCATAATGATCATATACCATCTATGACTGAGCTGAGTCTGTGAAAACTGAAAAAAATCAACTGTATAAATGCCACATAAAGGCAATGAAGAGACAAAAAACAATCACCTCGTTTTTTCAAAAACCAAACAATGTAAGTATCCTATGCCTGTTGACTTTCCCAGATGTGGCAGATTAGATTTGTTAAGGGGAATAGCTAGTCTGACAATAATGGCAAGAAGGCTTTTGCACTTAGCAAACACAGCAAAATATGGAGACCATAACTATGCATTTAGGTGAGTGGACAGAGGCAAATAATGAATGAACACAAAAAGAATGGTTGGATAAATCAAACAATTTATCGTCGTCAGGAAATAATGTTTTATCTTATCATTTAACCCATTGTACTGTATAAATTGACTGAGGTATGTTCACCGTCGTGTAAGCCACTATAAAAATAATTAGAATAAGTAAATTTGTGTGGTGCAAGGTATATGCAAACAACAAATAAAGGCCTACATAAACTTTTGACATCATCTTATAGCAGGAAATCATGTTTTTTTATTGTACGGAGCAACAGAGGATATAGATTCTTAAATGATGGGCTATGAAAAACATTTCTTAATATGTCATACATCATTTGAAAGATATTTCTAATATATAAATTGCAAAAAACTTGTAATTAACACTTACATTTAAAATTTTGAGTTATTCTTAGACATTTGAAATAGTAGTTTTAGCCATTAATTCTCAGGAAAATGTTGTATTTCACATTGTTGTGAAATTCTATAGAGGTATAGAGGGTTAACTGAAATAAGATTTAAAATGTTGTCCTCCTGGCCTGCAGGCAATTTCTGATGACAGTAAGGCAGGCCTTAGTCAGTCAAGTGAGGATCTGCAGGAAGGCAGCCACAGTAGAAAAAGTCAGCATGATGAAGGAGAGACAGTAGAATTCATAATGATAGACTTTGTATGCTGAGATAAGCAAATGTTTAAATAAAACATACTTTGCTGAAGACATGAAGTTTTGGTGGGTGATTGGCATACTAGTCAAATAACAGTCTGATCATGCATTGCTAGTGGTGATCAGGTAGGCCTTTGTTTACCTTTGTTCATTGTTGTTTATCCATGATTTCAAATAAGAACCCCCCCAATGGCTTTTTAGTGCAAATCATTAGCCCAAATTACGCAAAGTAACTACTTGAGCACTAGTTAAAGCCCAAATTATGCAAAATAACGAATTGAGTTTAAATCATTTTCTGACAGCTTGGTCCTCCCCCCCAGTTAAAAAATCCTATCTGCGCCACTGCCTACGAGTACTACGCCGCCTGCCTGGGCCCGGCCCACGCCCATGCCAACTCGGCCTTCTTGGACTTCCGGTGCGCACTTGAGAACCAGGAAGGGTTTTTGCTCATACTATTACGGGGTTGAGGTCCACTGCCACCAGGGAGCCGCTAATGGGCTGTCCCCCAGCCAGAAACGACGGTGACGACGAGGCCTGGGGTCATAGTCCTCTGCCGTCGCCACGTTCCACCGGTACTTTTCGCGGACGCGCTGGACTCGACGTGAAATGCTTCAGACTAGTCAAAATACCAAGAGTAAACCGGATTCCTAGGCCATGCTGCTTCGAGGAGGAGGACTCCGTTCTTCCACGACTTCAATGAGCACGTGGTTAAGTTGTGGCCTGCACCCCAATCGGCGTGCGGAAGCCCATGGCTCTGTACGCCATGCATCTGTGCCCATCCTTTCATCTCTGGGCGCGGATCTCAGCTTGCAGTCCAAGCCGTGCAAGTTCAGGGCCCATCTGGCTGAAAAAAGAAAGGCTCCAATCATTCCCTCCGGCCTCTTTGGTGACGCCTTGGAGTAATTTACTGAGCGTTTCTCTGAGGCACAGAAGCGCGAAGACTATGAGTCACGAATGTTGCCCAGTCGTTCGTTCCAGCCCAGCCTGGTCGTTCTACGGACCATCCAAAAGGAGGGGAGAGTTCTTTGGAGGCCTTGCCCCCAAGTGCCGTGTTCTGCATCAAGTCCCCTCTGTTCCTGCAGGCGACATTTGCAATGTTTTGTGTGAATGGATATGTGACATATCCGGGTATGTTTAAGGGTAAGTAAGCGAATAACCTCAACTTTTGGTTCCAAAACGGAGGTTTGGAATTATAGTGTTTGTGTGATAGAGATCATTAAAGGTACCATTAATATAAATCATATATAGCTGAATAGGAGTTTATGAGTTATGACTAGGCTGCTATATGAATAAACACAGACCCACATTAGGCATAATTGTCAGATATTAATTCATTATTAAATGGTCAGTTATACGTTTAACCTTCATCAAAAAAGTAATTTGTACCTAATAAAATGTTTATTTAAAAATATATAATTAATTCAGGGGTCAAAGCTGCACCGAAGGTGTTGGATTTTGCAGGCTTATGAACCAACCAACATCTACTTGTTTTTGTATAAGCCTACACCAGAAAGTAGTTATGTTCAATTCAACAAATAGTCCAGGTAATATGTGCAGAATTTGAGGTGAAACTTGGTATACTTGTACAGTTTGGTGCCCTGAACATTTTCAGAAATGGAGCCATCGCAAAAACGCCTTGTTGCGGCCATTTTACTTTCCGTCACAACCAAATTTTGTATTTTGTATCATATCTCCTGAACCAAACATGATAACATGTAAAATGTGATGTCTACCCCTATGTTCTGATGGTCAAGGATTACAACGATACCATATACAACATCATAAACTGTTCAGGTGAATAGTTAATGGTTAATTCAGTGACACGTGAAGGCAATACAGTATCTGAGAACCTAGGCTAGACTTTAAAATATCATGTTTGTTGCATGCATGTTGTGTAGAGTTTAAAAAGCTTAATACATTTGTTCATTAACCCTGACAATACAGTGACTGTAAAGAGTAGAATATTCAATACGACCTGGCAACATAGCTTAAAAAGAATGTGTCAAACAAAAAATCTATTTTGTTGTTGTTGTTGAACCTATTCTTTACTGTCTCCTTCACATTGACACAGCTGTGGAGGCTTAAGGATGGACTGGCTTGTCTGTGGAAGAGTTGACCATAATAGTCTCCAATCGCTTGCGTCCATCCAACCCCAGTCTGTTGGAGATGGCATATTTGGTGCCACCTCAAGTGCTTGTCCCCAACAGTGCCCTCCTTTGTACACTGCTCTTTTGAGGTGCTGCACCAGTGCATCCTTAGTTCCTCTTCCTTTCTTTATGAACAACTCAAGATAAGCTTGATCAATGTTGAGTTGGCTGCTGGTGTGATCGTAGAGGAGAATTGTGAAGCTCCACACTGTTGCCATGTCATCTGGATTCCAGGTATCCCATGCTGGTTTCCTGCCCCTGGTTGCAAATGCAGAGACTGTGTCACAGCCAGTGAAGGCATCGAACACAGGAAGGGCCTTTGATTTGTCAGGACCCAGAGACTTGGCAATTTCATGGGCAGGTATGTATCTAAAGTTGTTGCCAGTCCAAAATGCCACGCGCAACTCCTCATCGTCCAGCTCTGACACATTTGCAATGGCTTGGCTCCCGCCCAACATCTGTGTCCACAGTGCGCAGGGTAATCTTTTTAAATCCTTTTTTTGCAGCATCCACCACATGGAGTAGCATCCTTGTATCTGCCTCTTCATGCGTGCATGGGGCAATCTGATCTGATTCTTGTGAGTGAGATGATAGAACAAGTGGAAACTTGTAGTTTTTGTTTTTGTTTTTGTAGTGAACATCTCCACAAGGTTCCTGGCCAGAAAGTGAAAGAACTCTATTTTGTTTTCATTCACTCTCAGGAAGCCTTTCCAGTTGGTTGGTTGTTTTTTCCATCCACTCTTGTTCTTGTCCCCTTTTCCCACTTCTGTCTTGTGTGGGACTTTAAGCTGTTAACTTTATAGCAGTCCCATACAACATCCACTCTGTTGGCGCTTTCAAGTTTCTCTTTGATATTATGTATGAAGTTCTTGCTGGAAAAGTCATTGAAGGTTTTAGCTACGCCTTGTTTCAGCATGTTGATGACTGCTGACCCATCTAGTATTTGGACCTCACTGTCTGGGGCACTGTTTCATGAGGCACCAGGGCTCCAGACGTCGACTAAAACGGTTGCATTTGCAACCAAAAATATTAATTTGCGAGTGATATTTTTGCTGAGATCTCCACTGGCAACAATATAAATTTACTAGGGCTGTCAATCGATTAAATTTTTTAATCGCGATTAATCGCATGATTGTCATGAGTTAACTCGCGATTAATCGCATTTAATCGCACATTTTTTAAATTGTTCTAAATGTACCTTGAATTAATACTTTTCAATTTTGTAATACTCTAATCAACGTGGGCATGGATAAATATGGATGCTTTATGCAAATGCATGTTTATTATTGAAACCATAGCCAACATAGAGCATGAAGACGAGACATGTTTCAAAGGTCATAGATGTTTTTCAAAGAACTTGTTCATGTCTATTAGACACATGTAGAAAGAACAAAGAAATGCCAGGTTCCCATTATTCTCTTTCTTTGCACTGAGCAATTTACTAACACAAACATGTTTAGATTTTTGCATAACAGGGCTGCTCTTCTGAAAATGCTAAATGTACATTTAGCATCAGGGATGTAGTGGAGGCTAAACGCACGTAAACGCCGTTTACGCACCTCCCAAAATTTGGAAATAGCGTTTGCCCACCTCCAAAGTGCGTTTATCCACCTCTAAATTTCACGTTATTTGAGCGGACTTTGCTTTTCCAGTGCGTGATCGCCGATCGGCACATGATTCGAGCATTTGGGCCGTTAACTACAGAGCAGAACGCGCAAACACGGAGCAGAGAGCACAGCGCGCCGACACACACACACACACACACACACACACACACACACACACACACACACACACACACACACACACACACACGGAACAAAGAGAACGGCGCACACACGTAGCAGAAAACACACGCTCGTGAAGTTACTAAACAAGCTGCGCGAGAATGAAACTTGATCGCAGCCGCAACAGGAAATCATTAAAACGATGCAAAAAAAAAAATGATTTTTTAAAATTCATTACAGGCAGCTGGTTTAATGTAGGGAGCATGTCAAAACCCAACTGTACAAGAGATTCAGAGGGAATCAAGCCTGCACCAGGTTAAAGACTTTTCCCTCTCACTGATCCACATTTTGATGGAGACTGTCCTCATGTGTTTGCAATTTGAATATAATCATGCATTTAAAAGTTGATGCGCTTCACCAACGGACGTCGCTCAAATGCCTCTGGGCGCAATTGGATAGACCTAAAACCAATCAGAGCGATCGTCATTGTGTAAAGCCCACCTCAACGTTTCTGATTGGTGAAATCTAGATTCAGATTTCGATGGATTAAAAATGGGCTTGAATGATCTCTTTGCCAGACTACTTACAGAGCAAATCTAAATTTGCCAGAAGTTGTCTGGGTTTTCCCAGGCTAGGATTTTGCTGGACTTAGTTGATAAATACAATTTAAATAATATTTTCCCAATACCCTTGTGATAATCTTGTATCCCTTGCTGATTTGCTGTTTAGAAGGTAATTTTTTTGAGGCTGTGCAGATATGGTTTATTTTACTATTTACTATGGTTTATATTTTTTTACGTCTCTTTAATTTGTTTTTGTGTCTAAGCCCTTGTTATACTGTTAAGTTGATTGTAAATTGAATGCCATCTTATTATATTTTAGGTCCTCTTAACCTCTTCATATGCGCTGGTCATGTTTTACCTGATCTGAATCCCTAGATTCAGGGTTCCTACACATTTTCCATTTCAAAATTCCATACTTTTCCAGACTCAAATTTCCAAACCTCTCTGTAGATTTTCAGACCATATTTAAAGTGCCCCCTATTATGCTTTTTCAAATATTCTCTTTCATGCAATGTGTAATGCAGCTTTCTGCAAAGTTGTACAGACGAAAGAGCATGCGATAAAGTTGTTTTTTCTCAAAAGAAAGAATTGATTCTGAACCGCCTTAACGAGTCGTCAGGAATTCGAATCTTACTTCCATGACGGCTACACAAAAGTCTGCATATTTTTTATTTTTTGTAAAGATCCTTTTAGTGGCTCTGTAATACAGTGCAAAGAATATAAGAAACCCAAAACACTTATAACCTGCAATTTTGCATTATGAAAAAGTGCACCTTGAATTCAGTCGTTTGACAATCACTAAACAGCTGCCATGAAAACAATGATAAATGTGTTCATTAAATTCTTAATTTTCTATTATAGAAACTAAATAGGGGCAATAGTCTGGAAATGAATATTTTTCCATAATCTGCTTTTTTCCATACCTGGAAGTTACTAAAATCCCATACTTTTCTAAACTGCATAGGAACCCTGTAGATTGCAACCAACATTTCCAAAAATACTCCCATTTGCCTACATTATACATGTGAGATTCAAATACCAGAGTGTAACATGGTTTTACCATGGGATTTTGGACTTGAGCCAGAATACCATGTAAAGATCATGGTGAATTCCAGCATCATGATGCATATTTTAAGACCGAAAACCAGGAGTTGCTTACAATCCAATATAGGAAACAAATGTCTCCTAGTGTTTGTTGATAAAGCGGCTGTGTGCGCTTGCTTAAACCCCTTCCCTGAGATCATTAAATGCCATTCTACTAACCATATCCTCAAACCTTGCTATGCAATATACACATTTGATTGTCCACAATTCACATGCTTTGATTCAATGCTCTTATTTATTTGAGGAGTGTTTCAGAGAAAAGAGATTGAATTTCAGAACAACATTAGTAAAAATACAATCCAAGTCAGTGTCGACCAGGATGACGGAATTTGAGCTCACAAATATAGCTTATTGAGGTTGAACAGGATGC
Organism: Leuciscus leuciscus; assembly: GCF_965113295.1. Taxonomy (NCBI): domain Eukaryota; kingdom Metazoa; phylum Chordata; class Actinopteri; order Cypriniformes; family Leuciscidae; genus Leuciscus; species Leuciscus leuciscus. Next base: position 26,982,238 of record NC_138732.1, read on the forward strand.
ATCGTTCCAGCAACGGTTATCTGTAGGGTGGAATGAAATCAGTTACTCTGATCATTACAGTGGTGTTAGAATCATTGTTCAACTTAAGGCACTTGGTGAAATCCAAACGACTCATTTAATGTTACTGTATGATATGACATTTAAAAAAAAAAAAGAAAAAAAAAAAAGCCTACTCACAGGTCCAGTTGATCTCCAAACAGTTCTCAGGTCCACCAGCATTGTTAGGTTCTCCAGAGCACCAGTTGGTATAGTCAAACACAGTTCCATCACGCCACAACCACTCTCCGTCCTAATTAGTGAAGAGAATGAATACAAAAAGTGCACTACTGAGTCAGACGTAAGCCAATTAAGTTCAGCTTTGAAGTCAAACCATCTTCATTAGAAACTTTGCCTTTGATTAAAGCAGAAATTTCAGTTTAGACAAACAAATAGGTTTCTTTAGGGCACACAATTTAACTTACTTGTTCACCATCATGAGCACCAACCCAAGTTCTTGTGGAAGGCAACAGACTCAGCAGGAAATCATTCTCCGATCGATCATGCACAGATGCGAGATTTGCACCAAGAGATTGACAGTTTCTCTGAAGAGACAGATTTGTCATCACAAAAACCTAATCTTTTTAATAGAAAGCAGAAATGACTTTAAACATTAGTCACTTGCAAACAAAGAAACATTCCCACTTATATTAAGATTATTTAATCTGTACTAACATTAAAATTAATCATTTGATTCAGTAAACTTGTATAGTACTTTAATACAAGCAGTTAATACAGCTGTAATTAGATCTAAGATTACTCTGTTGACCCAGTGTTAACCCACCCTTAAAGGGATACTCCACTTTTTTTGGAAATAGGCTCATTTTACAACTCCCCCAGAGTTAAACAGTTGAGTTTTACCGGTTTACCGTAAATAGATGCTAATGGTCCTGTCCGAGTCAATGATCTATGCTAAGCTATGCCAAAAGTGGTAATGCCAGACCCGAGTTCTGCTGAATGGATTCGAAAACGGTAAGACTCAACTGTTTAACTCTGGGGAGTTGTAAAAAGAGCCCATTTCCAAAAAAAGTGGAGTATCCCTTTAAACCTAACCATACCATCAAACCTGTCCCTAACCGTACCCATATCCCACCTCAATAGCAGCAAAAGCATTTTACATACACAATAAATACATTGTACCAAACTATTTATTTAGATGTAGTTAAAGAAACCTAATATAAAGTGTTGTCCAAACAACTTTGTTGTATAATGCATTACCTCTGCTGTGATCCAGGGAGCCGATTTAGAGAAGTACTTGTAGCACCGGCGTCCAAAAGTTTTCCATCCACGTGGACATCTTCCTAAACCATGTGTGGATTCACTACCTAAATGGGAGAGAGCAGGGCCGCGGGAAGTGGGGGTGCTGGGGGTGCTGCAGCACCCCCTGTTTTCACAGAATTGTAAATGCAACGCATATGTTTGTTCATTAAAATGTATAAATTTTTAGCATTTAGTCATTTATTTGTAATAAACACTTTAAGTGGGCTATTTAAAAATTGTTATTTATATGTTAAATTATCTTTTTAAAACATAAGCGCAGAGTGTTACGTAATATTGTGTGTGTGTGTGTGTGTGTGTGTGTGTGTGTGTGTGTGTGTGTGTGTGTCGAAAGAATTTGCCCGCAGCTGCTCAAAAAAAAAAAAAAAAAAAAAAAAAAAAACGTCAAAAACCCCACTGTCAGTGTTTTGTAAGGAACAGGCAAATATGTAAAATATAGCAGGAGACATTTTAATTGTTTACTAATAAAACAGTTATTTTTTATGTCAGTGTCGGCTAGACAGATGAAGTTGACGACTCGCGATCTTCGCAGCGCCAGAGAGAAATGCACATTTCATACGAATTACATAAGCAGCGCAGTCTGTTTTCTTTCGTTTTGAATTGTTCTGCTTAAAAGTAGACATTTCAAGCTATCTATATGTCTCAGGTCTGTGAAGGCAATAGGCTACCTTATAGGCCGACGCTGAGTTTCATTATGAGACGAGCTCCAGGTTCGCCAGCGCCTCCGTATCCTGATTATTTATTTTCTAATAGCCTATATTTAGGCTACTTCTTATTAAATCCAGACAATTTGTTGATGAAACATCGATTAAAATTAAGATACAATTAATACAAAACGAAATTAAATTTAAAGACAGGCTTTGTGCTTTCAGTTTGAGGTCTCTGTGAAAGTTTTAAAACATTATTTTAGTGCCGCTTTAGAGCGCTCACGTCCGTAACGGAGAACTGTCTGTAACATTTTTAAATTTATTTTTTGTGAAATAAATTTTTTAAAAAATGCGACTTAGTCCAGTGCGACTTAGGCTATAGATGTTTTTTTCTTCCCCGTGGCGCATTTTGTGACTGATATGCGACTCCGGAGCAATAAAATAAAAGGGACTCCGGAATAAAAGCAGAATCAATAAAGTCAAAAATGTGATGTGCAGTCAGGTTTGAGTGTGTGCGCGTTTTTTGAGGAGTTTTATAGTCTTGATATTGTTTCTTATTCAAAAGTGGTGACGCCCCTACCTTCTTTGCTCTGTGTTGTGTGTGTTTGTGTGTTCGCCCCGCGACACACTGCATCTAAAAGAGCGCGAGGCGTTGTTGCAAATGCCTCGCTCCTCCTGTGGCTCGTGCAGAGCCCCGCTCAGCGACAGCGACCGCCATGTGATCTGCGCTCTCTGCCTGGGCCTCGACCACGCAGCCCTCGCCCTTACTTCGGGCGGCTGCGAACTCTCCGAGGAGATGCCGATGTCGACCCTGCGGGCTCGACTCGCCTTGTTGGACCCTCCTCCTGCCTCTCCGTCTGCCTCCGCCGCGCTGCGTAAAGAAGAAACGCCGCGCTCAGAGGCCTCCGGACCCGGATGAAGTAGCTGAGCGCTCGCCGGAGCCCCTCCCGCGAGCCTCGCTATCTCCTTCTCCCCCCCACCTCCCGACGCGCAGCGGCCGGCTTTCGCCCGCACTGCCGTCGCCTCAGGGGATGAAGCAGACAACGCTGCTATCATAGACAGCTGCTTACCCCCCTCTGTCAAGCCGCGCAAACGGCGCCGCTCACAAGGGATGTCAGAAACGGACGGTCTCGGGCTATAGCTTCCTTTACGTTACAAGCTCTAAGCTCACGTGTGCCCCTGTGGCTCAGTGGCAGAACATTAGGCTTTTGCGCCAGAGACCCGTGTTCGAATCCGGCCCTGGCGGCAGATACAAATTTTTTCTGTTTGCTTCTCCGAGCTCGTGGCCAGCTTTCTTACATACAGAAAGCGAACCCGCATCTCGCACCCTCCCGCTCACAAGGATGGTGCTTGAGTATTTTTGAGCCATCAAAGCGCCCAGCTCTGTCAGTCCCCTTACAAGAGGCTACTGCAGCAGCTTACATCGCAGCCAACGAGCCAGTAACACAACTCGCTCGCCTGCACACAAACGCCGTTTTTAAGGCGGCCCAGATAAATCTCATAAAGAGTATAAATTCGGGTTGTCCGGCTCACGCCGAAGATGTCATAAGTGTAGAAAATGTGCCCACACCCTCGTGCTCACTGCTACAAACAAACACGGTTCCCCTGGTAACACGCTCAGAGTGCACTCTCATAAAGCGGGCACACGCCGCTCGAGTAATAAGCGTAGAGAATGTGTCCACGACTCTGTGCCCACACCTACCCACTGCCCGCTCTGCCACACAGTTACCCCGGGTTGCAGACCCTCTAAAGCGCTCAAACACTGGCCGTGTGACAAATGTAAGCCCTGCGCCCGCTCACGAGTGCGCGCACTTACTAACAAACACGATACCTCTCATGCCGCTCTCGCGACACAGGTTTTTAACAGCGAAATGTGCCCCATCCATAAAGATCGAGCCGTCATACGCTGTACAGCGAGTCACTACTGTCTACCAGCCCCCGTGTTCAAGCACCGGCGGCGCGTGCGCCGCCCCATCTTCTCTGATACAGGTTCCCCATCTTGCGCAGTGCGGCGATCTGAACCCAGAGATCATTCGACCCCTAGCTATGCGTGCGGAAGCATGGGAAGCTATCCAGGGCATGTCAGAATGGGTGCTGAACACTATAGAACACGGCTATTCGCTTCAATTCGCTCGCCGTCCCCCGCGCTTTTTAGCACGGACGGAGACAAGAGAGAATTCAGAAGCAGCGCATCTGCTTCATGCAGAAAATAGCAAAGCTGCTGCACAAAGGGGCTATAGAACAGGTCCATCCTTCTCTGAGCGAGTCGGGCTTTTACAGCCGTTGCTTCCTCGTACCCAAGAAGGACGGAGCGCTAAGACCTATTTTAGATCTGAGACATTTGAACAAAGCCCTCATGAGACGGCCGTTCAAAATGATCACAACCAGACAAATCCTTGCGCAAATTCGCCCAGGAGACTGGTTTATCTCTCTCGATCTGAAGGACGCGTACTTTCAGATCCAGATAACACCCCGTCACAGGCCATTCTTGAGATTCGCCTTCGACGGTCGGGTATATCAATACACAGTCCTGCCGTTCGGCCTGTCTTTGGCACCCCGTACATTTACGAAGTGCATGGACACGGCTCTCGCTCCCCTCAGAAGACGGGGAATGCGTATACTGAACTATATGGACGACTGGCTTATTCTGGCGCAGTCAGAGACAGAGCTTGTGTCTCACAGAACAGTGCTTCTCAGCCACTTGGAAAACCTGGGTCTCTCGGTTAACTGGACCAAGAGCTCATTATCGCCCCGCCAGTCAATCTCCTTCTTGGGATAGAACTGGATCGGTGGCTATGACGGCCAGATTATCGGAGCAGCGCGCGCGCCGCATCCGTCATCTCGCCGCATCCTTCCAGGTGGGCAGCCAGGCTCCGCTGAGGACATTCCAGCGAATCCTGGGGCATATGGCCTCAGCTGCAGCAGTGCTTCAGCTGGGCTTACTGCGCATGCGCCCGCTTCAACGCTGGCTGAAAGCACACGTGCCTCACCGAGCCTGGGCGGCCAGCGACTCGCGAGTCAGGGTGAATCAAGGCTGCATTTCAGCCCTACAGCCCTGGCTAGCAGCCGAATGGTATCGCACGGGAGTGACGATGGGAGCGATCTCGCACCGGAAGGTTGTCTCGACAGACGCTTCCAACCAAGGTTGGGGAGCGCTCTTCGAAGGCAGACCGGTCTATGGCTGCTGGTCAGACCAGGAGAATCTCCTTCACATAAACTGTCTAGAGATGCTCGCGGTCGAGAAAGTGCTCAGGCACTTCCTCCCAGTCCTCCAAGGTCACCATGTTCTAGTCAGCACGGACAATACATCAGTAGTGGCCTACGTGAACTGCCAGGGCGGCGTCAGATCCAAAATGCTCTGCACCCTGGCGGAACGCCTCCTCGTGTGGGCTCAGCACTCACTGCGCTCGCTGAGAGCCGCGCATGTGCCTGGGCACCTGAACGAGGGTCCCGACAGACTGTCCAGGGACAATGTTCCCCCTGGGGAGTGGTCCTTGCATCCCCAAACAGTCCAGTCACTGTGGCGCCGTTTCGGCAAAGCGAAAGTCGACCTCTTTGCGTCAAAAGACAACGCTCACTGCCCAAAGTTCTTTACGAAGAACGAGGACGCGCTGGCCCAGACCTGGCCCAGCGGCCCACTATATGCCTTCCCGCCGGTCTCTCTGTTGCCACAAGTCATCAGGAGAACCAGGGAAGCGCGCCACACGGTGCTCCTCATAGCCCCGTACTGGGAGAACCAGACTTGGTTCCCGGAGCTAATACAGCTGGCAGACACAGTCCCCTGGCTGATTCCGGCGAGAAGAGACCTTCTCTCTCAAGCCCGCGGCTCGATCTGGCATCCCCATCCAGAGCGCTGGTCTCTGCATGCATGGAGACTCAACGGATACCCGTTGACCTGCCAGAAGGGGTTGTGAACACGATCACCCAGTCTAGAGCCCCCTCTACGAGGCGGCTCTACACGTCTAAATGGTCTGTGTTTAAAAGTGGTGCACTGCCAAGGGGCTTGATCCACAAGCATGTGGGGTATCGCAGGTATTGGTTTTCCTTCAAGAGCTGCTGGACACGGGCAGGTCCCCTTCCACGCTCAAAGTCTATGTTGCGGCCATCTCAGCTTTTGCCGGTTCGGCGCTGGGCCACGCATTAGGAAGGAACGAGTTCGTCACCCGCTTCCTTAGGGGAGCCAGGAGGATGAACCCCCCGCGACCCCCCTCGGTTCCTATGTGGGATCTTTCGCTGGTCCTAGAGGCCCTGAAAGTGCATCCCTTTGAACCCATAGAAACTGTGGATATGAAATACCTCACGCTCAAAACCGTTTTTCTGATAGCTCTGTCTTCAGTCAAACGTGTGGGAGACATTCACGCGTTATCCGTTAACGCCGTGTGCCTCGAGTTCGGACCTAATGGCTCGAAAGTCATTCTTAAACCGAGGCATGGTTACGTCCCCAAAATATTGGGCACTCCCTTCAGAGCACAGGTCATTTCTCTCTCAGCCCTGCCGCCTTCCGGCAGCGAGGTCGATGGTAATCTCCTCTGCCCGGTCAGAGCGCTGAGAAATTACGTCACGCGCTCCGCCGCTATCAGGCGCTCGGAGCAGCTTTTCGTTTCGTTTGGTGGGCGCACCAAGGTCTCGCCGCCTCGAAACACAGCCTGTCCAGATGGATAGTGGACGCTATCGCAGCTACTTATGCGTCTAAAAACCTGCAGTGCCCTCTGGGCATCAGGGCTCACTCCACCAGAGGCATGGCCTCTTCGTGGGCTTGGTCCAGCGGAATTTCCATTCATGACATTTGTACGGCGGCGGGCTGGGCCTCCCCCTCGACATTTGTTAGGTTTTACAACCTGGAAGTTCCTGCCTTGCAGGCGAAAGTTTTATCAGTCTAAGTCACGCGTAGGCCGGCCCACTGTCTGTGTGCGGGCTACTGCGGTTGATTTAGCTTTCCTGGTTGAGCTGCATCATACAAGGGTTTATCAGCTCAGACCGGCCGTGCCGCTCTGAGCGCCCTAGTGTGTGCTTATGTACTGCGCTAGCCATTCTATTGGCCGCCCGGTTCCCACTCATCGTGTTCCCCGGACTTCCCCTGGGACTCATTAAGTGGATGCTGGGCGCGCACGGCGTTGACAAGGGAGTTCCCGTAGCGTAAGCTAACTTACGCAATACGAGAGAACCTCTCGTAAGAGAACGTAATCAGTTACTAACGTAACCTCGGTTCTCTCTAGAAGAGGGAACGAGTATTGCGTAACCCTCCGTGCTCGCGCCACGAGCTCATTCGCTTCAGCGACAGAAACCAGTGAAGCAGCCTCTGAGCCTCGCTTGTATACGCTAAGCCACACCCCCTCTTTCGCGGGCTGTGACGCATGAAGTGCGCCAAGCGCGCTCATTGGACGTGACGTCACGTCTAAGGCTCAGCGATAGGCTGCTGCAGTTGCCGCAGCGCAGCCACTGGGCACGCTAGTAAGCCTGCCCTAGGTCTGCGTGCTGCTGCACAGCGTTGACAAAATTATAAAAATTAAGGATAATTTTTTGGCTTCAGATCTCGAGAAAAGATGACTTTCCCGTAGCGTAAGCTAACTTACGCAATACTCGTTCCCTCTTCTAGAGAGAACCGAGGTTACGTTAGTAACCGATTACGTTTTGTTTCATGTCTTTTATTTTGCAGTTTGTTTCTTTTTTCCAAATCATATATTGCTGAATAGGAGTTTATGAGTTATGACTAGGCTGCTATATGAATCAAGTCAAGTCACATTTATCCAGCTCAGTTCTCATATGGCTTTTGGTTAATGTGTTAAAGGGATAATTGTTTGGTTTGCATCAACATGTTGGGAATGATTTCTTGTTAAATTCATCTTTAATGCATTAAATAACTTGAATGAACACAAACAGTTTGTGTGAAGGCATGGAATTGGACTAGTTCTGGTGCAGCTTCCATGTTTTAAGCGACACTGCCAAAACAACCACAACAAAAAACAACAACAACACAATACTCACATTTCCATTGTATATCTCATTCCATAAAACAAAACATGCAAATTAAGAAAATAATATTAATCTACATGTCTCATTCCACAAAACAAGCTCTGCAACTTAATGAAATAATATAAAATAATATAAACCTACTCAATTCTTAAGATTTATATATATTTTTAATTATGTATCACTGTGTAGTGTTCAAACATTTTTATCTAAAGAAATCCCCCCCCAAAAATATATATAAATATAAATATAATAATATAAATCAGTCTAAATTGTACACACAATAAAAACACCTAAAACATGATTTAAAAAAAAATTTCTTTACTGAATACATGCAGCCAAATATCTGTGACTTGCAAATGCTAGACTGCTAATTTCGATTAGCACAATCCAACAATTTCAATAAAATAACATCACATCCAAAATCACCATGTAACGCTAAATTATTTAATCTGATTACTACACGATCTGTATATTAGGCAATTCAGAAATAAATAAAAACTGACAAACAAGCACCTTTCCATGTGCTTCTCCCCTCAGAATCCGTTGTGAATTGACTACACCTACATGTAGAACTGCGCATGACCATTCGAAAATGTCACAATACTCATTATTTTAAGTAGAGGATAATTGAATCTATTAAGTTGAATAACTTTCCGTGCTAAAAAGTTGTCGTTATAGTTAAACTCAGTAAGGTCATCAAACTTATTCAAAATAAGTTATAATCACAAAATTTTATTAGTAAGATCATCAGTTACATTTTGATCGATAAGACATCTCTTCATTTACTAAAACTGATAACGGTCAGATAATCATGATTTGAACCATGCTAATACAATTCCACTAATACCAACATAATTTTCGAGTCTATTCAAAAGAATGTTGTAGTCAATAGTATCAAATGCAGCACTAAGATCGAGTAACACTAATAGCGAGATACAACCACGATCGGATGATAAGAGCAAATCATTTGTGACTCTAATGAGGGCAGTCTCGGTACTATGGTACGGTCTAAATCCTGACGGGAAATCCTTGCAGATATCATTTCTTTCTAAAAAAGAACATAGTTGTGAGGATACTTCCTATTCCATTAATTATGACAGGAAAGGTAGATTTGAGATCAGCCTGTAATTGACTAATTCTCTAAGATCAAGTTGCGTTTTTTAATAAGAGGTTTAATCATAGCCAGCTTAAAGGTTTTCGGTACATAGTGACAAAGATGAATTAATGATATTAAGAAGAGGATCTATGACCTCTGGAAGCATCTCTTTCAGTAGCTTAGTCGGTATAGGGTCTAACGTTGTTGATTTAGATGATTTAACGAGTTTAAACAATTCTTCCTCTCTTATAGCAATGAATGAATGAAATTTTTCCTCAGGGAGACAACAATGCACTGTCTGATGTGATACTGTAGTAGACAGTTGCATAATTATAATTTTCTTTCTATTATCATGGTGTAAGTAAAGAAGTTCATAAAATCATTACTGCTATGCTTGGAAACTTCAGAAGTAGAAGCTTTATTTCTTGTTAATTTTGCCACTGTATCAAATAAATACCCAGGGCGTTGGACTATTTCTTTTAATCTTCTTTAAGTGCAAAGGAGCAACTGTGTCTAAAGTGCTGGAAAAGCACTGTTGCAATATCGAGTTCTTCTAGGCTATCGCTGAGCAGATGAAACTGATCAGGAATTTTATTAATAAAGCAATCTTTAGTGGCAGAAATTATGGTTCTAACATATTTGTAACACGGAGTCGGCTTTGTAGCCTTGGCTAAATGAAGTTTACGCGAGACAGATAATGATCTGAGATGTCATCGCTCTACTGCAGAATTTCAACAGCATCAACATTGATTCCGTGTGATAATATTAGATAGGGTATGATTACGACAATGAGTAGGTCCTGACACATGTTGTCTAACTCCAATAGACTTCAGAATGACTTTAAATGCCAATCCCAATGCTCCTTTTTTGTTATCTACATGTATATTAAAATCACCAACAATTAGGACTTTATCTGCAACCAGTAGCCTACTAACTCTGATAGAAAATCAGCAAATTCTTTGATAAAGTCTGTATGGTGCCCTGGTGGCCTGTATACAGTAGCTAGCACAAATGTCAAGCGGGATTTATGTTTTACATTAGATAGTGTTACATTAAGCACCAACACTTCAAAAGAATTATATTTGAAACTAGACTTCTCAGTAATTCTGAAGATATTACTATAGATTACAGCAAAACCTTCCCCTTTTCCTGTCAGACGTGGCTCGTTTTTATAACAGTAATCTTTTATCTTGTAATTCTGTCAAACACAGCACATGGTTATAATCTGTAATCATATCATTAACAATAAGTGCTTTTGAAGTAAGGGATTGAATATTCAGCAACCCAAGCTTTATCATTTGTTCATCTGTATTATATCTATTTTTTATTTGTTGAACATCAATTACATTTTTACCCTTAAATGGGTTTTGGGAGTTTTGTGATTCCTAGAACAGACACAGTCTCGATGATATCTAGGCGAAAGAGGCTCAATGTGATGGGATTTATCTGACCTCTGTGACGTGAGACAGCTAGCAGACGGTCGGTTTAACCATAGCAATAAACACAGACACACATTAGGCATAATTGTCAGATATTAATTCATTAGAAAATTGTCAGATATTAATTCATTAGAAAATTGTCAGTTTAACCTTCAGCAAAAAAGTAATTTGTACCTAATAAAATGTTTGAAGTGGTTCTTTGAAAATGGTTATTTAGAAAAATATTATTAATACAGGGGTCCAAGCAGCACCGAAGGTCTTGGATTTTGCAGGCTTTATGAACCAACCAACATCATCTTGTTTTTGTATAAGCCTACACCAGAAAAGTAGTCATGTACAATTTAACAAATACAAATATACCATTTTGAGCTGATGATATAGGCTATTTATTAAAAAGCGTGGTAAGTTTCACTTCTAAAAACACTGATCATTTGTTTAAACACACCAGTTCATGCAAATGCTTGATTTACTTATATTAAGTATATATTTTATATTTTTAAAGGTCAGAATGGCACATAATAAATAAATAAAATTATTTATTTTTATTTATTTATTTATTTATTTTTATTTTGTTTGTTTATTTAACAGGGACAATACACTAGGCATTGTTACACATAGACAACCGATGCCGTGTACATAGGGCATATAGCGTAGTTTGCGGCCCGCGGCCCTGGTTAGGCTTTTACATAAAATCAAAACATTAAAAATAAAACAAACAAACACAATCATCACAAGAAACAAAACAAATACAAATACACACATGTATACATGGCCTAGTTATAGACTTTTTAGCTGCAAATTATGACATTTGAAATGTATCTATGACATCCTACATTGTTAAAATGAGTCCACATACAACACTGACCTATATGACAGTAAAATGTACAGTAATTTTTCTTCTTCTGTTTGAACCCCTGTGACTGCAGCGTCTGGCAATGTTAGATCAATATGGTTGGTTTTGCAGTACTAGCAATAACCATGTACTAGTACCTTTCTGACGGAAACTATGGATACCATGTCAAATATTTGTCAGGGCAGCAATGAAACAGATAAATTAATATTTGTTTTTTAATAAACGGAGCAGGTGTAAAGATGTCACTGTCCCTTTAAGAGACACGGGCTGACAGACTGAGCGCATATGCAGCGGCTCCCCGTCATCATAACGGCTGTACTGAGACACAGACACACAACATCCGTTGAGATCCCTCCTGATATTAACCATCACTCGTGTCGTGTGGTCGGAATGGAGATGTTGAATAATCGACTAAAATAAGGAAAAGTCGTCGCAGAGATCAAGATGGTGTCGTGGATCATTTCGCGAATGGTGGTGTGAGTGTATATGCGGCGCGCGAGTGTGTTTGTGTTGTGTGTTGTTGCGGATACATGAGGCTTTTCAATGGAAATTTAAATATTTCTGCTTATTTTTTTCTGGGAAATGCTTTAATAGTAACAGTTATAGGGATCTAAATATATTCAGCTACTCATATAAATTGCATATGGGGTTAAATTAATAAAATAAAGCGATGACTTCATCCAGACGAGGAGGGTTCACCATTTGTGTTGCTTGTTGTGTGATTTTCACCTGGAGTTAAATGCCCTAGTATTAAATTGGGTCTTAATGTACCAAACACTTAAATATAGAATGTGAAATACAGAAATGTTAAAAAACAAAACGTATGGGCAGGTTTAAGGCATCCCAGATGTTAGCCTATGCACTGTATGTATTACACCCATCACATCATCTCCGTTGTATGCTGATGTCATCATACTTTCAAATGCATATTTTTTTTAAATCACAAACTGTGATCAAAGACATCTGAGATGGGATTTTCACTAGGAAGGCCTACCTGCACAGCTGATTTGTCCCGGCTGGTAATGTTACGTAATCTGTTCCATATGACTCACATTTGTGATGTTTGGGTCTCTGGTGGGTTCCTTAGTGGGATTTACAGTCAGGTGATTTTGATTATCATTGGATCATACTCCGATTACTAACTCCATGATTAATCGATTAGGCTACATCAAACAGTTAGGCTAGGCCATACATGCATGTGCCGAACAAATTGTCTCAAAGACTGCTTGGGCACAAATGGCAGAGGTTGAATTCATTGTTTGTTGGTCTGGATCGAGGCCATTAGAAATAAACATCAGGCATCATTATCGTGGTTTTGCTGAATCTCATGGAATGCTCTTTGCTGTGGCTTTAACTGTGGTGAGCAGATGCGTTATGGGAGTCAGGCTAGTTGTAATGGGACAGAGGGCATGTGGTCTGCCACGCGCCAGACTGCCTCATTGTCCTCATGCTTCATTATTACACATGGTGCACGGTCTAAATGTACACATTTACAGAATATAATGAATCATATGCACAACCATAAGGGATAGTTCACCTAAAAATGAACATTTTGTCATTACTTACCCTCAAGTTGTTCCAAACCTGTATGAGTTTGTTTCTTCTGTAACCAGTCAGTTGACGGTAGCACTCGACTTCCATGGTGCCGTCAACTCTCCGGTTACCAACATTCTTCAAAATATCTTCTTTTGTGTTCAACAGAAGAAAGAAACTCATACAGGTTTGGAAAAACATTTTGGGCTGAACTATCCCTTTAAAGCATGTTTTTGAAGTCAGCATGAAACAGAAGTTACGAGACTTTTCTTCTCTATTGTGATGCATAGGCTATCTGTGTGAAACGGCTTCTCGAACAAGATAAAATGTAGGGTGGGACTTGATTTTGTCCATGGGGAATTGATTGGATGGTTGTGGTTTGCTATTGGTCAATCCCGTGTGAGTTACAGGTTGCCCCGCCCTCACGCCAGTAAACGCATCATCAGGGAAGAGATGTCGCTGCAAGAGGGAGCGGAAGTTATTTTGATTAAAGATTTCAAGGGCGTGTGATTTAAAAAAAATAAATAATAGTATGCGCATAGATAAATCATTGATAATAAACACTGCAATATTCCATAAAAAAATAAGAAATGCCAATTTTGATTTCATGGTGACTTTAAGCCACAGAACACAGTGATCCGGATGCACTCATGCCAGCTGTGGTTAGGTGTGGTCTGTCCTGTATCCTGACATCCTCTTCTGGATCTGCTAGAGCAGAACGTTCAGATTTTGTCGCCTCAGCACAAAATGGCATGTTTGTGTGTGTAGGAGCGCGGGTGCGCGAGGGCACGTGTCTGAGTTCACGCTGTACATGCAGGGCATCTGTGTGGAATCTGGTCCTTTTGTGTGTAGATCCGTCTTCATGCACTCATAAATGATTTACTTTTAATGGCTCTCAGTCAGATTCAGAGTGTTTGCTTCCAATAGCGTCATGAAACATGCTGGTATGTGTACAGTAGGGTTAGTATTGACTGGGATACGATTTATGAGCTTGCTTTTCACTGAAGTGCAGAGCCTCTGAATAATTTGATCAGTCACCAGAATTGGTTGTGTGATTCATAAACTTGTTTATTTCTGTTCTAGTTAGAATGAACTGGAGATAGCCATCCTCTAACACTTAAAATAGGCAGCCTCTTAAAGTGCTGTAATTGTGTCCTGTAACTCGAGGCAATGGTGCAAGTGAAATTTTAGCTGCTGAAGTGAGTTGGTGTAATGGTAAGATGAGCTTGCCTGTTTCTGCTGGGAGTGTGTTCAATAAGGGTCTTTTCTCTCTGCAGCCTGGCCTTCGGGACGCTCTACCCAGCCTATTCCTCTTATAAGGCTGTGAAGACGAAAAACGTCAAGGAGTATGTGAGTATTTCAGTACAGCTTCAATTAGGATATTTGTTCTTATTTTTTACTCTTTTGTAATGTTATAGTTATATTCAATTATATTGCTATTAATTGGACAAGATTTTATTTTAAGTGGGTCGCTTTTGCAGAAAATGATGAATCTACTATATTTGAAGCTAGTATATTGTATATAATATTTTATATACTATATTTTATAAGTTTATACTATATATTTTATGTACTAGCCTATGCTATATATATATAGGCCTACTATATTTTACAATACTATATTTTATACATATATAGATACATATTTTATATCTCATACATATATATTTTATAAATAGATACTATATATATATATATATATATATATATACTATGCTATATATAGGCCTACTATATTTTACAATATTTTATTTTATACATATAGTGTGTATATATGCTATATATTTGCCTACTATATTTTACAATTATTTATATTTATATATATATATATTTATATTATTTATATTATATATATATATATATATATAAAATGTACTAAATATATTTTAAATATTATGCTATATATATTTTACTATAGGGCTACTATATTTTATACATATATATATTTGACAAATATATAGAATATATATTTGAAATATTATGGCTATATTTGATCTACTTTTCATTAAAATATTATTTTAATTATTTTTAATACAAAATTCCAGAATGTGTATTCCTGAAAGGGTTGCAGATTTAGAGTCTTGCTAGCTAGTTTGGCAACAAATGTTGGTTGTTGTTAGTTATTTATACTATATATTTGATACCGAGGTTGAAAGGTTGAGCCTGATGAATTCACTGACTAAACCATACAATTTGTGTAAATTGGAATATTTAGATGCAGAAAGAAAATGATCATATTTACATTTATCAAACTAAATGCATTACTAAATTATAAAAAAAAGGCAAATTGTGCCTTTATTGCTTCAAGTACACTATTCATGTAAAATGGCCAAAATATTACTTTTAAAAGAGATAATGACCTTTTGTTATTCCCTACGATTTGAGGATTAAATTATGTTTTTGGTTAAATATATACATGCATCATACTATTTTTGGAAACGATTTATCTTGGAGTCTCAGGTTACTAGTTGCTATGGAAACCACTAGGGCAGCAGTTTGCTCCCACGGACACCATTTTTAGTCTCATCTGTATTACAAATACAGTTTAGTAAAAGGTTTCGACATTTCGTAACGTTTTATTCTTCTGTTTTCTTGTGGACATGGATTTATAAATGCACAAGCATTTTTCTAGACAAAAATAGTGATGTCATTTGATCATTTTTTAATTGGCTGTTAATCTTATTGGCAGTTCAGATAGAGACAAATCCATTGGCAATGGCGACTGTTTTTTTCATAAGCAAGCAGTCATGCATAATACACAAGGCTGTATTCAGCAAGAGCATGTGACCTGATGTGTGCTGATGTCATGTGCACACGTGCTTGATTATAACATCTGTGTGTTTTTCTTTCCTCAGGTGAAATGGATGATGTACTGGATAGTGTTTGCGATATTTACGACAGCAGAGACGATCACAGATATGCTTCTCTCTTGGTCAGTCAACTGATTTTTTTAGATGCATTTATCATGCCAAATACATTTTTATTTAAGATTTTTTTATAAGCTGTAAAATTTGTTTTATAGTGATATAATATTATGGTCATTTTCATCTCTATCATTATTATTAATGATTATTAATTTATCTTTACTTTTGTTGCATTAATCGTTAATATGTTGACCTCCCATTTGCCAGGTTTCCATTTTATTTTGAGCTTAAGATTGCCTTTGTTGTCTGGCTGTTGTCCCCGTACACCAAAGGCTCCAGCGTGCTGTACCGCAAGTTTGTGCACCCCACGCTCTCCAATAAAGAAAAGGTACAAATGAACTTGCTTCGTGAATATAATCAAACTATTGTTAGAGGTGGTTGCTTTCAAACA
Organism: Leuciscus leuciscus; assembly: GCF_965113295.1. Taxonomy (NCBI): domain Eukaryota; kingdom Metazoa; phylum Chordata; class Actinopteri; order Cypriniformes; family Leuciscidae; genus Leuciscus; species Leuciscus leuciscus. The sequence continues at coordinate 26,998,408 of NC_138732.1, forward strand.
GGTTTCCTGAGCACTCCACCAATCAGGGAATTAGGGCAGAGTAATGGATTTGTGTTGCATGACGTATGTGTGTGTTACAGGAAATTGATGAGTACATAACCCAGGCTAAAGACCGCAGTTATGAGACCATGATGCGGTTTGGGAAGAGAGGACTCAACATTGCAGCTACTGCAGCCGTCACAGCTGCCTCAAAGGTGAAATTAAAGTATTCATTTCTTTAATAGAGACCACAAACTTTTGATCAGTAGCATATAATAATATTTATTTCTGAAATAAAAATATAATATACTCTTTTGTGGTTGAGCCAATGAAAATATAGGCAAGTAAAATCCAGCATATAAAAATTCTTATTGTTGTGACCTGTAGGTGCAGATGTTTGTTGCATATAAAGTTAAAGGGTTAGTTTACCCAAAAATGAAAAATCTCTCATTTACTCACCCACATGTCCTTCCTAACCCATAAGACTTTAGTTTTCTTCAGAACACAAATTAAGTTATTTTTAATTGAATCTGAGAGCTTTCTGTCCCTCCATTGACAGCTACGCAACAACCACTTTGATGCTTCAAAAAGTTCAAAAAGAGATTGTAAAATTAATCCATATGAATTGAGCGGTTTAGTCCCAATTTTCTGAAGAGACGCGATCGATCGATTTATATGATGAACAGATTGAATTTAGACTTTTATTCACATATAAACATTCATCAGCGCACACATGTTCGCTTGACGTGTGAAAACCAATGAGGTTCGTGGTTCTATATGGAGGGACAGAAAGCTCTGATTTCATTAAAAAGATCTTCATTTGTGTTCCAAAGATGAATGAAAGTCTTTCGTGTTTGGAACAACATGACAGTAAATTACGACAGATTTTTCATTTTTGGGTGAAAGAAATGTATCAGTGTAAATTTAGTGTAGTGTAGTGTCAGGTTCACTGTTCAATACGCATTTGTCTTTTATTCAAACTGTGTTCAGCAAAGAACAAGTACGAACAGTAATATTGTTATGCATCTTGAATAAGAATATGCAATTGTAATGTTTGTCTTTTGTGTATTGAACTGCAGGGTCAGGGTGTGTTATCAGAGAAGCTGCGCAGTTTCAGCATGCAGGATCTGACTCTGATTCAGAACGAAGACGAGCTGCTGCTGGACAGCACAGACGACACCCACACCGCAGCCACGCTACCTCGTGCTAAAACTGTCACGCGCTCAGGTAACACACAAAACAACAGTCCTAACTAGGGATGCTAACCATTAACCAACTATCGATTAAAGCCAGGTAGGGTAGGCATTTTTTTAATTTGATTTTTTTTACTTTTTGTTATACTGGTTGAAACTCTCTTCACATCCTGATTGAAATGGTCTAAATATTAAAATATGTTGTGGAAGTCTCAGGACCAAAACATGCCTGTCAACATGTATTTCAATACCTTGGCACACCTGCTCGCGCAGACATCACATGTCATCAGCGTGTTTGATGAGGCGATGCAGAGTTGTAGACAGACAGTCGCCAAGCACCAGAAACAAACAGCAGCCACCTTTAGGAGTTCCTCCTGAACCATGCCATGTCATAACCGTAATTATGAGATTGTAACCAGTGCCGTTCTATCCGGAGCTGATTACGACCTCAGACTTGCATTTATGCGTTTCTATGTCAGCACTATCAACGGCGAAATGAATCTGCAGCCGTCAGGTGGTTCTCTGTGAGTTGTTTACGTTCATTATTATTGTAATGTTATGTGCTTTGAGACAGGAGGTAATTTAACCCTGTCTCTCTTGACGCTTTGCAGACTCTGCTGTGTACGTTCATGTGTTTTGTTGGAGGCGTATCTAAAGCTAGCTTGCTATTGCTAGCCTCTCTGAAATTTCCTACCCTTCCTTTAATTATCGATAATAATTTAATCAATATCATAACTTATCGATGGTTGATTAAGTAAGGTCATTGTTAGAGTGCGTAGTTTTGAGGTGCGGGCGGCTCATGCGCAAAATACGTGCAGCAGACACATGAGGAAAAATTAAGCAGGCGAGCCGTAGTTACGTATTCTAAATGTATTAATGTCTTCAAGCCATGCAATAGATTAGGCTAGCCGTTTATTTATAAATATGATTAACTAAGGGTCCAAAAAACCCTCCAAACAAGTGATTTTTCTGAACATAAGAACTACTTGCTTGTGGAAATGCCACAATAAAAGTACATCCAATAAACAACAAGTAATAAGATCCTGGTCTGTGGCGCATGGTAAATGCAGACCTGTCAATCTGGGGTGCGTTTCCCAAAGCCAACTATGGTCACAAGTCTGCCAAATACATAAATATAAATGTAATGTAAATGTAATAGAGTTCAATGGAAATTGCAATCATAGTCGGCCAAATATGCTTTTGGGAAACGCACCCCTGAGCGATCGATCCAATCCAAGCACAGTCCTGATGTAAAACGGTGTCCGATTGGTACACATCGTCCCTACCCACTATCCCCACCCACCGCATCCGAGATCCAGATCTGGAAAGTTTGGCAAGCTGTTTTGATCTCCCAAAAATAACTCCAAATTAACTTTGTTTCGGCCTAATGTTGTTTGAAAAGATGTCAATTTTGCTTTAAGTGCATCTAGGACATAACTTTATGGAACTAAAACATAATAGGCCACGTTCACACAAGTCAGTGTTTGGTTGCAAAACTGTAACAGGTGTGACTCCCTAAATGTACATACAGGAGCAGACAGGTGCGGATTGAAAAATGTTGGTATGTAACCACAATAAATCCTCTTCTTTAATGTCTGTACATGACAAATAACTGTAGTAAATATCCCTTTGTTACAATACTATTTCAATATAACTCCTATTTATAATGTCCTGTTCAAACACACACAGGCAGGTCAGTGAGGTGTGTATGTGTGTGTTTGCTGACTCACTGAAAGCCGCTTTGCAGGCAGCCATTGTCTCAGCCTGTTTATAATGCTGATGCTGATGTGACCAGCATGTGATTCAGCTGCCTACTGGACGAGAGAGACGAGGGGTCTGTCTGCTGGAGTTTGTTCATGCTCAGCTTGGATGAGTTTCAGCACTCATTCAAGCAGATCAAGACCATGAAGTTTAGTCTCTTCACACACAATGACGTCATTAAACTGGCAAGTTGCTGAAGGTCATGACCCCCATGTGAGGCTTTACAGCAAACACGAACAAAGCCTGTGGTAGAGTTATCCAGAGTTTCACAGAGGTGATGATTTCAATAATGAGATTCTATTAGCACACAGAGCTCCTTCTTTGAATTACAGAGCGTCAAACATACATTGTGAGTAGACAAGTAAAAAGCTCCTCTTTGTTTCAGGCTTTGAATGAGGTCTGGCAAGCTTTAAATGCCAAAGAGAGTCCGTTCGCACCACAATGCCTGAGAGCCAATGTTCACACCACAAGACACATTTTATGCTCTTATTTGGTTTGGTTGATTCATTTTATTCGATTCATGTGACCTCTTAAATGTGGCTCATTTTAGGTACTTGTCTGTAACAGATACTCAACAGGCAACAGACTTGACTTACCTTTTTATCGTATCATAACGTAGTCAACAAATTTCATAATATCACTTTAAATATACATATCAAAACACATGTATTTTCCCAATCTTAACTGAAAATGTCAGATTCACCATTTCAGCAACATTCAACTGTGTTGTGAATGTAGCCTGAGACCCTCAGGGGATGTTAGGGGTTCTGTGAAAAGTTCAGAGAAAATTCAAGTTTGCAAATAAATGAATAAAAACAAATGATCATATTTATTTATAAATAAATAATATAAAAAATATCATTACATTTACAGAATTTGACAACTGTTTTATTCTGTTTTCTAAAGACTGGTCTGTAATCATGAGATTAATGACAGTTACTTTGCTATATTTTATGTACATACATGCATGCATATTTCCAGATAATGTACACACTTCTAACATGTTTTACTAAACAAATTAAACATGATTATGTATATGAATTAAGAAAAGGGTGTCTTTGTAAGAGAACCTCATATTAAGGGATCCTTGGCATTAAAAAGTATGAAAACCTCTGGCCTGAGAGACCTACTCAAAACCTAGTTCTTTGAATAATTTGCATCGGACTAATAAAAAGCAAATGGCAACATGTCACATTCATGGCAGCTGCTCATCTAGAAAAAACAACAACAACAAAAAAAACAGTATAGCACATGCTGCAGAGTATGAATTCTGTCTAAACTGTATCCATCATTATGGTTTTCCCCAGTTCGTGCCACACCCATGCCGGCTGACACTGAATCACAGCACAGCTCTCGCTCGGATGAGCAGTCAGATAGCAGGACTGAGCATTCAGATGAAGATGTAGCTGATAAGGCCCCCAAACGCACTGCAAGCGTCAGAGCAGCCAAGAAACCAGCCGCTGCCAAGACAGAGGTTTGTGCTCTTCCACCCTCTTTTTTTCTTGTTTCTTTTACTCATAGACAGGGCCTAAAACTAACTTTTTGCCACTCCTGCCAAATGACTTAATTTACCAGCCATAAATATATTTTACCGACCTTGAAAGGTTTTTTTTTTTTTTTTTTTTCGTCTTCGCATCCTCTTGCACTTGAATGTTTTAATTGGCAAGGCTTAAACTTTGGGGACGATGCAGCACTGGCCCGTCAACCGTCCCGAGTGTTGTTCATGTTCTCACAACACTGTTTTGTTAGAATTCATAAAAATGTTACCGGCCAACTGGCGATTGACACCTTTCATATACTCGCCAACGGCGTTTTTTACTCGCATTTGGCGCTTAGTGAGTGTTAATTTTAAGCCCTGCTCATAGACACACGCCGATTCTAATTTGAAAATTGATGCAAATGTCTTGACAGCGTCCTGTACTACTGTTTTCACAAACTGTATTATTTACAGCACATGGTTTTGTTGTGAGTGTTGGGGCTATTTCAGCATTTGTCAATTGTGTCTGGAATATTCAGTATTCAGGAAAGCTTCTTAAAGGGGTTCACCTAAAAATAATAAAAATTGCCATTTTTCCATTGCCATGGACACAAAAGTTATGTTTTCTTATCTTGTGCACTATATTTCAAGTCTTCAATTCTGAAGAAATATGAAAATAAATGTTCCTGGCTTAGATGTTTTATTTGCCATACCCACATTTCAGAGCTTACTTCACTAGTAGTTTGTAATATGTGTTTTCCACTTACAGTTCTCTGAAATTCAGTGCATTCAGAAAGCATTCAGACCAGTTCATTTAAATAGTCACATTTTATGTTGCAACCTTGTTCTAAAATGCCCCACATGCCATAATGACAAAGCAAAATCATATTTGTGATGAGCTTATCTCAAGTGCATCCCATTTCCATGGATCTTTGAGATGTTTCTGCCCTTTGATTGAAGTAAATGTGGCAAATTCAATTAACTGGAAATGATTTGAAAAGGCACTAACCTGACTAGACTTAACTCAGCGTCAGGGTTGTGTCGAGGAACAGATCTGGGGAAGGCTAGAGACAAGTTCTGCTGCATTGGAGGCTCACAAGAGCACAGTGGACTCCATTTTCCTTAAACGGAAGAGGTTTGGAATAATAATAAATAATTAAGACTCTTTCTAGAGCTGGTTGCCCAGACACACTAAGCAATTGAGGGAGAAGGGCCTTGGTAAAAGAGGTGACCAACTTGATGGTCAATCTGGTTGAGTTCAGAGATCGTGTGGAAATCGGAAGAGTAATCAGATGAGAAGGACAACAATTACTGCAAAACTTCACCGGTCTGAACTTCATTACAGAGTGGGCAGCTGGAAGCCTCTCCTCATTGTAGACATGTGGAAGCATTCTTAAAAAAAACAAAAAAACACCTAAAGGACTGTGAGAAACAAGATTATCTTGTCTGATGAACTTCAATTCCCACGGTCATGTGTGGAGGAAACAGCACAGTACCATCATCCCAACGGTGAAGCATGGTGGTGGTAGCATCATGCATTAGGGGTGTTTTTTTTTTCTTCTTCTTTTTTTCGCCAGGGTCTTGGGAACTGGTCTGGGTAGAAGGAGGGCTAATTGCAACAAAATACAGAGATCTCCTTAATGAAAACCTGGTCTAGAGCACTCAGGACCTAGGTCTCTCAGAGGTCTCCCAGACCCTGGACTTTAACCCAATCAAACATCTCAGGAGAGACCTGAAAATGGCTGTCCATCAACCTTACCCATCTAATCTGACAGAGCTTGAGATGATCTGCAGAAAAGACCAGAGAATTGACCAAATCCACATGTGCACAGCTTACTTGCATCATACCCAAAAAGACTTGAGGCTGTAATCGCGATCAAAGGTGCTTAAACTAAGTGCTGAGTTAAATTGCCTTACTGTCTCCTACAACAGGTTTACATGCAAGGTCAAAATACACTTTAATTTTCTCATAATATACATTGCAGCAGCACAGTGTCACAGTGTCTGAAATGGTTCAATAAAAGATTTAGTCTCTCTAAACTCCTCCTTTTCGAGAGCCTACCCTGCTCTGATAGGTCAGATGTGCTAGTCTGTTGTAATTGATCGGCCGAACAAGAAATGGTCATTACCATATCTGAATTTCAGCTCTGGATCTTCCTCAGCACTTGACCCACAGTGATACGAACAGTAACTATGGCGTCGGTTTTACCGGATCAGTTCCAGCGAGAGTCCTCATTCTTTAGAAGTTCATGCAAAGAGGATTTGCTTTCTCAGAGCAGAAAACAGCGTCTTTTTGACATGCCAACAACACGAACCAAACTCTTCCAGGCCTCAGCCACAACTACAGTGTTTGAGGATCAAAGTACATTGTTCACGGACAGCCAGTGAAGACCATAGGCTGGCATTATGCAAACAAACCTACATAGTTTTGAGCAGGAAGTAAGACTGGAATTACTGACAACTTGTTTCAGGGACTTCAAAATTGGTTCTTTCTTTTGGGTGACAATAACTCTTTTGATCTTTGAAACTTTGTAGACCTTTTACATTCACAAACAACCATATTACACAATACATGAGGCCATCCTTAAAAATATTCTTGTTGGCCGTAACCCGACCGACCCTGTCAATTTAGGACCGACCCAATTAAAAAATGTTTTTCCCTTTTAGTCCGACCGACTTGCCGGTTGTAAACTTGCGTTAAGACCGACGGATTTTTTTTAACTTTTCAAACAACTAATACAAACGCAATAAAATATTAATTATATTTTAGTAAGTATTGTGAATATAAATTGCCCATAGGCCTACATACAAGCATAGGCTACGCTCTTTCTTTTAAATAAAAATGCTAATGCTACCACATCTTTACATTACTATTGGGCAATTCCAGCGTTATGGACGTGACATTTGCAGTCAAAACTTGAAATATAAATTATCAGAAAATGTGTTTAATACTAATATATTGAAACGTATGTTTATACATCCATACTCCCTTAATAAAGGAGTCCAGACGTTAGAAAAATATCAGTATACAAATGCGTTTTATATTTAATATGAGGGAAATACACTTGCGTTACGGTCCGGACGTGACACAAAAAATCTTTAACTTTTAGGTGGTAAAATATGTTTTTAGTAATTCTATGAATTACACTGCGCAAACCAAAAGTAATATACCCACCGGGGTTGGCTCTCCACAGAACATAATATATTCATTTTATTTTATTTTATTTTATGTGTTCACATTTATGTTACGGACGTGAGCGCTCTGAAAGCGGCACTACAATTAAAACTTTCACATGAGATCTCAAACAGGCATTTAAAATACCAAATATAAAGGATTGGCATATCAAGCAAAATAATATTCGATGATTGATCGAAAATCGTATCTCTCCCCCACATGCTCACCGGCAAGACGCTCCGACATTAAATTTCTCTGTAGGCCTACTGTAGGCTAATAGGCATTGTAGCCCAGTCATTAAAAAACGATTTAGTTTCATATTCATGTTTAAATAAAATATATATATTTTTTTATTTCATGTTGATTATATGAAAAGTGAAAAGCATTAATAAGATAAGATGATCCCGAAAATATCGGGAGACAAATGGAGTGGGCAGATATTTTGACCACTTCATTAAGTTTGTTTTTGTAGAAAGCCTTTCTTTAAAGTGAATTTCGTTTTGTATTAATTGTATCTTAATTTTAATCAATGTTTCATCAACCAATTTCCTGGATTTAATAAATAAGAGGTAGGCTTAATATAGCAGGCAATATAACCAGGACACGGAGGCGCCGGCGCTCTCGTCTCTTAAAATGAACCGAAACTCAGCGTATAAGCTACTTGCCCCACAGACCTGAGAAATATATAGAAAGCATGAAATGTGTACTTTTAAACAAAACAATTCAAAACGAAAGAAAACAGACTGTTCTCTGCTTAATGTAATCCGTGAAATGTGTATTTCTCTCTGGCGCATTCACTATTGCGAAGATCGCGAGTCAGCATCGTCAACTTCATCTTTGACACAGAAAACACTTGTTTATTAATAAACAATTGAAATGTCTCCTTGATATATTTGACATACTAATAATCATTACTTTTGCCGGTTCTTTGTGACAGCTTTTAGGTGCGTTATTGGCAGCGCCACCCTTACACATGAACACGTCACCAGCGCTCAATAGTTAATATTATTCTTTGGTGTTCAGTTTATTCAGGTTTTCTAATTATTTAATATATGTATTATATTATACATTTAATAATGTTTTTTTTTTTTTTTCAAAATCGCACTTTTTTTTTTTTTTTTACACCTCTTTAACTTGGCACGAAGTTCTGGAAAACTGTCAGTGAAGTCCCGATATGAAAATTTGTTTAAATTCATACCTACGTAATACCCGTGACCAAAATTGTACTTTTTTTTTTTTTTTTTACATTGAATCTTGAAAAACAATATATAGACGACCTTTTTTTTTTTTTTTGCTGTTACGGCAAACCAAAATATTTTTAAGGATGGTCTGAAAGGTAATATCTGAAAAAGCATAATAGGGGCACTTTAAGGCTCTGAATACTTATGTGAATGTGATATTTCAGTTTTTTTGCAAATCATAATTGTCATTATGGGTTATGGAGAGTAGATTTAAAGGTGTGGTCACATTTAGCATTTTTGAGCTTTTATGCATACATTTTCCCTGGTAAAATCCAGTCATTTCAGTAGGAACCCACATGATCTGGAATTTTGTGTGAGGGCAAAAGTTTTGCAACAGGTTCAAGTTAGTTATATGGATTCACTGCGTTGATTAACAGAAAAATGCTTGGTTTGAAAGTGACTTCTGTGTGAGCAGTGCTTCATACATCGCTACACTATTGACCTTTTTGCCTGCAAAATTCTGCTGACATTTTGATAATGTGATCACACCTTAAGGCTGCATCAAAGCAAAATAAAGGGGTCTGAACACATACTCTGAATGCACTGTAGTCCGTCACATCTGCCTGCTTGAATGTAAACCAGAATAAGACAACTCTTTATTTTCTGTATACACATTTTACATGCCTTTGTGTGTGAGAGACAGTGTGTGAGTCTACCATAAAATTTTTCGCATTTTTGGAGCCATGGTGTACCAACGTTTTTTCCTTTTTTCTTGTTGAGCACCCAATTTGAGCAACATTTTGCTTGGATGTGCGTGCTTTGGATCTGATTTTCTTGTTATAAATGTAAAATTGTATTAATGCTCTTTTTTTTCTTTTACCACCATTTCTTGCTGTCGTCCCCAGCAGACCACCAAGACATTGAAGAAACCGCCAAAGAAGAAAGCCACAACCACGACCAACAACATTGCCGAATCACCATGAGTCACACTGCGTTTATCCATCCCTGGACCACACACAAACATCACATGCTTCCTCATACTAACAACCAAATATTAGTGCTCTTTGCTATAGATACGTACTGATACACACATACACATCGCCTGGGGCTGTTTTTGTGTAATAGGTTTAATGCGGTGAATATATTTAGAGATCAGGCTTCATGCGTTTATTTTCCACGTTATCACTCCTCTGCGTGTGTTAAGTAAGGATGGGTCTTGTCTTATTCTCTGTAGGCCTTAATACTAGAGAGCATCTTTGTAAAGCATAAGACCAGAAAGCAGTGCCTGCACATGATCGCACATCAACACTTTTGTCCCTTATAACCACAGATTCAATGCCAGAAGTGTTTTCCATAATGGAGGCTGGTTCCTTTTTTTTCTTCAGCATGTAGGCCACACGCTATGGGACGAACAAGAATTGGGAACAGAAAAATTGGGCTATTAAATGAATAGAAACAGACTTGATTTACACGAGTACAGCGTCCGTGGAGAGTTCTGGAGGCGCCCAGAGCAGTTCTGTTCCTATTCCGGGTCACAGAACATCCAAAGTCTTGAGATTTGTTGTGAATATTCATGATCAAAGAGGTCAGATGTCTCCTGGAAGCTGCAGGCTCTCAAACGCTCCTGCCATTAATAGCGCTTTTGTCAGCTGGGGCTGGAGGCGTTCATCTCGCATAAGCAGTCCCTTGTGCTAATTTTACATTCGAGTAGCGTGATGTTACACATTTTGAAAGCATTGTAAGACATTTATGTTAACTGGTAGATCAGATAGCAGGTGTCCTCTGGTGTTTTGGTAGGGTGCAAGATGAAACAATCACATGTTGGCCACAGAAAAGGGCAAGATCCCTCCGTCTTGAGTAATCTGCGTTTCAATGCTGGAATTTTTGTTGTGGCTTGCTTCGGAAACTCAAATACTCCATATCAGTTTGTAATTATAGTGAGCAGATTCGGTTGGCGCAGCACAAAGCATGGCATCACCCGTGAGTTAACAGGTGGTTAAGTTTGGTGAAATGATCAACCGTCATTGTTGAAAATCATAGGTGCTTTTATAGGAAATGCTCCCATTTTTTTTTTTTTAAAGACATCTATAGATTTTTTTTGTTTGTTGTATTGGACCCTGTGAACCAAGTTCATTTGAAATTGCATGTAACCCAAAATCCAAATGTGGGCAGCTGTGTTTCCCAGCACAGCTGTTCAGAACTGAAGGATTTGGTGTGTGGTACTGATCTTGAGCAATGGCAGTTTGAATTACGGTTTTGCAAAGATAATACAACTTGCAGTCCTACGGAGAGCTGGTAGGGGGCGCTGCTGTACAGGGAGAGAGCACAGTGCCCTGCCTGTCAAGATTAAATTATTATACACGCCTTTTGAATCAGTCTATTTAAATCAGTCAGTTATTTAGCTGAAATTTACCTGGAAATGTTTATTTGTATAATACTATTGACTGTACAAAATTTCTGCCTTACTCTGATAGGCTTTTTAAGTTATTTTTCTTTCTTTCTTTGTTTACATTTAATTTGTCACTTTTGTAGTGTAGGATGTACAGAAACATGTTAATTTCTTGTTAAGTGCTATTTGTTTAGTGTATATTCGTGTGGTGTTTTAATTTAAAGTGTGTTGTCTTCTCTCTGCCTTATTTTGTAGAGAAATGAAACATGGGGGCAGTTGCGTTTGAGAAGAACGTCTGATGACTTTACTTTACAGTTTCTTTTAACAGTGCAAAACATATGTCAGTCTCACATTAGACACTCAAACATGTAGTTAATAGCAGATAGATGTTTCTGTAGAAACACGGTTTAGAAATAACATGCGGTAATACAGATCTGTTGTCATGACACACTGCTGTCTTAACGTCTTTAATTCATTGTTGCTGATTGGCAACTTGACATTCTCTGTCTCAGTCTCTTGAGTAATTCAGTTTTTTTTAAAGAAACTTCTTTTTCTTTTAATTAAATGCTAGTGTGGTTGGTTCTCACCAACCCACACACAAATGACAAGTCAGTCTCACTCTTTTCTTTGTTCCTGTTTTTCGCTTCTTTTCCCCCTTTGTTCAGTATGTCTTATTTGCATAATCAAAAATGACTAACTTGTTTTTAATTCACCGATGCCTGCACTGAGTGAGATGTGACAAATTGAACATATTCAGTTTTTCTTTTAGATTTTTTCTGTGATGTGTTGGAAATTTGTGTTATTGCATACAGATTTGATCTGTGAGAGAATAGTCAACATTAATATACTGTTTGTGCCAATTCTCAATGCTCTTAATATATTAAAAGTATGAAAAAGAAAGAGATTGCTGCTAAGTGTGTACTAACTGACCTTGAATTATTATTCAATAAAAATGCAATTGCATCCCTAATGGATTATTCATTTAACTCATTTAGTATGTAGTTTTTCATCTTATTTTTTTTTTTTTTTACTTTGTTCATCATACAGTAGACGAAATGTACTAGGAATTTGTATCTGGCAAACCTGCTGCAGTTCTGGAGAGCTTCATTCCTGTTTTATTTGTTACTGCAGCACGTCCAGTGGTTTTGAGGCACAAGAGTAATAACTGTACCACCTTTATCTGCATTAACAACCATTCCTGTAATTTAATATCTACCTTTAGTTTTTCATAAAGAACTCTGTTTTGTTATGGTTTATGAGCTGTAAATTCTCAAGCTTAAGGGATAGTTCACCCAAAAATTAAAATTCATTAATTACTCACCCTCATGTTGTCCCAGACCCATAAGACTTAAGTTTATCTTCGTTACACAAATGAAGATTTTTAATGAAATCTGAGAGCTTTCTGTCAGCTACGCAACTATCACTTTGAGGCTTCAAAAAGTTCATAAAGAGATCGTAATAGTAATCCATATGAATTGAGCGGTTTCCAAATTTCCAAATTTTCTGAAGAGACACGATCGCTTTATATGATTATATGTGTCTTTTATTCACATATAAACATTGATCAGCAAAAATAAACAGAAGCTCAACCGAACCTGCTTGATGCACAAGAACAAACCTCTTGCTGAAGCTCAAACGTGCAGCGTAACACAAGAACGAACCTCATTGGTTCTTGCAGAAGCTCAAACGTACTGCGTAACATGAGAATGAACCTCCTTGGTTCTTGCAGAAGCTCAAACGTGCAGCGTAACACAAGAACAAACCTCATTGGTTCTTGCAGAAGCTCAAACGTGCAGCGTAACACAAGAACGAACCTCATTGGTTCTTGCAGAAGCTCAAACGTACTGCGTAACATGAGAATGAACCTCATTGGTTCTCACACATCAAGTGAAAATGCTTGAGCTTCCGTTTACCACTGATGTGTGAGTTGATTAATGTTTACATGTGAATAAAAGCCTAAATTCAATCTGTTCATCATAAAAAGTGACCGAGTCTCTTCAGAAAATGTGGATTCATATGGATTAGTTTTACGATCTCTCTATGAACGTTTTGAAGCGTCAACGTGGTAGTTGCGTAGCTTTTGAGGCAGGGACATAAATATCTCCAATTTAATAAAAAATAAATCTTCATTTGCATTGAATGACATGAGGGTGAGTAATTCATGACAGAATCTTCATTTTTGGGTGAACTAACACTTTAAACTGCTAATTTCAGTTGATACTGCCTTTCTGTTAGGTTCTGATATTACATTTTTGTTGATGTAAAAAGCATTCTGTCAAAAAGCTGTAATTACATAGGAGGTTTGGCAAGATTTCGAGGAAGATGGGGGAAGATGCCCTCCTTAAGAAATGTGCTTTTACTTTTAAATTGTAACCTATTTAGAAGTTTAGCATGTGCAGGATGATGATGATGATGCATCAGCCAATGTGCTAAGGAAAATAAATAGAAACATTTGCTAATTTAGTTGTCATAGCACAAAATGTTAAGTTATTCAAAGAGACCTTGCATACCTGGGGCAAGAAGCCCCCCTGGCTAAACTTTTACAGAATGTCCCCATCACTATACTGGAGCGTTAGGACCCTAACGTAGGCCTATAGGATATTTAGATATTCCTATAGGCCTACAAATATATTTTTTAATGTGTCATGCCAGCAGCCATATCACCCTGTAGCCCAGGACTGGTTGCCCACTGAAGCTAAGCAGGGCTGAGCCTGGTAAGTACCTGGATGGGAAACCTGGGAAAACCAGGTTGCTGCTGGAAGAGGTGTTAGTGAGGCCAGTAGAGGGTGCTCACCATGTGGTCTGTGTGGGTCCTAATGCTCCAGTATAGTGATGGGGACATTATACTTTCAAAGATCACCGTCCTTCTGATTAAACGTTAAACTGAGGTCCTGACTCTCTGTAGTCACAAAATATCTGAAAGATGTATTTCGAAGAGTAGGGGTGTAATCCCGCCATCCTGGCCAAATTTGCCCAGTGGCCTCTGTCCATCACGGCCTCCTAATCATCCCCATATATACATAGTAATTGGCTTCATCACTCTGTCTTCTCTCCACCAGTAAGCTGGTGTGTGGTGGGCGTTCTGGCGCAATATGGCTGCCGTCGCATCATCCAGATGGATGCTGCACATTGGTGGTGGTTGAGGAGATTCCCCCCTTCTATGTAAAGCGCTTTGAGTGCTGAGAAAAGCGCTATATAAATGTAATGAATGATGAATTAATTGATATAAAATACTAAATCAGCTTCGGTAAATTAGAATAACTGAATAAGTAATGACAGACAAAGCATAATAAAAGAGAATCATTTAATCTGACTATAACAATACATATTTATTTGCCCCTTATTTTAATCATAATAGCAACACTGAATTCAAATGGAGTGATAGATTGAATCGTGCCCAGGGAGCATCTTCCCAGCTAACAAAAATATGTTCTAAGGAAATTTTACTAACATTCCCATTAAGTTATAAACTTTTTCCTAAATGTTCTCTGATCTTTAAAAATGTCCAGGTTTAAATGTTTATGTCTCTTTGGTTATGCAGATGTTAAGGGAATATTCCACTTACTGATACACATATTATAATTAAACTTTATTTGGTGAACTTCTTTTTTACTAAGCCTAAAATGTGTTTTAATATCACTATTATTAAGGATAGTTTGATCTCTGTATAATATTAGTCTTTAAATGCAAGATATTTAAAGTGTACCTAAAGTATACTTGCAATAGTTCCACTTTAGCGCAATCAAATATACTTAAGTATATCTTTAGTTGGACCTCAGCACTATTTCCGGATAACAAGTGCATTAAGTGCAAAATTAGTTCCAATTTAGTAGACTTTAAGTATATCAGTTTAGTATACCAACAGTACAATTGCAGGGTATTTATATTAAGTACATAAATATGTAAATGCATTTGTAGTAAACTTAGCATAAAATAAATGTATTTTAAATATTTGGTATATTTATTTTTTGCTAGGGAAGAGCTTTGTAACTTTGCAGATCATATACATGCTCAAAGAGATGCATTGCACACTAAAGGAAAAGTAAAACAATAAAAAGCATCATATGCATAATGACAAAAACCCTAACGTTTTTTTGTGAAATATTTGTAATGTGTAAATCTGTATATAGCTGATGACAGCAGGCTATTTACATTTTGACAAGTACAAAATAACGGAAATAGTGCTTCCAGCTTAATATTGCTATGGTTTCCTCATAGCATCTCGAGCAGGTCCATTTCGGCGCAACTAACAGAACTGACTCCCTCTCCTCCCTGATCTTGCACAGTACTTGGTACATAGTACATTTACATTTAGTCATTTAGCAGACGCTTTTGTCCAAAGAAACTTACAATTTAGGACTAAATTAAGCGAGTCATCGTGAAGAGGCAAACAACGCAAGAAGTGCTCAAAATATGAAGTTCAGGCATCGTTCAGAGTAGCATAAGCCCGATAAGGGAGGATTAAAGGAAAAGGAAAGATTATATATTTTTTGAGGTTAAGTGCTCACGGAAGAGATGAGTTTTCAGTTGTCTTTTGAATGTTGTCAGGGATTCTGCATTCCGGATGAGGGTGGGGAGAGCATTCCACCAGCATGGAACCGTGAATAAGAATGTTCTGGAAAGTGATTTTTTGGCTCTCTGTGATGGAAACACGAGCCGTCGCTCGTTGACCGATCGTAGGCTTCTGGTTGGGATGTAGACTCGTAGGAGCGAGTGAAAGTAGGGGGGAGCTGGGCCTGTGATAGATCTGTAAGCAAGTGTCAGTGCCTTGAACTTGATGCAAGCAGCGAGTGGTAGCCAGTGCAAAGAGATGAACAGAGGAGTGATGTGGGCCCTTTTTGGCTTGTTGAAGACAAGACGAGCTGCAGCATTCTGAATACAGTACAGAGTACATGTTCACCGAGGGGAACGCGTATTTGCACGCTTCAAGGCAGGGGTGTGGAGCACTACGCTATGGAGCGGGAATTGAGTATTCTCTCCTGACGCAAAGAGATCTGAGGGTGTCTTCGGGTGTAGTCTCCATTTTCCTTAGGTTACCCCGTGTCTCAACAGTATGTCTGCCCCATAGTTCAGATGGACGGGGACATGGACAGCTCAAATAGATAGATGTTGATCTTCCCATAACAACAGGTTCGTCGCGAGAGTAAGGAGAGAACGAGAACGGATTCCTCCTTAGCGATTTATGTACACCACCACTGCCACGTTGTCTGCGCGAACGAGAACATGTTTGTGATGGACTTGAGAGTAAAAACACTTGAGATCCAGGTGAACTGCTCTGAGCTCCAGACAGTTTATGTACCCCATTCTCTCTGTGTCTGGCCAGACACCGAATACCAGACCACCATCGCAAAGGTCCTAGCCCATGCCTGAGCTTCATGACTACCTTAGGTCTGCACACCTGTCCCATAGGAGCGCCCCGATCGTTAAACTCTGTGCTCATCCAGGGGATTAGCGTCTTTAAGCATTTGCAAGCAAGATTTTATTACACAAACATGTTGAACAATCACATATATCACATTCTTTGTTCTCATTGTCTGCAACAGGCAGGGAGGCGAGGGGAACAGGCGGAGCAGCCTCCGAATGAGCAGCCTTTGCTGCCGGACTGTCTCTGGTGTCGAGCTTCAGACTGGATTACTCATATGGACTCCTTACTTTTGGGCCCTGACGCTTAGGAAGCACATGACTTAGAGGCCAAGAGTCCTTGGGCTGCACCGAAGGCTCTGGCTGAGAACAAGGTTTTGGAGTCAGAAGAAAGAGTGCTGTGCAGACGATGAGAACGAGTGCAAGGGAGGAGGTTCTCCCAGGGGGGAGAGAGCTTGGCATAGCCCCATAGATCAGCACCATCCACAGAAGAGAGAAGTGACGAACCCGATATGTGGGCATGAGACGAATATGAGTGCCACATCTTGGAGACCTTGTCCTGCACCTCAGGAAAGAATGGGGTGGGCCTTTGGCTGAAGAAACCACTCATCCAGTCTACTTTGTTATGCCTCAGTGAAGGGAGACCATTCCAGCTCGTGATCCACATGTTCGGAGGGCTCATCAGCAACACTGTGGTGGGAATCGAAGTACTCCATATGGCTAGCCGTCTAAAACTCCCGCTCAGACCTCACAAAGCTTGAGATCTCACCGGAATGCTTAAGGGAATTCTTTTCATGAAATAATCCACTTTTATGTGATTCTGAGGAGTGCCGCCTCATATAAGTTGCGTTCCCGCCTCCTTTCCTCATGCTTAAGCACCATTGCAATGGCGTTAAGCAAATCAGGCTTCAGTATTTCTAGGAGAAAGGTTTTTCCCCATAGCATCAGCTAGCTGTACACAATGTTGAAAGACCATCTCAAAAGGGAACGTTAAGGGAAATTAAAAGCATTCTTTTAAGAAGTAAAATTTCCTTTCGGGGCTTTTCAAGCTGGTTAATTCACACACTGAACGTGTCCGTCACTGGTGAGGCGAAAGGTGACGATTCTAAGATCCTGGCTGTTATGGATCCATGACCGTAACTATCATCATAATAAATTAAATTAAATAAAGCTGCAATTATGAAGGTCGTCAGAAATGGGCAATTACTTTTCATGACATTAGATGCTGCCATAGACCCCCGAGAGAGTAATTGTTAAAGGAAGAATAGTCATGTTTTTTTGTCATAACATCTATTTGAAGGTTGTATCAGAGAGAGTTTTAATAGAAACATGATCACAGACCAATTCTAAGCAGTGTCACTAGGTGGAGCAAGTAATCCAATACTATCAGTTTGTAAACTGAGGGAGTTAATAGATAGAAAATGACAAACAACTAGAGCTTTATTGAGCAGTTATGAATATTATTGATGGTATGTATCTCAGATCTCTGTAATGAGAAAGCTAATTATCTTTACCAATTAAAACCAGTTTAACTGTGCAAATAAACAATGAAGCTAAATGAAAGTGAAATAATTATACTCTCAGTCAGTCACATTTCAAGTCATGTCTATCTTACAACTGCACACATTAGCTTCAAATGCCACATTACATGCTACACTAATCACAGCACGTTTCTGTGTGCAAGATAGCAGCTTATTTTACAGAATAATAAGGGCTATAAATTCAGCATTATTTCTAGCAATAACCGCCAACACTTTTCTGTTTTTATGCCTACATAAAACATACATAATGCCTTTTATGCCTTCCTCTGACTATATCCACTAACTCTACTTTTAGCAAAAGTGCTTGTTGTTTCACAGTATTTGTCATGGATTTGCGTAAAGCTGGTGACACTGGTGAAAGTAAGTTAGCTGGTTACATAAGGCTCTGCAGTAATTGAATCTCATTACCGCTGAAGTCCCGTGGTGTGTGGGGTGATTCCTGGGACGTGGGCTGGTGTGAACCCCAGATCAGGGAATCCCTGAGTTTGCCTGGTGCTTGCATCATCCCCCTCTCTCCCATAGGTTTGTCTCCTCCGCTCTCTGCCCATCTCTCCATGGCAGCAGGACGAGGGGTTGCTAGGTGGCCAGCTCTCCCACTGTTCTCTCGCTGGTTTTCATTCTCTCTGTTCGCTTCCCCAGAGACTGCGGAGTTTGCACGGACTGTTCTGACGTCAGTGGGAGAAACCCTGTTACACTGTGTCAGCTGGGATACGAAGAGGCCCACATATAAGTTCTCACCCACTGCAATGAAAAAGCACATTTCTGGCTTTATATTAACCAGCTCACAGTTCCTGTTTTTCTCCTCCAACCACCCTGTACATTCATAAATTTATATTTATTTTTTAGGCGTGTGTGCATGTACATTTAAGTCTATTTTGACTACTTAAAGTCCCCCTGTGGTGAAAATCAAGCTTTTAATGTTGTTTATATGTCTATGTGGTGTTTTTAATATGCTTTAAGACAAACCATGTGCAGATTCATCAGTCAACACCATTGCTGAGTATTTTCTCCTTAAAACTGCAGTGAACCAAAGACAGTCTCAAAAACACGGTTTGGTGTTTCTGACGTCACAAACTACCTTGTAACCAATCAGGTCAACCTGTGATCATCAACGAGTGGATCTCTGGGGCTAATTTGCATATTCATAGAACCACCTATACTAAATGAGGCAAGGGTGTGTTATAACATTCAAGCTATTTTATGACACGAAGACATTTTTTTCAAGGACAAAACTTTTAAATATGTCATTTTGGTGATCAAAGAAGAGTTTTAAGGGGTAAAACTATTGACTACAGGGGGATTTTAAGTTTTGGCTCAGAAGTGTGTTTACTGTTGAAGAGAAACTTTTAAATGCTTTTTAATAGTCTTCCATCTCAAAGCTAAAATCTAAAATACATTTTAGATGTATGCATTGCCTCTAGACAGATTTGAATGCTTAAGCTACATTAAAAAACAATGCCTCCATTATAAAAATATTCCAAGCATCATTTATCATTCAAATGTTTTGCTCAGCAAGTTTTTTTTTATAAAGAAATTAATAATTTTATTTAGCAAGGGTGCATTAAATGAAAGTGACAGTAAAGACATTTATGTTACAAAAGCTTTATATTAATCAAAGAATCTGTAAAAAATAAAAATGCATCACATTTTCCCACAAAAATATTAAGCAGCACAACTGTTTTCAACATTGATAATAATAAGAAATGTTTCTTGAGCAGCAAATCAGAATATTATAATTCTTTCTGAAGGATCATGTGACACTGAAGTAATGATGCTGAAAATTCAGCTTTTTATCAC